>NC_081837.1:40180317-40483348 GCF_030867095.1 Alligator mississippiensis | reverse complement strand
TGGGGGTGGGTGGTGGGAGTGGGGAGGAGGACTGTCAGATAGCTAGAAAATCCTCACTCCTGCATTTGAAACAAAGGAGGAAAAATACATTGGAAGTGGATTTTCAGTCCTGCTCGTAAATGGGTTCTGCTCACTGTCCAGCTCTGCTCTCGCTGCTGTTACTCGTCTATGAAAATGAACCTCATTCAGGTGTGGTCAGGGTAGTTTAAAAGCTACATTTATCTCCAGTGTGCACACCCCTACACGTGGCAGTGCCATTAAAAGGCATTCATTTTTTCCTATCCGAACTTCAGAGATTTTTAAATTGCGAATCATCTTGCACAGCATCTCTGGTAAGAAACTACTGTACAATAGGAGTCGTACACATATTCAGAAACGGCATCTATTGACCTGCTGGAAAGCCAGCCACCTTTTAACATTTTTATTTTTCTTGGGCTTGCAAAGATTTCTACTATTTCCAGTCAAATTCCTCACTTTAAAGATAAGAAATTGCTAAAGCTGGTAAGTGGATGTTCATAGTAATTCATTCAGAGTTCACAGAGTTGAGAGTGCTTCACAAACCAGGCTAAGCATTTTATTATTTCATTCTTTTATTTATTACTTTTTTTTCTAGATAAGGACACAAACAGATTTTAAATGCCCCTGTTATCTGAGTTTAACTGAGAAGGTCACAAGTGCTGGTTGGATTACAGGACGCTAAAACCTTACGGCAGTTTTGTCCCAAATATGGAGGAAGTTTCCCCATGATTGTTTGATCCTATTTGTTTCACCACAATGAGCCAAAGATGCCTTTGGTATAAATTTAGCCGTGTCTGAACTAGAACTGGAAAATACAATATAGACCCTCTACCTTTTTAGGCGTAACCCAGAATCATAATAAAAGGGAGAGAGTTCTGATCTAAGCATCCTCATCGGGAGGTTAAAATGAGGTTTGGGATTTTGAGCCTGCTTCCAGATGATCTCTCTGTAGCCATTTTATAGCCAAAGCAGATATGACACAAATATCACTATTGCAACAGGCTTCCCCTCCTCCATTTAGCTGGACTGCCAATAGACGTGGTTTCAAAGGTGGAGGGAGGGAGACACGGTGCAGAAAAGCGTGATTGGAGTCTTACGCTGTGTGGTTTCTCCGTGTCCTTTTGGATACCCCCAATATCACAAGTTATGCAAGACAGAGGCTTCTCTTATTGGAACTTAATGCAAAATCTTAACCAACAACAGCATGAAAACGTCCCTTCCACTCCCTCGCTGCATCTCTCTGTGGCAGGTCAGCTCCTGCTCCGTGTTGCAATGGGTCATCTCAGAATCCAGATGCATAAGACATCTGGCTCCTTCGTGAGCTACTCTCCCGGCAGATCCTGCCTCCGGCTTGCTTACGTCCGGTGGAGATCACTGGTAGGGGGGGAAAAAAGCCTCCAGCTACTTTTATAAAAGTGCGTACGCACACCTGGCCACTTGCTACACGATCCCTGTTTCCGCACGTTTTCTCTTCGCTGTACCAACAGAAGGAAACTGCCGAGGGGGCTGAGCCCGGGCCGCAGACACTCGACAGGATTTCAGCTTTCGCATGTCCAGGCATTCAGAACATGATGGGGCATCTGCCTTCCTCCACCCCTGCGCAAAACCCGTGAATGCGATTTACAGAGGCATCGAGAAGAAATGATGCTCTGCTACACGTCAGGCTTCTGTGGACAAGTTCTTCCAAAAAGAAGAGGCAATTCAATCTGGACTGAGGGAAGGCAAAGGGCTGGGTTGGGGTTTTCTTTCCATTTCTGCTGTATTCTTCAAATTCCAAACTTCCATTGAACCCAAAACTTCTAGCCTGAGTCGGGATGAATGCGGGACAATATGCCCCAAGCCGTGGACATGCCTGCACAACTGCAGCACCAGGGGACATGCACTTTCCTTGTCTACCTCAATGGTTATTAATTTAAATCCAGCTACGGTTCATCCAGAACCTCTACGGCGAGGTGCACAGTCTGGCTCAACGGCCCATCTACTGACTGGGCTGGCATACATCGCCCTTATTTGTTCAAGGAATCCCACAGATTAAAGAGGAGACCTCTTGCATGAGCGAGGATATTTGGGCTTGGCACCCAGACACGCCAGAACTGGGTGCACAAATTGGCACATACACGCTGAAAATGGGCACCTGGGGGCAAGGGTCTAAGGCCTCCCTGTAGAAATTGCTTCCGCTGCCTGAAGGATCGATCACCCCTATACACCTTTTCATGGTGGAAACCGGTCTACCCAGAAGCCTGGAAGAGAGAAGCCTTATTTTGACCATAAGAATTAACATGAGGGGAGAGGAAGGGGAAAAGCCAGATGGACTTGGATGATGGGTGTCAGCTCCGCCACGCTGACACCAGAGCTGAGGACCTGCGAGTCTTTTCCATTTGGCTCTCCTGTGCAAACGCAGACACCCCGCGAGGAATTCAGGATTGACTTTCACATGCTCCCTATTTGTGATCTTGTTGCCTTCCCCTTTCACTGGGCCGTTCTAGGAGGCAAAAGCATCGTAAAGGGAACTGCTTAGAAACGCAGACATCTGTTTAAGCAGCATTTGCTTGGCTTTATTGGCCACTGAGGATGAGCAAGATGCAAGGGCTGGTCCCCACAGAGCTCTCTCCCTGTTACCTTTATAGATTTACACCTGCTCACAAGCAGGCAGGAGTCCTCGCCTTCCACCTCCACCCCTGAATCAGACCGTGCAACTTCTGCTGAAGCTCATTTCACTTGTGATCCCCTTTCAGAGCCATCTGTGCCAGGCACCAACGCTGCTCTCTGATTTCAAGGGCATTCCTGACTTCAATTATGCACAGCACACCTGACTCTGCTACTTGCCAGGAGGAGGGGGAAGGACCTGGTTTCTCATATACCAAATCCCCCTCAACAGTCCTTGAGAAAAAGTTGGTGTTCCAGACAATCCCCGTGACCCGGAGGGGTTTCCCTTTCCTTTCTTATGTTCTCTGCAAAAGTGGAGAGAACGGTCTTTGGAAGACAAGAACCTACTCTGGGTCGTCTCGTTTTATTCGGCAATAGCCATGGCAGAAATGACCACGTCTCAATGGGCTCTCCAGGGGCTCGTTCCTGACTTCAGCTGCCTGGCCAAATGCAAAGAAAATCCTGCAAAGTTTCAAGCAGCGTGGAGCAGGTCCTCCCCAAGGCCCGCAGGACAACCTCCTTCCTCTGTAAAGAGCCCAGAAGCAGCGAGTACTTGAGGCAAGGGGGTTTGGACAAAAGCTCAGGCCAAAAGCACCAAGAATATTTATATTTAAAACCATGCATTAGGCCAGATATCTCCTCTGCGCTCCCAGGCATGAGGGCATCAATGGGACTTATCCAGGAACAAGGCTAAAGAGAAGGAGAAGCGCTCCTCAGGTTTCAGGACAAAGGGATCTCGTTGCCCTGGCGTTCTTTTTCATCCGTGACTTGTCTAACGAAAGGGAAGGATGCAGACCGCACCGGCATCGGGGATCACCGAACCCATTGCCTTCGTGCTGCACCCTTCCCCGGCTTGAGCCGCGGCATTCCTCTGCCCAGGCTTGCCGGCCTTCTGCTATGATTTAGTTTCCTGCACCTCATGCAAACATCCCTCTCCATTTCCCCGCTGAACGAAATAAATCCTTCCCCCCCCGAGCTGGTGTTTACATTATCATATCACTTCCATGACACTTTCAATCTATTCCGGGGGATCATCGCGCCCTGGGGAACTACACGATCGTACATCTAAAGCATAATTCATGAGGATGGTGCTGGCTTTCCCCAACAACTGTATTCTCCAGAGGAAGTTTTTCTGCTCACACAAAGAACCTGCAGAAAACATTCAATGCACGCGTAACAGCACTACAAAGAAATGCACCGCTAAGCGTTTCAGGAAACAAAACCCCTCTTTCTCTTCCCTCCTCCAGTCAATGCTTATATTTGGTTGCAAATATAATCGCTTGTCTTTCTGAATGGAGAGAAATGAGAGATCTCAGGTGTTGTTTTTCAGTCTTTCACTCCTTGCAGGGGGGAGCCTTGCATCCAGCCCACAGGGGACCCGCTCCATTTGGCCAAACCGCATTTTTTTTTGGCCGGAGAAACCATGAATCTAAATGCTCCTATAGCTCAGCACTGCCCATGCAGGTAACAGGTTGTCTTGAACGTGCAAATCACCTGCCTCCTGTATGATATTTCAGGATGCTTTTTTATTCTTTTTGCATGCTGCTACATGGAGGTTTTGTGCAACTCATGGTATGAGTAGAAACTGAGAAACAGGAACACAGACACGCACATGCAGTGTACACACGTGACAGTCAAGGGCTAACATGTCAGCTCAACTGCCTCTTCAGTCTCACGGGCCTGCTACGTCGTGTGTGTGTGTGTGTGTGTTAACACAAGAGTAAGTTGGGTTAGGTACACAGGGGTTAGAACGTGAAGTTCTCCAGAAGTCAGTGTCGACTCACCACTGTACATGTCAGTGTGATTTCGAAAGGACGTTTCATTATGGGGATGCTCTGCAATAAACAAAAGAACATGAGCGCACCAAATGCGACAAAGCATGCGCGGAGCAGCGGCAGGCAAAAATGGAAGAACGCAAATAAGGGGAGGAACGCAACAAGAACAAAGGTCATGAAATCATTTCCCAAGAACATCAAAATAACACAGGTTGGCAACGGAAATACATGAATACTCTGAAAAAGAGCAGGAGCCCAGGACAGAGAAACGGTAACATAAGACAATAATTAAAAGGAAAGGGGCAGGGGGCGGGAAGGGGATGATGGTTTTGCTCCTATAAGACGTATAATTAAATCAAAGGATAAAAATAAAATATTAACTCAAATTTCACCCCCCCCCCCCCAAAAAAAAAGTGTTTTAATTCTTTTTTGGTACAAGGACAGCTTCTGTATCTTGGAAAAATGCAGTTCAGTTTCGAGAAAAGTAGCTTAGTTGGTCTTAATTTCTTGACAATAAGGGAAATGTGTTCCTGTTATCTTGTGCCAGCATAAAACAGTTTAGACACAGCTATGTGACAGGATAACCGCGCAGAAAGGCACAATAAGGATGAACCCAAATCAGGATTTAAAAATAACCAGCTCCCAAATCCCTTTGTTACTAAAAGGATATTCATGTGGATTGTGTCTTGTACAAAATGTCAGCTATTCAGCTGCACTGCATCCCTCGTTGCCTGACAATCGTCGCAATTCAGCACCCACATGTGATGGAGAATGCTAATGGGCATTACAGCGCCGCCGGGTGATGGACCGATTGACAGGGCAGATCCACGGCAGCTCCAACCTGGGCTAGGCGGATGTACAGTACCTCAGCATCCAGCCTCTTGATTTTTCAAGCGTGCATTTTATTAAATGCTGATTTGAGATTCCAGAATAATCAGATTTTGGCATGAAACATCCCAACGTAAGCCATCGAACGGAAGCTTTTAGAACATTGCAAAACCTCGGTACATTGGTTACAAGACGGGTCGCTGACCTGAAGCTTAAACACATCAACAGCACAGGTTATCCTTTCTAGAAGGGTTACAAGGAACTAATGGAGGCCCAAGATCTTTGTGAATCAAGCTGAGTTAGATTTGTAGTAAAACAAAGCCCTGCCTTGGTGTGCATCTTTTTGCTGAATGCCGACACTCTGCAAGGGAGATTTTCTTCCCTTATATAGGGAATATGAACAATGAAGATTGAATTGTCATAATTTGTCAGTAGCTGGACTAACCATTTAACAGAGCAGAGAGTGCTGAACACCCTGAGAAAACACAAATATAGTCATCCCAATTCAACGTGCTGCGGACGGAGAATTTATCATTATAAACAGCCAGAAAATTCAAGCTTCAGTCCAAACTCTATATAAGGGCCTTCAAAGGGGCTCCCGGGGTCAAATTTGCATGCTATAATAAAGCAGACCTTTCCAAAGGCAGACCTGAGAGAGAGGCTGGTATAATTGGAAGCCGAAAGACATCAGCCTTAATGAGCCTTTTAAAGGACCCAAGAGCATGGTTGCTCTAGAGGCATCTAGATGAAGAATAGCTACAGTGCACAGGTTAATGTTTGTAGCCACTTCTGAGCTGGGTGAGTACAATTCATCAGTAGTTTATTCCTATCAAGTGATGATTACATCAGGCTTGTTCCTTATGTGCAGGGATCCTGGTTTTCTCCCATTTAAAAAAATCCCCAACTTTTAGTTAAAAAAAGGTAACCCCGAATCCACGTTTTCCCATGACTTAAATGAAACATCACTCATATAGAGATCTATATATAGCGGTGTTTCATTTTAATTATGGAAAGATATGGATTGGGGTTATTTTTTTAACCAAAAATTGGGGATTTGTTTTTTATATCTGAGACAACCGGGATCCTTGCTTATGTGGTATAAAATAGACATAAGAGCCCTCATACCAACTGGGCTCAGCCCTTTACCTGCGGAAAAACATTTGCATCACTTGCCCCGCTTTGCATATGAACAAGTAATGATCAGATTAATGATCTGCGGGTATTCCTGTCCAGCAGCAAAGGATCCATCTTGACTGCATCAGTCACTGGCCCTGTGATTTGCACAGGTCTAGAAGAAAGCACGCTGTCTAGCGTTTCTCCTACCCTGTTTTGTGCCAGTGTGAATTCACGGAGTTACTCCTAATTTACAGTGCTGCGAGACCAGAATCAGGCCCTACTGTTCGCACTGGGTTGTGCTTCGCACCCGCTTTGCAACAGCACCAAACAGCCGCCACCAGTTTCAAGAGTCATAGCACGGTACCGCTCCGAAAGCAACGCTGCTCCTCCTCTCCGGCTATAGTAAATGTTTCTTTAACACAGCCCCCCTTGCAATTAATTGGATGGCTGCTTGCCTAGCGCACCGTGGCAGAAAGGCCTTCAAATCATGTGTACCAAGCGCTCCATATTATTCCAAATTCCCTTATCTGCTGGCTGTTCTTGGAAGAGAGCGTGGAAGCATTCAAATAGACCCTACCTTGCTGGCTGCAGGAAAGACTGCCAAGCTGCCGAGAAAAGGAACGGGGGAAATAAAGGGAGGAAAGTCTGCCTGGAGCAGAGAAGCTAAATCGAGAAAGCAAGTGGACAGCAGGGAGTAACGATGCGGAGTCTGTCGACAGGGAACCGAGACAAAGGCCCAATGTGAAGCTATGCAGGCAGGTGTAACATTAAACAGGCTCGGCCTGGAATTGCCATCCTTCAATTTAAGGCATCTGCTAATGAGAACAGAAATACACAGCAAAGGCGCTGGACTGTCGAGCATATGACCCTGCTGCCAACCCTGATGGTGTACAGCCAAAAGCTTCCCGTCCATGACTTTTATAGCCTAGTAAAGCTGTTTACAGTGCTATTTCCTTTCTCCAAGCTAGATCTGGAAATCTTTGGTCTTTGCAAGAGTTTGCAAACACCATGCCTACTTTTGCTTGTAATGTGTCCCTCCAATCACTGTTTGAAGCCTTTGGTTTTAAGACCGATTTCCAGCTGAGGGAATCCACAGCGTAAATGTATAAAGGGAGCAGCTAAGCTCCTTGCTCTTGAATTAATGCACCGTGGAGCTTGCCTCAGGTATCGTTTTTAAACAAGGTGACTGATTATTTTTAAAAACAAAAATGAGAGAGAGAGGGAACACCTGAAGTTTATAGCAGCCTTTTTGGGCACAGGTGGATGAAAGGGCTTCAGAGGGGATTTTGTTTGCCCATAGCCTGCTGGCACATGGCAGCAAATGCCCTTGCAGGTGGCAACCTTGAAGGTACCTCCTAGGACCGGATGCTGCCCATGGATGGACTGAATCCGCACGCACATTTCGGAGGTGACCAGGCCACGGTGGACATTTCCGTTTCAGCGAACAGGTGGCAGAACAGAGCAATGGGTTGCTCAGATGGTCGCCTGCTGGCACTGCTCGCTCTCCAGCAGCCAGGCAGCGGGGTCCCGTGGTTTCCACTGGGGTACCACAGGTTTCCCATGCCCTGCAATTTCCTCTAACCTTGACAAGCTATTCCTTTATCACAAATTATCAGGACTTGGTTAAGACAGCACCGAAAGGCCTCAACTCGAATTGTGCTGGGTGCTGGAGTAATACGGTCTCTGTCCCGAATGTGACCTGAGTTACCCTCTCGAGAGTCCCATGCCCACCGGTAGTTAGGACAAGGTCTTCTCTGTAAGCTTCCTTCCCACAGACCCTAGGTAAAACCCAGCAGCTTTGGAGACCTTCCTCCTTTCATAGGACAATGTCCTAGACCAGAGCAGAGACTGCTAGCACCCAGCCCTAGCAGGTGCACCATGCCTGCCTGTGGCTGAGCTAGCAGAGACGCACATCCCTTACAGTGAACAGCACAAAGACTATTCGGATGAAATGAAGGAGTGCTGGCTTGCCTAGGATCACAGGAGCAAGGGGAGGGATTTTGCAGTCAGTAAAGGACTCTGAATGAGATTAAAGTCATAATCTGGTTTGTAGCTTGCCCAACTCCAGCCTCAATCTCTTCTCAGAAGATTTCTCATTACTGCAGCTAGAGTGAATGATAAACGTGCTCCTTTTGCCCCCCTAGAGAGGATGCCCTTCTCTGGGTTGAAATCGAGGTCACTTGTGAGCCGGTCCGTGCTTCCAATGCCATCCTGACGACTCCATCAGGTAAGCCTTCCCATTAGTAACGCCGGGAGCCTCGGCGCTTAAGTGCAGCTCATCGCTTGTAAATAATTTAGATCTGTTCTGTATGGCTCGTGGGTTAATTAAGGAGACAACACGTGCCAGTTGCCTCCGTGTTCGCAAGCACAATCGCCTCCCAGCTTGCTAACCAGGAACCATGGGCTCAATTTAAAGCAGTGAAACGCCACTGAAATTCAAGGGGTTGCATTATTGAAAGAGGTCTGCATTGGGCCTGGGGGTATCCGGCTGTCAGGACCAGGCTGGGTGACTTCCAAGAGGAAGGACCCACCGCCTTGGAGTCCCAGCCACCCTGGGCCATTACTGCACCAGGGCATAGTTTCCTGAAGTAACTCAGACTCAGGATTTGCTGCAGCTAAAATATAAATCAGGAAAACAAAACAAAGCAACAAATACCCAAGGTCCGCAGCAGAGAAGCTTCTCTGTGGCCCCAGACCTTGGAGCAAACCTAGGCTATTTGTCACACACAAATGCCAGAGAGGTCTGCCTATCAAGCAGTTTTGTATCTACAAGCTCCTCTATAGAGGGCTGACACTTCCTATCTTTATGAAGCTCTTTTTTGGGGTCCTTTAGAAAAATACAGGTGCAGCATTAATTCTAGGCCAGTGTCACCTGGTCAGTGGCTGAAGTCTTGAGGCGTCCGGGGAATAACAGATCCCTTTGCCTGGGGGTTACTGGTCCAACCTCTAACTTTACTTCCAAATACAACTCCTCGTGTTATTCTGCACACCGCAGACAGAATTTCCCCCCTCAGAGAGGTCTCGGAGCTGCGGAGGTTTCCGTCTCTCCATGTTGCCGGCACAGTGACGTCCGCAGGGAGCCCTGGCAGGCAGTATAAAAAGAAGGCCCAGGTTGAGAGGCAAGGTAAGGTGACACTTACTGGTTTTGACCTTCAGGGAGTAGGGGTTTTTCTGCTGGATGGTATGGGTGAAGTGGAAGCGTGCGTTACAGCTGTAGTCGGTCTGCGCATCCTGCAACATAACGTTGGAGAAGTACAAGTCACCGTTCTGGCCCTGGGAGACGCGCTTGTCTTGGTGGATGGGCTCCATGGCTGCGAGAGAGAGGAGGGCATTCAGAAACAGAAGCTACGGGCCTGCCGGGTCCCCAACACATCAGTCTGGAAACCCCCACGCGTCTGCTGGCTGGCTCTTGGAGGACACGACACCCCAACAGCTGAAGCTGGCACCAGGCAGCGTCCCTGGAGTCCAAGAAGAGCTGCTGAGTGCCAGCCGGCTCTTGTCTTTGCTGCCAAGCATGAAACACTCCATAAAGAAAATGCAGGCAACTCTAAAGAGGATGCCAGACTCCCACCCCACCCCTCCCACAGATGCACAGGGCCGTCCCGGGCCAACTCGGTTAACACGCCCTCGTTACATCCCAGTGGAGTTCATGCCGCAGGACAGTAGGGATTTTGGGGCCAGGCCTGCAGCTAATGTGGGCATTTCTCAGTGTTCGAAAAGGAGACTTGCCCAAAGCTTTCTTCCTAAGATCTGCAGCTGCTTATAGCAGCAGCTCACGGTCCTGGTATGCTCTCAGACCCCTTTGCAGCTACCAACAGCCCACTTTGCACCCATGCTGCCCTCCCCCCGTTTTAATCAGGCCTACAGCACCTGCACCGATCCCTGGTGATCCCCTCCCACGCAGCCTTCGCTCGGACCTACAGCTGTAAACCCACAAAATGGCCAAACTTCTCCCACGGCTCCTGCCTCCCTCCCTGGATACACGAAGGATGCTGTGGGAGATGAGAGGAGCTTTCCAACCATCTTGTGTATCACAAAATAGGGGGTAGGTTGAGAATGGATGATCTTTGCCACAAATCATAACGCCCCCCTCATCTTCTCTGCTGTAATAATGTAAGGAAATTGTTGGTCTTCTCCTTTAAAATGCACGACCCAAAAAGCGTCTCCCTTCAGGGAAATGGGGGTTCAAAGGGGGCTCTAGGTCTCTGACCGCCGTCTCGACTTACAGCTGCTCATCCAGAAGATGACGGGAGGAGGCAGCCCAGGGGGTGGGTTGCACTGCAGACTAAGGGGAGCTCCTTCATCCACCTCGATCACATCCACTTTTTCCTTTGGCCACAAGGGAGACTCTGCAATAAAACAAGAGCATGAACGACTCCGCGGAGCAGGCTGGGAGAGAGCCGCATCCCCCCCGCCCCCTCACAGGGCTTGGCCTGGTTTCAGTGGAACGACCTGGATGCAATTTTATTTTTATATGCACGCATTCCCTGCAAGGCTTGGATGGCATATACCTCCCTGCTCTCTGAGGCCACCATCTCCCTCCCTGAGTGCTTTATAAGCTTCGTTGATAAAGCAAACCTCACAGCAGCAGGCTCCTGTAGGGCAGGCAAGAGTCACTACCTCCATTTCGTAGATGGGAAACCCAGGCATGGGACTTTATCCAAGGTCCCTGGGGCATGCCAGTGATGCGGAGGGGAAGAGAACCCAGTTCTTCTGGCTCACAACTATGCCCTGCCCTGTCGTATCCAACAGCTGGTACTGTGACCGCCTGTTGTGATCAGCTACAAACTGAGGCTTGGGTGTGATGTGCCCAGATGCCATGGTGATGGGCACAACATGAGTTACTCTGTTAAATAGGAGACATGTATTGTGGTTGGTCTCCTGGAGGGAGTTGGGGTGGTGGTGAGGACAGAAGGAAAGGCTGAACAGCCAGTGAGCGTCTAATGACCGTCCGACATCTCGAGTCCGTTTGCAAAGCTGAGCAATATGACGAGCAAGGTGGGGCACTTGACAGGTGAAATATTTCTTTCCCATACAAACTGCATGCCTCCTGCACTGCCTACTTTCCTAATCCCGGGCTCCCCACGGCTCTGGTCTGCCTGCACTCTCCTGGAGACAGTCCTGACAAACTTGAGTTACTCACTAGAAACCTGCAGGTGCATTTTATTCGAGAGCGCCGTCCCATAGTCGTTGCGGGCAAAGCACTGGTATTCCCCCTCATAGTCCTCCGGCCTCCCCCTGCTGTGGATGTCGATCATCAGCGTCCCTGACCGGTATTGCATTGACACCTTCGGGTCCTTCGCCACATTGAAGAACTTCCCATTCCGGGTCCAGGAAAAGCTGCAGATGTTGGACACACGCTGGTTTTATAACCACAGGCCACCAAGACCCTTCACAGTGGCAGCAAAGTTGCAGTGTAACTTGCCACCCGTTCCCTGTTCTGTCTCACAACGTGGGCATGAAGTTGGGTTGCCATCTACCAGGGCAAAGCTCTCGTTCACCTTCACGAGACTAGGCTTTGGCTCCATCTCTTTCATGTTAAAACTATGAATTCATAGAGCAATGTTTAAACTCCTAAGCAAAGTGCTATATCATGCAACGTAAGGGGGTCATACCCTTTACTGGCATAAATCGGCACAGCTCCATTGAAGGGGAACGCACTAACCACGTACTTACACCATAAAGGATTTGGTATGGAGCATCCCAGATGCATGTCTGTCCAGTCCAAGAACATTTTTACAACCAACTCATTTTTTTTAAACTTGAAGTTAGCCAACATCTCCACATGGAGAACATCAAGTAGCAAGAACTGAGAAGGCACTTACGTGGGAATGGGGTTCCCTTTAGCTTCGCATTCAATGAAGATATTATCCCTTGGGTCTACTATATAGTCCTTCACAGACTGCTTTATAATTGTGGGGGGCTGAGGCACTGCAAAGCACACAGACAGAAAAGTGAAATGAGGCAAGTGATAAGTTGATATAGCTGATCTAGTTGCGGATGACCCTGCTTTAAGCAGGGGGTTGGACTAGATGTGACCTCCTCCGGTCCTTTCCAACCCTCATTTTCTATGAGCCTATACGATGGACAAAGGCCTTCCCGCAATGTCCTGCTAAGGGACCCTGCTGGGAGTTAGGACCCATCTCTGGCTGGATTTCTTGTTCATAATACATCTCAAATTGTAGGCTTGGTTGAGGGGACTCATCAGACTGAGAGGCATCACCTATGTCCCATTTGGCCTCTTAGCTTGATTAGCGAGCTTCAAGGCGCTGCTTCCTGCTGCTGGCAGACTATCAGACAGGAACTGAATATTAAAAAAACATGTCTCTACGGGAAAGTCTACGAACAGGACAGTGACACTTGAAGCACTTCCAAAGACGGGACACAGACACTCATGCTCTGCATAAAGCCCTTGCAAAAAGCAATCCTGGTCACATACACACATGGCGTGGGCTTGAAAACTTCCATGTACAGACAAAGAGAGTGCAAGCATAGGGGCTTGGGGACGCTAAAGAGCACGCCAATGCCCAGGCCAGGAGCAAGCTGTTACTCCGCACTTCCTACTGAAGTCAACAACGATGCTGATTCACACCAGGATGAAGTGGCCTCTAAGGCCCAGGAGCTGGTAGCAGGTAGGAGAAGAGATCCTATTTATTGCTCATTCAGTAAATGAAACAGATCTTGACATGCATGTGCATTATTTAGCAAGGTCAGCAGAACAGACACAGTTCTCTGCCAGCTCCAGTTTTGGCAATAAGTTCTTTGCAGAGTTAGTGCTCCTGCTGCGAGGCTGTCCTTTTGTTGGCACGCGCCAGCAGCTTTAGCAGAAGTGAAATCTCCCTACGGCTGCAGTTCCCAAACTTCCCTACAGCCCGATTCCCGCATGATGGGTTACCATTTTGGGAGCTGCCTCCCTTCCAGTCAAAGGCCCTTTTCCCCTCAAAGCAGGGGGTACCTGAAGGTTACCTCTCTCTCTGCCTCCATTATCTCTTCTGCTCCATTCCCTGTGCAAGGTCATTTCAGAGCAGATGCTTGAGAGCACACCTACTCTGCCAGCGTCTTTGTATATCTTAGTTTGCTTCCTTGCTCCACATGACAGATGTGGCGACAAGAGCTGACTAAGGCTAAGTTGAGCCTGGATCCCTCTGACCTGCTTTCCCACGTCAGAGGGAGCAGAGAGCAGGTGAAGAAGTTAAAGGCAGGATGCAGGAGAGAGTACAGCAGACGCTTTCCGTCCCTCGCCAAGCTAACACCTGCATGCTGGCTGGCTTCTGACCTCCCTCTGACAGTGCCAGAAGACAGGACAAGCCTTGCTGCTTAGGAGCACAGCTAGGCTATGAGATCTTAACAACTTCATCATACCCCTTGGAGTGCATTTCCACCCCCCCACTTCCTCCCAAAGCTAGATTTAAGGCTGCCAGCACAGGCAACAAGTCAGAAGAAACACTGCATATGCCTGGGGCTTGTATCTTTGGGCAGTTTTCCCACCCCAAGGCATCAGCTTTCCACTGCCAAAGGGGGAAAAAAAACAAGCTACTTTAGAGAGATAGGGATATGGGGTGGAAGCAGAAGAGCAGTGGGAAGGAAATGGTGGAGATGGTCATGTGCTGGTGGGATGATTTGAAAGGGGTGGGTACAACCAGCGTGAAAACCTGCTAAGGGCTCCTCCTCTCCCCTAAAGGCCACCACTTGCAGTTTGAGAACCGCTGCTTTGGAAGTAGTCAGCTGCGTCTAGCCGGCACCCACAACCACGGCCCTGACTTACCTGGTGAACCTGCCTGTCTGCGAGAGCCATGAGCAGCCTGTGCAAACTGGGCAGTGGTTTCCAGTCACTTGTTGGCCTCAATTTAAAGTCAGGATCTAGACCCTGCTCTGGTGGAAAACCCTGAATCTCAATGGACACACACGGGTGAGATCAAAGTACATTCCCTTGGGGTCACTGGGTTCAAACTGTTCAACTATTTACAAAAGTCTTGGATGGGTGGCCAGTGCAAGAAAGCAGATGGCCAACAAGACGATGGCCAACAAGGCCACCAGTCTTGGTTGGGGGGAGCAGGTGTGTTATCCTTAATCCCTGCTCACAAAGATCAGCTCATGCTCCTAAAAGATCTGGTCACCTCCTTCATTACGGACTCTGCTTTACCAGCCTGAGTCCGTGTGTGTGTGCATGCATGCGTGCGTGTGTTATAAATACCCTGCCTCTCCTCCACAAGCCACGCACAAATTGCTTGAACTGCATTTTGCATCAGTCAGTGCCCAGTGCTGCATGCAGCGGTGGAGGCTGGAGCCATTATACCCTGTTTCAAGACGGAAGCAGTGACTAATATATCAAAAAAACAAGATGGCAATAGGACTTACATGCTTCCTGAATATTTCCTGTGGGTTCCAAAGTGCCAGCGTAATAAAGAAAGAAGCAAAGCGGTTAGTCCAGTGACCTGACACACACACATTACTACATGGTTAAAGGAGGGACTACAAATCCATACGTATCAAAACACAGCAATTTTCAAGTGAACCTTGTAAAATGCCCTCTAACACACTTACCTTCATTTAACATGAGAAGCCCCCCTCCCAAAGCCTCTCATACTTCACAGCCAGGATTGGATCACCCTCCCTACCTCAACCTGCCTTTTGCTTCCAATATGGGATTAGTGTCATGCTGAGCAGTTATAACTCCTTGGGTCATCCTTGTGTAACATATGTGAAAGATACTGGCAATACTGAATCTCTTTGAAACTTCCCCAGCTTTCCAGGACTCGTTAACAATCAATATTAGTGGTTCAGCAAATGCCTTGGTTCGTTCTTTTAACACTCGTGGGTGCAAGAGGGTCTGACCTGTTCATTTGAAAACATTCAGGTTTCGCCGATGCTTTATACCCTCCTTGGTTGCAGCTGTTAAGCTATTCCAGCTGCAAGATCGTAGGGGATGGATCCCTCCTCCCTCTTCACTCGAAATACAAGACAAAAATAGATCTATGGAACATGCTTCCTTTTCTGCATCATAACTTTACGACCTGAATATCTTCCCAAAGGGCAAACAGGATTGTCCTCAACACATTTGTGAGAAGAGCGGCTTTGAATTCAAACAGCGACTATCATCAAATCTTCTTCACATCTCCAGTCAGTCACCTGCCAGAGTTAGGAAGGAATATCTTTCCCTGATGCACAACTGGCCATATGTATTCTGCTGGGCTTTCTTCTTCCTGTTACCAACCTCTGAAATACTAGAGACTGGCCACAGCTGGAGCTGGGACACCAGAGAGAGGGGGCTCGTGCTCCAAGGGGCTACAGAGAACACCTCGTCCCTAGATATCTACTGGGTGAACCTTACCAATGTGCTTGGGCATCTAACTGATGGCCAGATTTGGGGTGGGGAAGGAATTTCCTCACCCTCATTCAACAAGTCAGTACAGCAAAAATCTAGGGGGCTTTTTTTCTCCTTCCTCTGCAACATAAGGTATGGATCACATTAGAAGAGGAAAGTTTTTGCTGCTAGAGTCAGGTGCAGCTGGCACCACTGGCCTTGGGCATATCACGGGGTGCCAGCTGTCAAGCAACCAGATTACCAAGGTAGGGTTTGCATAAGACTTGATTTGGCTTTTTCAGTGAGCCTAGATGAGCCCAAGCACTTTTATAACACAGCATCAGCCCTTCATCAGAGCCTGTGCTCTCAGGTCCTGGTGTTTATTTAAAGGCTAGATCAGGAGAGAGGTTGAAGTGCTCTCTGCAGCTATTTAAACAGATCCTTAAGGTTGAAGGTGCCCACGCTCTGCTAAGACCTGCTGGAGAGTGGAGCCAAGCATAAGGTTACCCTGCCCTTCCCCTCTCTTGTTGCTAACAGCTAAAAACCTCCCTGATGCTCTTCTGGTTTAAGGTAAAACTTTTGTAAGGTGGAAAAGACGGGCAAGGTAAAAAATTAAAAAGAAGCCATATTTTGGTAGCTCTTGGTAGCCTTGTTGGTTCATGAACAACTGGAAGACACTAAAGCATCTCTAAGTGCTGGGATACAGCTCTATTCTAAAGCAGCCAGTTACCAAAGACATCAATTAATCCTACGTGCCGTTTCTAGAGTGCATTGAATCTGCACACTCGCACCAGTGTTCACAAGACTCACCACAAAGAAAGGAAGGGTCATTTCCTCGTGTTTAGAAGCTGGGGAAACTGAGGCATAAGGGGAATGGCTCTTCCAAGGTCCCACCAGAGTTAGTAACAGAGCCACTGAGAGAGCACAGATCTCCCCACACCCTGCCCGTCACCCTAACCGCAAGAGAAAACGGCCGTCTCTTTGCTACAAAGGCTGCAGAGCGAAACGTGTTCGCTCTTCCCAAGCCTCCACCTTCCATTCTCTCTACAAAGCTCCAGCTGGACCGGCTGCGCACAAGCAGCTGTTTCTGTGCTCTCCAAGAAGGAGCTTAAGGGGTCAGCATCCCAATCTATTATCAAGGCCCCTTCCCACCCCTATGGAGCTTTGCTACCACGCACAAATGTGCACCTGTAAGAACAGCTAATCTCCGTGGAGGAGGGAAGATTGCGCGGTTCGTGGTACACAGAGCTCATCTGCTTGGAGCGCCTGTCATTTGCACTTTTATCGGGGCCCGGCACAAGCCAGGAGCAGCTGTGGCTATTTATGCGCCACCTGCTTGCCTTAGTAAAACCTGTAACCTTTCAAGTTCAAGTGATGAATTCATTAGTTCAGTCTCAGCGATGCACAATGGGCGACCACAAGAGACCTGGGGAGATTCAATCCCCGGCTGGGTTAAAAGGGAGATTAAAAACCCAACTCGCCAGCATCTCTAAGATGCTTGCAGGACGGGGGTCCGCACTTGATGCCTCTAAGTTTGGCTGTGGTGGGGGCGGTGGAGTTGGCAGTGTTGGATTCGGGACACTCTTGCTTTTGGGTTTCTTCTGCCTGCAGCGCAGGTCAGGTCACTCTGGGGAGCAGCCACGGTTTTCATGTCCACAGTATGGCACAGGGTTGGTTAGAGAGAGAAAAGTCGGGGCAGACGGGCACATCCTGTCCCAGGAACGCCCTTCCCTTTGCTTCTTTTCCTCTAGCTTCACGCAGTCTCGTCAAGGCCCCGTCTGCATTGCAGCTTTGGCAAGGAGGGTTGGTTGCTGCTATTCTGCTTTCAAACCAAGCGCAGACCAGGGCAGAAAAGAAAACGCTCACCATCCAGGTAGGAAGGGGGAAGGAAGAGAATAGCTCCATGAAGGGAGATCAGCCTTGGCTCTTAGCCTGGCTTTGCTGTAGATTTTGCGTGGACAGGTCACTTAGGAACCATCGACACTAGCAGAACTATTATGTCGGAGAAGGTGTTTATAATGTGCCAAGAGAGGATGCTTCTACCGCTGTTTGCTCCTAGCTATGTGGGCCAAGTCAACATCTAGGAAAGCTCAAAGACAAAACTGGATTGCCACCATCCCAGAGAGAGTTTTCCTTGTATAGCTGCATTCAGCTATCTCTGAGCAGCCCCTAAGTACCAAGGCAATGGACAAACCAAAAAATAATGGTAATGCTAAAGAGCTGCACCTAAAACCACTGCAATTTTTCCATCTAAAGCAAAGGGACAATATTACTTTCCCACCTCCCACAGCACGCTGTGAGGATCAAGTTGTATTTACAAGGCGTTGCAAGTGCCTTGGATAGAAGGTGGGACAGAGGTAGAACGCTATTAAGAAGGGGCACTGCGACCATTAACGTTCTTCCAAGAACAGCACAAGCCGTAAGTGTTTCTCTTTACTTTTCTAAGGTCACATTACACTTGACTAGGCAAAAATGACTCCTTCCTCCATTCAAAGCACAAGGAACAGCAGCAGGAAGCTCTTTTTAAAATCAATTAGGTTTTGTTTGGCTGCACTGCCCCTGCTTCCTTGCAGGAAGCTTACATTTCTGAAAGGGCTTTAAAGTTCTTGACACGACCAAACTGCGTGCACAAAATAAAACTCTTCCTCGGTACGCGCGCAAACGCCTGCAATCGGGCCTGACCAATATCATTTTTTACAATGATGGCCATGCACTTCATACTCATGTCGACCTCTGCGAGGAAGTGGGGGTGGTTAGTATTTAATTCTTAGAGGTATATGTTGCTCTTCGCCCGAGAAAGTTCAGGGTGGCTTACATTAAAAGACAAAATAAATGATAGAAACAGAATAAAATATTCAGATTCACTACTGCTTCAACACAGGAGGAAACTGAGGCCCAAAGAGACAACATCGCTGGCCCAAGTGGCACAGCTCGCAAGCACTGATCCCCAGTGCTACGCTCTAACCATAGGCCACGCTCCCCATCCAAAGGATCAAAGAAGCCAACGTGCTTTCAAAGCGCTGGAGAGACAAAAAAGATTATTCAGCAGAAGCGTTATTACCCTGCGTTCTGCACGCCACCTCCCGGCCTCCTGAATAAAATATAAGCCTTGTCTAGTAATTAACCCAAAAAGGCCTGATGGAGGGGGATAGAAATGGCAGAGCTCTACATGCAACCTTCCTGATAACCCACTTTCCTCTTCCCCTCTGGGACCAGGCCTATCGGCTCCTTGATGACAGCGTCTGCCTGAGAAGGCTACTAATGAGATTCTCTGCTCCGCCAAGGAGCGCCCCGGACATGGTATCCATGGCAATTGCTCGTATCGCACATCTTCAGCATCTCTTAATTGTCAGGGGCATGCCTGCCATCGGGGGCCTCAACGCAGGAGTAACCTGTGGGGCAGGAATGCCTTCAAGCAGCCAGTAAAATTGGGCTGGGTGCGCCCGTGTTGCTGCTGGCGGCGAGAGGCGGTCGTCCCGCAGAATGGCACTTAACAGAGGCTGGATGGTCAATGCGGGAGAGGACGCTGCATGCCACAGCAGAGGCCAAGCACGTCTCGGAAGTGTAATCAGAATTTATTAGCTGCTACCCTGCATATCTCTGCAGGAGCCTAGCCAGAGGGAGAGGGCTACCCCCTTCCTCACCCGCAGGCAAGTCGTGTTTCTATAAGCTCAAGGTAGCACCACCACGAAACAGGGGCTTCAATAGCTTCATGCTCCAAATGCTTTAGCAAGCGTAACAGTCTACAGGACTCCTTGAGATGACTTTCCAGGCCGCAAAAAGATATCCAAGTTCTCACATGACGCGCTCCAGGAAACGCCAAGACTCCTGCGCGGCTGCACTTGACGTGACGGATCAGGCTAAAGATCCATCGAGACAGGGTTTCTTTGCCGTGGAAAAGGTTTAGCTCAGACGCAGCATCTGGCTTTCACAGCAGTTTCTGCTTTTGACTTGATTTTCCTGACTCTCTCACACAGCTCAAGTGACTTGCTCAAGGTCACAGGACCTCAGCCTGGGTCTTTCTGGCTTCTCTGTCCTTTGCTCTAACATCAAACCCTGCAGCTCTCTGGCAAGTTAAATGCAAATCTACTTTTTTCTTTTGGTTTTTTTTTTAGAGAAAGCTGAAAATATATGAACTTACGATCCAGAGGGACCTCGATGGCTCTGATGATGTGATGCAGGCAGACAGCAAGCACAACTCCTGTGCAGGTGAGGAGGTAGCTTTGCCTTACCATTTTGAAGGGCTGGACAGTGCGATGCTGCCTGTTCCCTCTAGGAAAGCAGGCTGGCCTCTTGCTTGCGTAGCTGAATTCCTTGGCTTTTCAACTGCAAAATAAAAAACAAAAGCTGCAGATTAAGGAGCTGCTTGTAAATTCAGTGCACTCCCCATTTTCTACATTTACGTTGGGCGGGGGGGGGGCGTTGACAAGAAGAGAGGCGGTTTTTCAGACTGTAATTTGACTGAAGTAGTGTCTGGTGACTAACGAGGGTCCAGAGTCCTGTGATGCAAGGTGCTGCCCTAAAGAGCTCACCGTCTATATATATATTCAAGTGCTCTAGTCGGTCTTCATGAAGCTGAACTGAATGGAGTCTGGTCCTTTTGTGATGCATAGCAACACTTAGGAGACTGGAGTGAAACGTATGCCAAGCGCTTTGCTCAAATAATCACTATTCATTCTTCACATCATGCCTCCCCCACCCCACCTGGGACCTAGGTTAGCCTAGATTCATAGACTGTAAGGCTGGAAGGGCCCTCGGAAGATCATCGGGTTCAGCCCCCTGCTTTACAGCTGCGGGAAGCAGACAGGGGAAGAGAAAAGCAACAGAGCCTGGTCACGAGTCCTGACTTCCAGGCCGGCGCTCAGCCCATCAGATCACAGTGCCCCGCTTTGAATAAGGCAACATCAGGGAACCAGTGTAAGGACTTATCCAGCCGCAGCTCATCTTTTCGCACTGCCTCTTGCAGCAGGATTTCCTTTTCATCTGCAACCTCCGCGCTGTTGCACTTCTATCCTGAGCTCCTCATAGGAACAATATTTAAAAGGACTGGATTCTCCCCGCCCTCCCTTTTTAAATGCGTGCCCATCTCCAAATTCTCCTCTCCCTTACACTGGGACAAATCTGGACCAGTACAGCCTGAGCCAGGCTATTCAGTTTAAGATGCACCTGAAGCCAAAACGAGATTCTGGTTCTGCAAACCAGGTCTGCGGAGACCTAGTGCCGGGCCCTGGAGCTCTAATGCTGGGAGCAGAAGTGAGAGGAGCTCTGCAGCCAGCAGCTCCCATTATTTTCCTTACGGTCAAAGTGTGCCAAACTCTTGAGAAAAACAGCCCAGAGACGCAGGGGAGGGAACAACAATATCTTAAAGCCAAGACGATTCACCAAAATCTAGTGACAGAATCCCAAACAATTCAAGAAAATCTTGCTGGTTGTAACGACTGAATGAGACTTTGTCCTCTAAGGGCTAAAGGTAGGTAAACAGTGACAGAGAGCTCTTACAAACTCCAATTAATTAGATGCCAAACTGAAGTGTGCCTTGCTCACTGGTGCATTGTTTGCTCTGCTCATGGATGTCCAGCCTAATTTAATTTGGACCGCGAATTATACCGAGAAATCTGACATTCATTCTGGGATGAGAACGGGAACATCACGCGCTGCCTAACGGCTAATTAAGCTATGCAGAATTAACCAATCAAGGAAAAGGCAAAATGAACCGTCTCTGGAAGAAAACTGAGAAGGAATTTTTTTTATTTTTATTAAGATCTACTTGCATCTAAAACATCCAAAACCACGGGCCAACCCACTCCCACCTCCCCCGCTGCCAAAAGGGTCACCTTTATTTGTGAATTCAAAAGCACGTCTGAAACGAGCTGAAGAAAACCGTGCTGGAAATAGATCCGATCCCTAAGGAAATCCCCTGCCAGGGACTGGGGCATCCTTGACAGACTGCAACAATTGTTGTGTTATCATTATGTCCTGTCAATACAAATACGGCGCGATACTAAACAAGGGACACGTTTGGAGCCAGGAAAACTTTGCTGTGCCGCACGCTCTCTCTGTTACGGAGCTTTCTGCTTTTGACTCGGTTTTCCAGCTGGACTGGCTTAACAGCGCCTTTTCGCCCCTGCTCATTTGTTCCAAGCACCCGGCCACATGGCCTCTTATGACACTTGGGCAAGTTTTGCTCCGGGATAAATTCCCACTTGTGAGGTCAGCGGGCCAGTCCCACTGCTACGCGCACGGACCTGTGGCCACTCCAGATGTGCAGGGGGGAAGAACAGGACCACGTGGGGTTGAAAAGTAACAGCCTTTCATTAGACTCAATGCAAGATGCTCTGCTGGACTTCATCAGGACCTAAAGAGAAGAGAATCACCCCTGGGCAGAGGCTGACAAGGGCCTAAATACCACTCGCATCCTATCTGAAGGGCTTCCGTGATGCCCAGGAGAATGTCCCACAAACAGATGATGCAAATTAGTGCCGAAGATGGACTTGCACACAGACGTCTTGCATGGTACATGATGGGGGCTATTAGCATTTCCAAGATCTTCCCAATGGACCAGACTGAAAAGCTGCTTCAGTTTAGAGTGACTTCTGCCAAACTGCAACACCCCCACCCCGGCACCGGGAGAGGTGAGACCAGTGTCTTCCAGCATGTGTGGCCAGGTTTGTTTTAAGAAATCTTTTGCAACCTTTTGAACACCACCTCCCCCTCCCCTTTCATGACATCTAGAAGACTAAAAGCAGATTAAAGGGACAATGCAAAGGAGGATACATTACCCTGCTTACACCAAGCAAATCCCTTTAAAAGGGCTTTCTGTATCGCAGAGGTCGAGTCATATCTGAGTTACGATGTCTGTAGAGGCATTATAAATATCGGGCCTCTGTGACAAATGTGTGGACGGCTCGCGCTCTGCTCAGAGCAAATGAAGGCAGGGCAGCAAAGAGTGGAAAATCCCCAGCTTGGCTCCTGGCTGCTACTTCCTCTCTTCTGCACAGGGTTGTATTGTGGCAGTGTGATACCAGACAGGAGAACAGTACAGAAGGGCCATTTGGCAAGCAAGGAAAGCCCAGATTCATGAAATATAAATAAGCTGCTGCAGCCTGGGATGCTGCTAAGACGGGAGCCCCCCCCGCCCGTTGCAAAAAACAAAGTCAATCAAGAGAGATGGAAAAAAATACAAGCCAGAGACCACTGCCTGGGGTTAAGCCACAGACTACTCTCCCCAGAGAAGCGGTGGGAGGCTCCCTCGCTGTGGATATTGAAAGCTAAATTGGATGCCCCTGGAGAATACAGCATGGGGAGCAAGCCAGCTGGGCAGGATGGGACTGATGATGACCTAATAGGTCTCTCCTCCTCCAATTTCTATAGTCCTATGATATTATGACTCATCAATCTGCAAGGAACAGACACCTGTAATAAGGGCTACGTGATTACGGTGACTAGCTGTTTGTATGGAGACAGCACACGGGCAAAAACCCATCTGTACAAACACACTGGCAAACAATGGGAGAAACTATGCAGGGTCCCTCCTTCCCCGGCACGTTGCCGGAGTCTCCTCTGTCACTCTGGCAATACCAGAGGCCGATACCAGTGCGCTCAGATGAAAGCTCCCAGCCGCTGGGCATTAATGGGACTGCAACAGCCACCTGCAAAATTCATCTCTGTGCAGAGGCCTCCGCACACTGCTGCTAGGTTGGGAACAGAGGAGGTGCCGCACCAGATCCTAGCTACGGTCCACCCAGCCCGTGTTCAACAGCAGCCAGTGCCAAAGGGCTCTAAAACAAGCGCGAGAAACCTCGCGTTAGGCAGCTGTGGGATGGTCTGTCTGCCCACATTAGGTCACCGCTGAATCCCTAACAGCTAGAGGTTGGTTGCAGATTTTAAGCACGAGGTTTAACACGTCCTCCAACGTGTTAGCCTTGGCTACGCAGCTCATCAGGACAGAACGGCTGAGGCCCCCTCGGCGATGCTCCAGGAAAAAAACAGAGAGGAGGTGACAGCACTTAAAAACAGTAAATAATTCCCCCCATCTGCACACACCTTTCTGGGCCACATTTATCCATCATAAACAAGCAGAGCCAGCCAAATCCAATGTGCAATAGCCCTTCCACATCAACTCTGTGCTGCTTGCACACAGACTTGAATTACACCCTGAGAGCAGACGCAGAGGTACTTTACAGGCCCCCATTAACCAAGTGATCATGTCCTGAGCCAAACTGCTCATTAAACAGAGAAACCACCAGGGAAGTCCAAGTAGATCCGTGCTGTCATCTCGCAGCAGACTGAGCACTTAGGTGCCTTGAAACATCCCAGCCTAAGGGGGAGAGGGGAGGCATGCTTCTTGAGACCGAGTCAAAGCTGAACGTGTTTTTGCTTGTGCCTCTGAGCATCCTAGCCAGAAAGAAAAATGCCTCACTTTTCCAAAAATGGCAATTTTCATCACTATAAGTGCTGTTTAAAACCCAGTGGGCCCAAATCATCCCTGGTAGAAGTCCACTGATAACAATGCACCAGCCACCAACAAGACATAGCCACATATTCCCACCTCCAGACAAGTTCTCATGGCTCTCCCTGTGGACTGATTAGCCTGTTAATGTGGCAGATGCATGCAGGGCTTCACCAACCTGCAAAATGCCCCCACTTGGGCTTGAAAACTACAGCCGTGCAGCTCCCCACTGACGTCCAAGGGCTCCACGTGAACACCGAAGGTCATACAGGGAGGTCCAGCTAAAGGACTAGTGCCTGAATTTGCAGTGCAGCTGTTACCAACTCTGGACTTGTGACCCTAAGGCAAGCCCAAGAGCCCTGCACCCCTCTCCCGTTCATCCCTCTTCCCAAACTACAGCCAGCTTGACTTTTTTAGGAAGTCTCCTGATACTTGGAGACTTTCTGGGAACCCCAATGCCTGAGATCCTGCAATAATATGAGGATTTCTGCTGTAAATTTTGAGAGAGAGGAAGATATTTAGCTCCCATGAGTGCAAAAGCAAGAAGGGAACACTAAAGTCTCAAAAACCCCAAGCCAAAACCAAACATTAAGGTAGCTGGGACTTTCCCCTTAGTGACAGTGCCCATGAGCCTGTATTTTATGCCGGCTTTATTCACAGATCTTCAAGCTGCTGGGTTGGCAGCACTGCACGCCCCTGCCTCTGCTCCGATCCATTCATGAGTTGTGCGCCGTGCTCTTTGAGAGACGTTCTGCACGCCTTGGCGAGTCCCCTCCCATGTCCCAATCCTGCCTGATTATAGATTGCTAAAAGGTCTGGGTGTTTTGGGGCTGGTTTTTTCTTATTTTTAGCTTTCATCTTTTTTTGCTGATTCGAAGGATTTTCCAGCCCAGCTATTGCAACGGAAATGGTGGCAGGGCAGCTTAATTGTGAGACAAGGTCATAACTAAAGCAGTGCAAGTTTTCCAAAGCTGTCTGGATAGAGCGATACAAATGGCTTTCCTTGGCCTTTTTTATACCAAAAGAAATGATTTTGATCTGTGGCCTGTGTTATACTCAACTGCGCGGGCCAGTGATCACATCCATTTCAGCGCAGAACCGGTTAGGGGGAAGTTCGAGTCCACGCCCCGCTGCTGCCTTTTACATATTTTTCTCTTATCAACCAAAAATACATGCAAGCATTTGGCAACACTTAGATTTATTTTGCATGAATTATGCTCGTATGCCAAAACTCCCCCTTTTTGTCTCAAACTGCTTTAGAAACTCTCATTACGCATGAAAATCCCCCTGTACAAGGACAGCAATTCAGAGCGTACAGCAACACTACACATACTTCTAGGCTAGCAAGCAAGTAATGTGTTTCCCAATTGATAGTGCAGGGGAAAACTTTTGGAGGTACACTATAACCTCCCCAGAAGCCTTGGCTGGGATACCGGGATCGTCGCCGTGCCTTTTGCCAATACAATCGTCTGGAAAATGGAGTTGATGGCAGTACCTCCCAACCCATAACAGGAGTAACAGCTCGAGCCCCTTTTAGGCAGCAGCACTGAATCATCGACGCTTCTGCAGCACCTCAGCACTCCTTACATCCACTCCTTACTCCCATCCAACCATCTGTTAAGTCAACACATTTGCTAAATTTGAGAGAGATTACCAGAGTAATGCATGCTAGTATGGTGTCTGACACAAACGGTTGCATAATGAAACCCTTCTGTCCTGAAAAACCTGAGGAGTGAAACTCCTCGGGTCACTCTGATCCAATGTTATGACCTTGTCTGGCCACTGCTAGACTGGCCTAAATGGAGCGCCCAAATATTAAGCCCTGCTTCTCCTTTTAAAAATGGTACATTATGTCTTTCTATGGCCTAAAGAGTATGCAAGTGTGAACACATGTGTAAATATTATATAGGGTCTTTTGAAACATCTATTCCTGTTATTATCTAGTAGCTCTCTACTTAATCTTGGTTGCTTGTAGCATTCTGGAAAGAAGGAATGGGAGGGAGTGATAGCCTAATTAATGGTGTTTAGCCCATGGGGAAAATTCACCGTGCATGTCATCGGATGCTAGGGAGAAGCCCAGGACTGGTCTGGTGGTGGCTCTGCATGTCAGCTTCAACATGCATTAGCAGTGTAGTGGATTGGGTGTCCTTGGAAAAGAAAAATATATGGCTTTCCTTGACTGTGCTGCAGGGGCAGTCCTACAGAGATTTGGGACTAAAGGGCTGTTCCCTGTAATGAGTGGGGTGCATTCTCATACCTGTGGGGTGCAAGAGTTACTCACGCTTGGCTTGAAGGCATGGGAAGGACTGACTGGAATGAGACTCTACATCACTGGCTGGGCTGGAGCCAGAGCTATTAATTAACGCTTTTGGGAACAACAGCAAACAACAGAAGCCCACTAAAACCAGCCCCTCGTCTGGGCAACCGAAATGAAAGCCGGGAGCCTTCAGGGCCTTGCTATCTGATGTCGGTGGGTGTGACTCACCATGCATCTTGGAAAATCTGCTGCCGTGCTTGCGTGCGTGGGTGGGTTGTTCAGGACACGCTGTGCTGCGAGCCCACGGCTGTATGCCAGCGGAGAACACAGCCCACACTGTCACGACCTTTCCTCGTACTGCGTGGGGAAAGCTGCACTAATGCGAAGGAACGGAGCTGCTCTGGGGTGCTTGTGCACACACACACGTGCACACACGCACACAACTGGGGTTATTAATGGCCACGTAACTTGCCTGACGTTTCAGCCTGTTTCAATGAGACTGACTCAAGCTGTCTGTGGGTTGGAGTTTTCAACACAAGACTTCCTGGCACGCTGGAAAACTGAGAATGAGTCCTTGGCACCCAGGTTCCTGCTAGGCAAGCAAAGAAGTGCGAGGTCTCCCTCTTTGCATTCAGCCTTGTCTTAACAGGCTTTAAACGTCAGCCACTGCACCATGAGGGGCCTAAAGCAATCGCCCGCTGCATCATAGTTCGATGCCATGGGGTCACCAGGTGAAACGATTACGGTTGCAATGGTTTATGAAGCAACATCATACAGCGTGAGAGCATTAAGATGGTCCCCAACAAAAGAGCTGCCGAGTCCACAGACCAAAACTCTACTGCAGTCTCCCTTTCCATCTCCCTGGCTGTGTTGGTTGGCCTCGTGACCATGACACTACCCCTGATTTCTCAAATAATCTCTAAGCTAGCTAGACCAGAGACCAATTTGGAGTCAGAGCCCACAGAACTGAGCCAGTGTATACCACTGCAGGATCCTATGATAGAAATCCAGGTCTCCATTTCCACACTGGGCTGGCTTCACATTTTCTGAAGGCCCAATACCTTATACCAAACCCTGCAAATGGTCCGTGGCTTTCAGACTCTGCACCGTGTCTTCGTGGGGGCTGGCTCCGGACCAGAGTCTGCCTGAAAACCTACACTCTGATTGTGACATTTTGGCTTAAGCCAGTTGTTCCTGTGACACTTCCAGCAACATGGACTAAAAGATCTTGCAAAATGAGCCTGCAAGAAAGATCCTGATGTCATCAAATGGGGATCCAGCCTGCCAATACCTAATCCAGAATCAGCCTTGAATTTGAACTCCACGTGCCAGCATCATCCATATCGTTATGCAGGCAGCATGGCCCAACTGTGGAAAACTATCAGCAAGGAGATGGCCCCATTTATCTGCACTTCCTCATATATTTTTCCCCAAGTTCAAAAGTGCATCTCAATGCCTGGTGCTATGTTCTCCTCCCCGCAAAGTGGGATACGTAGCGGCATTAACTCCCGCAAGCTGTTCAGTCCAGATTGGAGAGCACAGTCCCGAATCCCGCAATCTGTCATGTCCCTCACTCCACAACTTCTTTCAAATGAAGAGATGCTCTTTCCGAACAAAGCGCATTTAAGATGGTACGCAAAGGCCTGTGACTACGCAGTGCAATCTGAGTGATTATGGAGGTTCCTTTCCCCGGAGCCTGATCTTTTCCCCAGGGAAATCAAAGAGTGTTTTACTTGTATATGGGCTTACAAACGGCTCCTTCACCTCTATCTGCTAACTTCAAATGCTCGGGTCTCGGTAGAGCTCACCGCTTTTCGTTCAGAGCACGCATGCCACATCAGCACTGCTCTAGCTGAAAAGCTCCCAGCATTTAGCGTCATATGTTGCACCATCTTGTGTGCTACTAATTGTACCCGCAGCGCTGGGGTTTCCCAGGTTATGTTCCATTTTCACGCCTCGACGGGGCCATGTTCCTCCACCACCACCTCTCCCTCTCCATTGGGGCTTCCCTGAAGTCCCAGTTTATCCAGGCTTTTGTCCCCGTTTCTCAGCACTCGCATCCTTCATTGCACAAGGAGCATCCCCCAATAAGTAACCACCTTCGGACTGCCAAAAGAAAGGAGGGTGTGGGAGGCAGAAAAGCAACTGCAAACAGCCAGCAAAAGCACGGAGGGGAAATGCATTCCTGGTGCCGATGCAGACAGCCGTGGATGGGAACTTGGCTTGATTCGTGGTGCTGTACGCCTCCCGCTGAAGATGCATCCTGGCTTTAAGACTGCTCGCCGGTAAGCAGTGCTGTTATGCAGTGCACCCGGGTGCGAATTCAGCCTCATCTCTATGCGTGATTAAACATCCAGTCATTACAAACAGGGTCTGTTTTCTCTCTCCCCCCACACCGAACATTTCTTTATGGATTATTTTTGGTAATCAACATCAGAGCACCAAGGGACCATCTTTGTGTCCGTTCCTTATTTGCCTGTGTCACGGCTACTACAGCACTTTGTGTTTCCAAAGGGTAGTTATTTAAAAATTTTATTTTTTGTACTTATTTTTAAATTTAAATGTGGTCAAATTTGATCAAAATGTCCTTGAATTAAAAATACACGTTCTGGTAAGTGTGTTTTTTGGGTGAATGTAAAAAAAAAAAAAAAATCCCTACAAAAATTACATTTCCTGCATTTCAAATACTGCAGCATGGTGCCTGTGAGTGAGTCTGGCGGAGAATTTAATTAGAACAAGACTTTTATGCTCATTATCTGAGCTAAAGCCAAATGCAAGAGTGATTGAGGGGCATCCAAAAGATCAAAGGTCCACCTGAGCCTACAGGCCCAGTGGGCTTGTATGGTTAAGGCACATCTGTCCCTGAAGCCAATGTCCCCCAAGGGAGATATGTGGCAGCGCATCATGTCTGAGTGCATTTCACTGCTCAGCCTGAATAACCAGGTACTTACTCATAGCTGGGTCAACCCGGGGCAGCCTCTGACACAAGCCTGGAGTAAGATTTGACCTGCCACCTCTGGAGCATCTGGACCCATAACTAGTTATAGCTGCCCTGGCACTGCACTCTGCAACCAAGGAGCACACAGCTAGCGCATGGCCGCAGAATATGAATGCCCTCACTTAGGGTTTAAAACCCCTTTCCCTTTTCCGAAGGTACAAACTCAAGTATTCAAGCACCCAGGCACTCCCTACTGACTTATTTTGAACCTCCCAGGATCCCTTTCAAATTAGAGGCGGCCCCTCCCCAAATGCTCCATGCCAAGCAGTGCTTGAAACTTGTGGCCGTCTGCAATCTGGATGCCGTTCTCAGCCTTGCAGCTTGAGCCCACCTCCATTTAAACCCCAACAACATCTGCAGAGAGAAAGGAGGCGGCGAAAGATTAGACTAAAGCAAGCTCCAAAGGGATGGACGCATGGGGATGGCTGCGGCGCACACGAGCGGGGCGATTAAGGTCTGTGCTGCAGGAGCGCGAACAATGGGACTATTAGCATTTTACCCAGGCAGGTGCACATTCCAGCTGAGGGCCACGAGACTGCGCCAGGGGGAACAAGGGGTTGAAGTTGGGATCACATTGACCGCAAGATTAGCCACATTTGTGCAGCAGCCAGGAAAAGTCTGCAAGGAGAACAAGGAGGTTTTACTGGCGGGAGCTTCTTGCATGGCAGGAGAAGTTGACAGGGCACTGTAGGGTACCGTTGCAAATGCTCACATCTCCCGAAAGCTACTGGTCCACACTGCCGTGTCGTCTTTGCATTTCAAAGTGTTTTCCGAACATCAAAGATTCTTTATAATACCCATTTTCTAGCTAGGGAAACAGAGGCAAGGAGAGGGGAAGTGATTTTTCAAGGACACGCTGACTCGGGGCTGTTGTCGGGGTGAAGCTCGAGAGGTCCGACTCCTAATCGCTTCCGAAGAACCTGAGTTTGCCACCTTTTCTTTCCCAGCTACGCGGAAAAACCGGGGTCGCTAGGGCTTCTGCAAGGTCGTGCCGTTTACACCGTCCTGCCACAGCTTGGCCCACCAGAACCCAGGTGAGATTCAAAGCAAGGAAAGCAGCAAGAAGGCAGTGTACTTGGCTGAAGTCCAGGCAACTCTGTGCCGTATCTAGTGCATGGACAGGGCATCTCAATTCTCGGTCAAGGTGATTTCTAGGACTTACAGTGAGAAGAGATTCCCGGAAGTTGGGGATAGTGCATTGTCAGTACTCAGTCCTTCTTATAATGGTACCCACAGCTCTAGTATGCAGAAGCTGCTCTTCTAATCAGCTGAGGGCAGGTGCAGATCAGGGCAGGGAAGTCAGAAGCTGCGACAACAATTCAGTTTGCAGGAGAGGGAAACAAAAAACCTGTGCTCGTAAGCAGGTAGACTAGACTTTACCAGGCTAAAAATATAACCTACTAGGCCTTTTCTGACAACTATGGAGTGCAGGTCCCTGCATAAAACTGCAAGCAGCAACACAGTTATATTTAGCCCCATATTAATTCTTTCCTGATGCATTTGGCACTTGGCGTCCTAGGCACTACAGAAACAATGAGAAGCCACGTTCCGGTGGAGCTCGGTTTACAAAAATGAGCAAAAATTAAAGCTCTAAAGAAAGGCAAAATGCACAGGTTTAAATGCCAGCCATAAACAGAAGTGTTCGGCGGCCAGCATCTCTCTTCTGACACGTGCTATTCAAGTAGCTCCACCAGGGAATAAATACAATTTGCTGATGGGCAACTACACACTGAAGCAAACTGAGAAATTACCGAGAATAGCAGGCACAACCTCCAATTTGGGTGCGTGGCTTTAGGAATCAATTTGCTTCTTGTTCTGTGCTTATATTAAAGTGACTCCCTCTCCACCCACCCCTCCGCCCTTCCTCCATGTTACTTAGCATTGTTTAAGGCCGACAATACAAAGTCTTTGTGGAAGAGGTTGCCCAGAATTAGGTGTGCATACAGCACCTAGCACCACAGGACCTAACCTGGTTAACCTCAACATGGGCATGGTGCAGGGACAGTCTTTGCCCCGATAAGCCTGGGTAAAAGTTCCTTGCCTATTAAAATGCATACGTCCCTTAATGAGATGACACGCGAGCTGAGCGCCACGCTGCAAGCTCCTGGCTTCTTGTCCTCCGTTTTGGCATACACATCTCTTCTGAAGGTTTCCACGGCTCGACTTTCATCTTTCACAAAAGGCAATAGCTACGTGTCAGCAGTACAACTCAGCAGCCCCTCTCCAAACCACACGAGTCTATCAAAGAAGAAATCAACCTAGGCAATTTCTGGACTTGAAGATTCACCCCCCTTCATCCTAGTGCTGCATATGTGATCACCCCAAGGAAGTCATGATATATTAGGATATTTGATTAGAGAGTTGTGCACCTCCCTTTCCTCTGCAGGTTATTCAAGGACACTCGTTTCAGAGACAGCCGTCCACTTACCCAGTGTGGCAAAGCTAGAAGGATGATAATAAGAACAGCGCTTTTGACTTTGTACTTCTCCAAAGAGACATGCTGGACACTTTGCCTTTGGTCAGCATGACGGGAATCTATGCTTCCCACTCTCTGAGCATAGCTGAGCTAATGAAACCTTGCACCCCTTCTCTCGCCGCATTGCTTCCATCTGCTTCATCTGTATGCGAGCAAGTTTCCTCGCTGGCGTCTATTCATGCAGACAGCAGAGATGGGAGGGGAACGTTTCACTACCATTGGCCCTCCCTGCCAGCCGCAAGAGCTAAAGGGCCAGATGAGAGGCTGAGCATATGCTCTGATCATTAATAGAACATGAACCACGTGCTAAACAAACAGGTTATTTCTTCCCAGGCCAAGCTGTTTAGGCCCCAGTCTCCCAGCAGCTAGCAGCCTTTCAAAGCTGGCATGCATTTGGTGGCTGAAATATATTGGGGAAAAAAAATGGTGCAAGAAGTTTTCCCACACTGCTACAAACATCCAGCTCAGGGGTACGCCTATACTGCATGCTGCAGCATAGCACAAATGTGCAAGCTAGCTGTAAATGAAGCAGGGTAAATTAGCCAGCACAGAGCTCCGTGCTACCATGAATTAGGTTGCTTTTGGTGCCCCAAGTCTGGCCCCAAGCGTGAACGGATCATGCATATAAGTTCAAGCACCTGACTAGTGCTGTCCTATTCTGCAAGGGCTTTATCTTGAGTCACTCACCCTCACTTGCCATATACTTCAGTGAGCATAGGATTGGGCCCCCAACGTTTAAAGATATGCTTAAATTTAAGCACTCGAGCACCAACAGGGCTGCTCATGTATTTCTAAAGTTCAGCAAGTGCTTAAACGCTTTGTTGAAATCAAAAGGAATCAGAACTTGTGGTGGAGGTGATATCTTTTATTACACCAGCTAGATTTTTGCAAAAAAAAATCTTTAATTGCAAGCTTTTGGGCACAAACACCCTTCTTCAGGCATAGGAGGAAAGACTGTAGAAGTTCTTCTGGGTAGAAATGTAAGTTCATATTTGATAGGTGAACTGAAGGTGTGGTAAAATCTCCTGTTTGGAACAGTTCAATTTGTATGCAGATTAGGCTCAGAGAAAAGTTGAAATCAGGCCTTCATGCACTGTCATTAAAACCACTTAAAACCCCTTCCTTCCTTATTGTCCAATGCCAGTCGCTCCAAGCTCTCAACTCGAGCAAAGAGCACCGAGCATCTTACATGATTTGTCCTGGGATTTGGAAGTAAAAGGAGCACAAATGAAAAATAAAAGGGGGAAAAAAAAAAGAAGAGTAAATTACCCCATGGTGGGGCATTATTTTTAATCTGCTCATCAGATCCACCAGGACAATTTTTGTAGCAACTAGGTATTTATCCTTATTTATGGTTGCATGAGGAACAGTAAAACTCCAGCTACTAACGATCCCACAACGACACTCATCGTTTCACATTATGGATTGCGTTCTCCAAATTAAAAGCGATTGAACATCACAGAGTGATGCTTCTTCGGGGGCTCTGGAATCGCGTTCAGTGAGAGTAAAGCGCCCTTTGTTTCTTATGGCGAAAACCAATTATTGGGGGAAAAACATTTTTTTTTCCTTTTCCTCTTCCTTCCTCCACGTTATTCCCCGACAAAAATTTAAAAAAACCCATTCGCTTTCTGGGCTCTCTCTTTTTCTCTGCTACCTTATCCGTGTTTTCTCTCGGGCGCTTTCCTCCTCAGGTTATATATGTGCTGGGTTTCTGGGTTGCTGACTTTAAAACCATAAATCTACTTTCTGCTTTTTCCTGGCACTGGCAAGGCCTTTTGTCGTGGACATTAAATGTCAGCACCTGCACGCAAGTGGATCGGCACGGCTCTGTCCTAGGAACGGGTACAGGTGGGCACCTGCCCCTTCTGCAGTTGCATTAACTTCAGTGGGGCACGGCCTCCATGGAACGACTGACAGGGGCAGGGACCGAGATGGCGAAACAACATCCTTTAACTGAAAATGAACATGCATTTGCATGCACGCAGATAATCATCGTACGCGCATGGATGCCCCACCTCCAGTTCTTAATGAATCCCTGAAAGCATTTTTAAGAAGCCATTAAAACATTTGTTGCATTGCTGCCCAGCATATAGCACTCCCCAGCCCACTCTGTAGGTGAAAGGGGTAGGAGCTTGCTGTACTTCCATCCTGGAGGCCAAAAGAGACCCAAGAGTGCCCTCTTTTTGGGAGAGCAGCAAGCTAGGATAGCAGGGCAGGCGGCGTCTCTTGTTTTCTGCATGCAGGAAAGACGGTGCTTTGTGTCTGCTTCTGAAAGTGGGTTCAGCTTCCACAACTGCTGAGTGGGAGGAAGTCAGACTTGCACTGGGTCAGCCTGAAACTACTGATTGCCTAGTGTCTCTCAGTCTTGTTTTATACCATTACCAGGGATGAGCCCCAAACCAGGGTGGGTAACACTGTGCCCAAGCCTAGGTGGGTCCCCGCTGCTTCGTGGGGGAGACTGAATGTCACCTGATGGGGAGATGCTTCAAGCCCCCCACACCTTGGTGTGCCGGGGCTCTCGGCACCGTGTCTTCCCACCCCAGATGCTGCGTCAGCACGCCGGCCTGCTGGAAGAAACTGGCAATTACTGCCTCATTAAAATTTCATACCGCAGCTCTCTCGTCTCCTCTTCCCTCCTTGGCCCCTCTCCTGCTGTCCCCCTCCATGCCCCAGCTCCCCCGCAGAGGGAGGCTTTGCAGAAGGGCCTGGAGCAGTCTGAATCATCCCATCTGCGACACCGGGGAGCTGTAATCAATGGCAGGAGGAGTGAACCTCTGCATGCAGCAGCCCTGCCTCCCCCACTGGCAGCTATTGTCCCCCCGCCCGTCCGGCTGTCCATCTGCTTCATTGTTCTGCCCGTGTGCGAAGCCTCCTACAGTAACCCATATGCTGTAGCTGTCAATCAGGGAACACACGGATCATGGGGTCAGGGGAACCGAGGGGACTTCTGCGGGCAGGGGTCACAGTTCATGCTATTCCAAAATGTTTAATCTTCATTCATAAGCCGTGATCGGCGACTCCATCCAGGAGCTTTGCAGCCATTCCTACTGCCGTTGCTCCAGGAAGCTGGGGTTCATTCAGATGCAAGGCAGGGGATGACGTTCTGCACTTGGTGGGCTGACTCAATGTGAAAAACCCCCCATCCAGGGAGTCCCAGGTGCCTTGTGCTTCAGACGCGGAAGATTTAGACAAAGGATAACAACGCTCCCTTCTCCAACACATCCGATCCGAGAAGACCAAAGAATTTTGCAAACAGCAGCTAACGTCGCCTTATAACGGACCTGGCATCTGCCAAGAGTTTCTACACGCTGGCATCCGAGACACCAGCTTCCTCCCAATCCTGTCACTGTTTGCTGCAAGATTTCCAAGGATCATATGGACTCCAGCTAGTTTGCACATAGACAGGAGGGGCAGGGGAGGGCAGAGATTATTCGGACTGGACCCGCCAGGCTCGCAGCTGGTGCGTGTGGGTGGCCCTTCTCGTGTTTTCCCTGCAAAAAGTCGCCAGAGGATTTGTTTTTGTATCAATACAGGATGGAAACAACTTGGGAACTTTGAAGTTTGTCATGCAACAGATTTCCTGTGTTGGGGCCAAGCCTGCTCACACATCTCGGCGCTTGCTGTGACGCATACGGAGAGTAATAGTAGCTTCATAACACCCTTGTTTGAGACATAAAGCAGGCATCACTGTTTTAAGCCCCATAGAAAAATTCAGGATAGAGTCTTTATTTAAGAAATCACAATGTCCCTCCCACACCATTTGCAAACTGTCTCTGAAAAAAAGGTACAGAAGCAGATCCCATCTCTTACAGCAACCTCCCCTCTCACATGGAGCATCCTTGTGGTGGGAGGAGGTGGTATATATATCCAGTGGTGTTATATATATCCAGTGGTGGGAGGAGGGGAAATTTCCAATTGCTACTGCCTGGCACGCTATATGCATAAAAAGTCACGGATACAAAGTATGGAGCTACCATAAAACACCAGTGAAACCCTAAAAAAACTCTATGAAGCGGCAACATCCACTCCATGCAATGCAGAGCAAAACGTGGGAAGCCGGCATGAATCAGCGGCATCTCAAAAGGTTACGGCTGAGGTTTCCAGTGGAGAGACATACATTTCGGTTGATAACAACACCCATCTGACTTCACAGGCAGCGTTATCAGCCAGATCCCGTCCAGCCCTTTCTGTGCATCCTTCTGGTACGGTCACATTGCCACACAAATGAAAATACGTTCTGTTTATTACTATTTTGAAAGAAATCAGGAGGGGCTGAATACTCTGGCGATGGTACAGGGAAGTCGAGCCCTTCTCAAGGCACGCAAGCCATGTGGCAGAACTGGGAAACAACATGGGGTCCCCCGAGTGTCCCTTCTGTGTCCTAACCAGAAGGAGCTATTTGGGATCTGCAGCCGTTACCAAGAGCAGAAATTCAACCTGCAAATGTTACATCCCTCGTGCAGTAAGATGATCCGGACTTCCTCCGACGGAGCGCCAGCTAGAGAGACCCAGAGCGCCGCACGGCACGCCAGGGCTGCAGCAGCTGGGATTGTCCTTATGACAGCAGATTTCGGGGACCATTTTGGGTGACAACAGAGCCACCACATCAAACCAGCTCTGCTGATGGGCAAACCAAACCCTGCTGTCTGCCCTCCCTGCTCAAGGGCTCTCTCTGGATGCTCGTTGTTGGCACCTCCTCTTTTCATCAACAGGATTGGAAAGTTGGGGAGAAGAATCATTTGAAGACCTTAGTCTTCGTGGAAAGCAAAGGAGTTTGGGGAAACAGTCAAGCTTTTGCAAGCTTCCTCTAAATGTCAATGCATATTGCACTGAAGACAAGCGGGAATGTGCATTCGACTGACAGCTCAAATTAAATGAGCAAAGTCTTAGGTTTTTCCTTCATATTGCTACCTACTGGGCACTACTGCATCTTAACTGGCTAGCTGGGAGGTGATTTTGCTTCGGGAGAACAGGGAATCACTGTAAAAGAGGACATTTTAGGAGAAACAGATGCTCAGGAGGACAGGAGCAGATGGCATTACACACCTGGGACTGTCCCATTATCATGCTGCACCCCCCGAGGTTTGCTGAACATTTCACAGAGGGATGGATGGTGACTGGAGATGACCTACTGAACCTCTCAACTCTTGGTCCTCATTTCCAAGCCAGAATCTGGATTGACAGTAACCAGAAATCATGATGAAGAGTTGATTGTGTGATGGAATAAACTTGATGGATCTTACTCTAATTTTTAATAGCCTTGAGCACCACCGCAGCTGGCACTGTTACCTCCTCACCCTTGGCCATCGACAGATAGAAGAGAAATTCCCCCAACGCCGCAGAGCCGAAAGCACAAGCCCTCGTATCTCCTGGACTGCACCTCCAGGGCAACGCAGGAGCATTAGATGCAACAGGGAGAGACCCCGGTGGAAAAGATGCCAGTGTTTCAGTGCACGCTCCCCATGCTCGCCCCTCCCCAGAGGTAGCAGCATCTGTCATCTTGTGATTAGCAACCTCTAATCACACACAGTGGTAGCTATAAATAGCAACTGTTGTACCATTTGCACAGCAATTGCTCTGGAAAAGCCAGTTTCCTCCTCCTGGCTGGCAGGCCAGTCCACCTCCTCTCCCCAGCTGGCCCTCGAAAGAGGGCACACACGGTAGGCGAGCAGCTGAGAACCCTTGGCAGCGCTCATCCGAAAGACGCCATAGAGAGGCGGCGTGTTTGAGCCCGCTGGCTGCACAGGACCAGGGACCAGGCCCGGCGTTGCAGCCCCAACCCTCGCTGCGGGCATGTCCCTCAGCTTCCTTGTTGAACAAGATGGGAACCTCACCCCCTCATTACTGACCACAGAGCACTTTGGCAAAGGTATTTCACATAGCGTCCAGCACGGCAGAAAATACCACCCAAATCTCACTTAAGGGAGCAAAGGGTGGTGCAGATGGAGGGGCAGTTCTGATTAACCTCCGGCCAGATAGCACAGAAAGCCTCCAGGAACATGCAGTGGGGGCAGGAAGGGCTCAAAGGAGGATCAGGGTCTTTAATGATAAGCCCTTCCTCTACATCCAGCGAGTTAACCCATGCCTCCCAGTCAATGAGCTATTCAAGGATAAGACATACCCAGGAGGCCTGTAGGGCTTGCACTCCAGTCACTAGCAAGTGCAAAAGCCCAGGCTGCCTCCTCTTCACTGTTATGCATACCTGTCTGTGCTACATTCACACCTTCCTTTTGCAATACAGACTTGCTGTGTGTCTTGAAGCCTCAAAGACCTACTCCCCTTCAAGTTATTACAACCCAGTGGGTCTCTGCTGTCCCACAAAAAGACACTACACTTCCCATCGGGGTAGCCTGCAGCCTATCTGTCTACCCAGGTGCCCACGCAACATGTGTTCATCTGACCCACCAGGCAGAGTACCACGGCGCATTCCCTATACGTCATCTTGTGGTCCTCTAGCACCAGCCAAGACTAAACACCCAGGCTGCCTGCCACCAGGTGCCACTTGCCAGCTTCCTAGAGCACATGGAAAAACCATGCTGCCCAAGAATAAATAACAACTTACTTGCAGATCACAAGACAGTTTGTCACCAAAGCTGACTCTTCTCTGTGTGCCACGTGAACTATTCACATCCTCCCACACGTGGTGTCACATAGGTTAAACTGCATCTGTTCAGCTGCAACACAGCAGCCTGTGACATGATGCAGCATGTCACAAATATATGGGCCGTGACACTGAGAGGGGGCTTTCCCTTTGCTCAGGGGGAAAAGGTTAATGAAGCAAAATGGCATGAGCTTTAGCGCGTGGATGCCCAGGGGTTAAAATTCCCTTCCCTTGACTACCCACAAACAAGGAAACTACTTTGGGACTCACCAAATCCCGCTATCCTTTGTATTGACGTTTGCTCTGAAAGACGTGAAGCCAAGGTCCTGGCCACTTGCAAAGATTAAAGAACCAAGGTACTTTCCTTAAGGGGAACAGCGCAAGGCCAGGCACCCCAGTAGGGTTTCCAAGCAGGGAACTACAATGTCAAGCTGGATTCCCTTAGCAGTTCAAGTAAATTAAGTCCATGTCTGCACCTGCGGCTCTACATCAGCATGTATGAATGCTCCTGGGCACCGTGAAACAATCCTCTTACATTCATCCGAGAAGAGATTCAGGGTTGAAACACGCAGATAAACATCTCTCTCCGGTAAATGATCTCACAGCACTTCAAACTTTAACTAAATCTCTCAGGATCCCTTAGAGGTAGATGAGAAGAATCAAAGTTGCTCTTAACACCTCTTGAAATCCATCTCTCTCTGCACAGGCTTGTTAACAGTCTAAGGAACTGACTGGATGGCAGGTCCTCTCACTTTTGCCACGTACCAGACTCAAATAAGTGGCGGAAGGTTTCACGCAAAATCTCGATCCCGCTGAAAGTTTACGGAAAAGTTATGCCAGCCGCTTTCATGGGGTTGTATAACTTCAGATGTAAAAGGCAACAGAGAACCAGGGAGATTATCTAGTCTGAACTCCTGCATAACTACAGATTCCCACCCAGTGATTTCTAAACCAAGCCAAAAAACTTGGGGCTGAATTAGACCGCTTCTTCCCGAAAGCTAGCCAGCTCTGATTTAAAGACGTCAAGTGCTGGAGAATCAAGGGAACCAGATCTGATACCTGTAGGTCCTGTCAAAGCATGCCTCTAATTAGCTCGCCAAAGCATTTTTAATTGTGCCAGGTAGTTGCACTAGATCCTGCACACAGGGCTGGAAATTAAGCTTGTTTTCCTGGAAAAGCCCAGGCTGGATCCAAACGGATCATGTATCGCGACCAAGGGCGTTCGGATCACAGCTGATCCAATCTGCTGTGCCACAGCCTGGGGGTGATGCTGCTATCCGGACACCGAGACTGACACGTGGAGCACACGCCGCTTGCTGACTCCTCCGGTTTTAGCGTCTGGAAGGCAGTGTCGCTCGGTAGAAGCAACCAAATGACAGATTCAAGTCAGGTTACCTGGGGACACGCACGTCTGTTCTCAGTACGTGCCTGCATCAGCACTCATCAGTCCCAGATCATGATCCTTGCACCACAATTTCCAATTCCACTAGATGTTCCCTTAATTAGGGTAAGAAACAAGCCAGGTAACTAAGTTTTTACCATTTTTTGGCAGGTAGAACGTGTTAATTAGGCTACAGTAGGATTGGAGGATTGCTGTAACTTAATTAAGTTCCTGCGGATGGTTAGGTAAGCAAATGTGCCTCTTATACCAGGGTAATGCAATTACTCTAGCACTGCTTTCAGCATGCAGAAAGGAGAGGCAGAACGCCCCGCAGGCCTGACTTTGGAGTCGGTCCTTTCACATTTCTACTGTTAAGATCTCAGTAGCTCAGGCCACAAAGTTTTGGCTATGAATCCAGAACATGAACACCTCAGGAGTTGGGGTTGTTGCAGATCCATGGTTTTTCTTTTGCCTTTTCCATTAAGCAGGAAATCATCTGGAAAAGTCAGGTCTGGATTAAGATTTTATCCCTACATTTTGGGATACTGGAAGCTCCCGTGTTTGTTCAGACAGCAGCCAGAGCACACAGGTAATCTCACGATCAGGACTAGTTTTTCTAGTTCGCGACCTACCAAAAAGTCCCATCCAAACCTAATTTAACTGTGCCCCTATAACTGAAATGTGTGCAGAAGCAGTCTCTTACCTTAATATTGTATCCTCGGTCTCTTTTAAATACTTTTCTCTTGTCTTAAATAGGCCTCTCTGCTATTATTCAGCCTATGGAACAAGGAGAAACATGAATGAGCTGTTAAGAAATGTTCACAATGTAACATATAGATATTTTACTTCCCTGGAGTTTTAGACTATATTTAAAGTAGCAGGTAGTTTCTGATGTCCAGCTTACCTAAGGCAGCTTAAGAGGAGGGCAATTTTCAAAGCAATAAGCACTCAGCATTACTTGGCTTTAGCCTCTGACCTCTGTGAAAGGTTCACGAGTCACAGCCATGCACTCTCTAGTAGGTCACTAGTAGGCAAATTTTCAAGGGCTCAAATTCTGCTCTGGATGTGCTTAAATTGTGCTCTGAATGGGCTCAAATTCTGCTCATGAACATTTCACCCTTGTCCATGGGGTTAAAGTCATGTCTGTGTGTGTGACTTTGAGGCATGTCATTATAAGAAGCCTCTCTGGACTACCCCTTCCCCTCTCCACCCCACCTCAGTTTGCTGAGCAACTTCAGTGTAATTGTGCAATTGGACAGTTCCCAAACGGGGGCTCTCGGCTAGCCTGGCAGGGAGCACGTATTGGATGCTGTTGGAGTGGTGCAACCTTGTGAAACGGAGGGCAGAATCTATCTATCCACCCCTGCTCCCTCTCCCTCCTGGTAAAAAGCATCCTGTAAAAGAGGCAAAACTTGCAGAGGGTTAAGATTATAGTCTCCGCTTCACAACCCTCCCGACGCACATTTCCAAAAGTAGCTTTAAGACAACTGGGTGAGTCATTCCCTCTATAGCGAGCTCTAAATCACAAGACAGTGAGTGGATACAATAGATTTACAAGGTCTATTAGGCAGTCTCTTGTCTTCCCCTCCAGGACTGCTCCTCACATCATGCTCACGAGGATATCATCCGGGTGAGGTAAGACCTCCAAGCAGTAGTAATTCCACAAATCACAGCCCCTTTTTTTCTCAGTTAGGATTTCCCCCCCCTGATATTTTAGACTAAAATTTCCCTACTCCTAGCATCCTCCTGTTCCTCCACTCATCTCTCTTTATACCACACCAGAGAACTCGTCTCTCCTTGCTCTTTACAACCTTCAATTATTGATATGGAATCGCCTCCCCCAGCCCACTGAGTAATGGCTTAACCAAACTGTATCTGCTCATCCCCCACCTTCCCCTGCTCCTGTATAATCAATCCACTCAGCCCCTGGGTAATTGTGCTGTTCTTTTCTGACCATCTTTCCAGTCAGTCAATATTCTTCAGGGAAAGCAATGCAAGCAGCTGGCCACATATTCCGGGCACAGCCACCTCGGTGCCCAATGGAGGAGAAAATCCCCCCTCCACCCTGGAACATGATGCCTTTTTCCTACGGCTGCATTTATAGACATAGTTCTCCTGAAGGCATTTAAGGATCCTTATGGATGCCAAGGAGCAAGCAGGACTCTGCCCCTCGGAAGGAGGAAGGGGAAGCAGAAAAGTGACATCAGCTGCTGTGAGCAGCTCAAGGGTCCACCCAGAAAACGCGTCCGAGGGGCTCTGAGAACAAAGCAGGATTATACCGCCTCCCTCCGCTGCAGGAATTCACGTTCTGGGAAAGTCTAAATGCCACTTTCCTACAAAGAACCCGATTATCAGCCATGCCCAGACAGCAGCAGGCATACAAGCCCCAAGCACCAGCACACACCCCAGCCGAGGCTCCCTGCTAGGGCACTGAAAGAAGCGCTTGTTTCCGTGCCGAAGAATCACGGGAGCCGGAGAGGGCAGAGATCTGCTATAATCCCCCCGCCCACCGCCAAAGAGAAACACCCTGGTGCCCATTCGCTGCCCACCCCAATAGCTTCCATGTTCCTGATGTTTATGCTTTTCTCCAAGTTTTATCAAGCTGCTCCCAAGCCCAGGCCAGGAACTGTCTCCCCATCTTATCTCACTAACCCCTTCCTCCCCTTGCCCATCTCAAGCCATGCCTCTTCCTTCCATATCTTGCCCTCCCTTTCCAGGTCCATTCAAGTTGTGTCTAATTTGAGCTGGACTCTGCATTATCCCAAATCATCTCCCTTAGGAACAATGTAACCTTCCCCTCCCACTGGAGACAACGGGAGTGGAGGGCTGGACAGCTCATCACATTGCCGGAGCCAGCTCTATAAGCTTCTTACATCAAGGAGCAGGTGTCATCCAGGGGGAGAGTGTGTGTGTGTGGTGTGGGGGGGAGCGGGGGGATTACCAGCCTACAGTTCCCTCTGGTATTAGTTCAGGATGCTTAAGTTACACATCAGCAAAACATCTGCTGAGTCTACTCCAGGCAGAGCAACAGGAGCTCATATTGAGCTCTCCACAGCTAAACCCTGAACTGGGACCTTTCTACTTGCATACCATGCCACGGAGCTCTGTAACCGGATCGAAGCAGCAAGTGCCACCAGCAAGAAGGCAACATGACTGCTACATCACAATTCAGTAAGCGATCTGTATTTACTGACACTGATCCCTCTTTCAGAGTCCAGATGAGGGCCTCACACCCACCATTGGTGTCAATTCACATCTGGTTAGCAAGAGACACGTAGTGCCTAGACACCGTGATGTTCCTCTTCCTCCACACCACTGGTGTTAGCTAAACGAGATGAGGTTTCAGTAACTCTAGGAGTGTAAGAGGGGAATGTCTTAGCTACCACACCGCGGCATGTGCAGTATTCGCTCACAACACTACAAGCCGGTTTCACCAAGAGCATGATGCCAAGAGCCAATTACCACGAAGTGAGCTAAGGTTGTACCTCTGCAGCACAGTGTCAGCTCTGCAATAACCGCCCGTGTGCACACGCTTACCCCCCGGTAAGGGCAAGGTAGCTTGTCCCTCTACCTTAGGACTCGCCGCACGACGAGAGCGCACACGAGTAGTTCCCAGAGAGTAGCTAATGCACCGCACGTTCACACCTTAGCTTAACTCACGGCAACGTGCTCTTCTGGGAGTCTGTATACACAGTTTGTCCGCCCCGTTCTTCGCAGACAGTATTGGAGCACATCTGGTTGCCATGTGCTGCATAATGCCTTTGACATTTAGTTTCCAACCCCAGGCACTGAAACAGCAGTGACAGCACAGAAGCACTGAATCTGACATTTTATCCCTGAGCTATCCAGCGAGCAACCTTTAGACAGCAGTGCAATATGCAGAAGATGGGGGAAAAGATGGCACGGTTATGAAAAAAAACCCCAAACCTTAAAAGAATCAGATAGCAAGGCTGGAAGACCGTCTTGGTGATCTCCTTTCTTCCCAGGATAGCAGAGGGGTTTCTTGTATGCTAACTCTCTGCGGAGCAGGTTCCCCTTGCCCAAAGCATGCTCAACTCCCAGTGATGCAGGGAGCTGTGGAAAGGAATCCAGATTTTCACAGATTTCATAGACGTTAGGGCTGGAAGGGACCTCGGAAGATCATGGAGTCCAGCCCCCCGCCCGAATGGCAGGAAGTCAGCTGGGGTCATAGGATCCCAGCAAGATAGGATAAGATTTTGTCTGCTCTGAAACACTTCGAAGAGACAAAGCCTCGGGGCTGCCTGACCAGCGATGCTACCGTGAAGCCAGCAGAGGTGTGACTTTATAGTGCACGAGCTGCTCCACACACTAACCCCGCATTTATCGTGCACACGAGTGTCCACGTTACAAAAACCCCAGCCACTCTGCGCAATGGTCACTCCCTCGAGTGCTTGGCCCTCGGCAAGTCCCGCCGCTGTGCAGCTGAGCTTGCTGCTAGGAGATTTTAGTTTAATAACTTGTCTGCTCTAGAGTACCTTTCCCAAACTAAAAATAGCAGAAAGCCCTCGCAATAGCCCAGTTACAAGGCCTCTCTCTCTTCCGGATGGGGAAACCAGGCCACGCAGGCGCTGAAAGGCTTCATTTTTTTATGTATAAGGTAATTTGGGGTTCTCAGCTTCAGAGCCCATTTTTTGATGCCGAGCACCAATGAGCTCTCACCGACCTCGGCTGGATCTGCAGATCATCTGGACCACTGGCATATGTTGTCCGAACCCTTGAAAACCAGTACAACCAATCTCAGAGGCTACTTGCGGAAGGTGGGCCTTTGGGAAGTCGGGGAGCAAGTCAGGGTAGTCCTGGTACCTGGGGATGAAAGGATCTGATTCTTGACTAGCTGCTCTACAGCACGGCTTTTCTGCCACAGATTTGACACACTATCTTCACAGACGGCGAACCATAATACTTACCGTCCCTTAGTGATAAGCCCACAGGCCACTGAAACCAATAGAAAGACTATCATTTCATCCAGGAAGAGCACGCACCAAATGCAGATGCTTCCTCAGCCTGATGAAGGGTATTTAAACCCAAAACCTTGCTAAAAAGAATTTTTCCAACTATTTGAACTGGTCTAATAAAAGATATCAGATCTGCCCAACGACCCCTATCGGCCCGTGTCAAACTATAATCCATTTAGTGCAGCTCCTAAAACTCATTTACACCACCGAGCGAGTTGCTCCTGATTTACACCTACATAGATGAAATACAGCCCTCAGACTTCCTAAGCCATGCACTGTACAGCCCTCTGCATTCATGCCCTCTAAGCCTTTTATAGGGTTTTGTACATATTATACATAATATATATCTAGTTTACTACTTTCTTCCCACCTTCCCTTTCCCTGCCTCATCCCCATTAAAACTCCAAATTAAGCAGGTAATCCTCACTCAGTAAACAAGTTTGCAACATGTTGCAAATGACCACTCTTTCTGTCACCAAATACAGCGGCCTCTCCAACATTAACCTGCTTTTTCTCTAAGTCACTGAAAGACAAGCGAGATCATGAAACTCTGGGCTGGCTGGCGACGTGCAGATAGGGAGGGGAACTATATCTCACCACCAGTTTAAAGCAGTGAGTAAAGATAATAAAGCACCAGATTTAAACCAGGGTTGATGGCCTTGCCTTCCGCTGCTGTTAAAAGCAATTTTTATGGAAGTCTTTATGCTATTCATATTAAGGAGAGAATGAATTGTTAGAGCCTCTCTGTTCGGTTGTTTTTTTAACTCTCCTTCATTGTGAGCCACTGGTTTTTATCTTAAAACCGGTCTGCATCCCAAGTGCAACATCTTCTGGTGGAGCTACAGTCCTGGTAGTTCAGAAGAGAAACTTCCTTATTCAGTCACCCCAGTGCAAATACACAGGGACTTTGTCCTCATACCTGTCTGTGCTCACTCTTGTGCAAATACACAATAACTCTGTCCTTATACCAGAGTAAAATATGGGTGGACTGGGTGGACAGAACAGAGATTGCGGAGGATGCTGGAGTGGGCAAGTGCTTTCCAGGTGCTGCGTAGAGGAGCCATGTCAAGGAGATGTAGGCTGAGCATCAGTGAACAGACAAAGGGAATCCAAGTTATAACTTACACACCGATAGCATGGGGCAGAGACATGTCCTAACAGCACAGAAGCACCTCTCGTGTTGGAGGACCGTGCCCAAAGTTCTCCGGAGGCATCATTTTGAGAACATAAGCAGCTAAAGCTAAACAGAGTCTCGTTAATCCACTTAGAGATAGGAACATTTCTGGATATCGCCCAAGACTGAAAGATAAGATTCACTGCACCACCGTTTGATATTTGAAAATATTCGCAGTGACAACGGGAAGTACTTCTGAGAAGAGGTGAGGATGCTAGCAACCTGTGAAATGAAAAAGCATCTGCCTTCTGAAAGCCAGCATCCTTGGAAGCGTTTCGTGTTGGGCAGTAGACAATGACGACAGCCCCACTTTTCTTTACAGGTTAGGCCTAGCAGGTGTGCAGCAATCAAATGTCAGAAGGCAAGTTTAAAGCCACGCTCAGAAGGAAGTATGTTGTTTCGAACAATGCTCCACTGGCTAGGATAGGGGTTGTAGATGTTATGGACCGTATTTAGCCATTGAAATGCACCCCCTGCAACCCAAGAAAATTCAGACCTATATAGTATACAATAATATTTAAGCGACGGCTTCCCGGAAAGAGAGAACATTTTTGAGCACCTGCCATTCAGGAATCTCACAGCGCCATTCAGAACAATTCAATCAGCCTCCCACCTGTCGCATGCAGTAGCGAGTACTAGTTCATCATCGGCATCCTCTCGATTTCAAATATTTTGGCGTCATTACCAGTGTTATGGCACAGCTTGCTTCTGGGGATGTCCTAGCATGCTGTAGGATCCTCATAAACATCCTCTGAGCCTGAGTCTCTTTGTGATACAGTAATATTGTCAGCACACATACTCCATCTGCCTATTGATTCCTCTCTGAAAATTGCAATAAGCTAATTGGGATAAGGCATTCGGTTGCAGCCAAATGAAGCAGGACCAAGCAGGGCTTTTAGCCTACAGGGCTGGGTATGGGATGCAAAAGATTAAGTAACTTCTTCCAGGACATTTAAACAAGTGTGGATGTTGGTCCTTCGAAGAGCCAGGACTGATAACAAGAGAAGGGAGGTGAAAATCTCTGCTGCACAGATTTCTCGTTGAGCCCTGCCCTGCAACCTTCAGTCTGAGGAGGACGCTCCGTGGCAGCGATGCTCCTAGGCTGCTCTGGCCCATCTGCCATCATTATCATCAAGCATGACACAGGCTTCTGAGAGAGATTTGGGGTGTTTTGGATCAAAACCTGGATCTTAGCAAGAAAAAGCGGCTGGTTTGTTGACAGGGCAAATGCAAGCAGGAAAGTGTAGGGAGGAACAGTTACCGATGCCAGCTACAAACAATAGCTAAGCCATTGTCAAATGTCAGAGCCCTGAAGCTGGAGCTTTAATGATTGCACGATGCCTCTGTCCAAGTCCGATTACCACACAGCTTTGGGCACTATTTACCCAGGAAGAACACAAACTGATTGCTCCAAGTATGGTACCAAGGGAACAGGTCGAACTGCAAAAGCATTTCAGCCTCTGAACAGGCTATTTCATACGTACGAGGACTCACAGAATCGCTGGGATGCATTCATAAACTCTCAGCATTTTAATTATCACATGCAAATTGCACAGAAAAAAAGACCCCAGACCATTAGGAAATGTGGGCTGGGAAGAAATCGCATAATCCAGTGGTTATAGAAAAGATCTAGGATGGGCTATAGCTGAGTCGGTACCAAACCCAGAGCTGTAGGTTAGGCTAAGGGTGAGATGCAAAACCGAAGACCCCAAGTAGCTGTGGCCATGAAATTGCTCATGGCACATATTCAGAGGAGAGGCGTTAGCTCAAGTATCCTTGCCAGATTTTAACTGGGCAACTTTCTGAAAAATCCCCCGTAGGTCTAACTGGAAAGCATAGCCTTCCCTCTGTGGCCGCAATTTTCAGAAGAACTCGATTTCCCGTTGCGAAAACTGGAACAAAAGGCCATTTTCAAAGACGATCTTGTTGTGTGGGCTCCAAAATATTTTGATGCTCTGTTCCCACATTTCCTCATCCTTGGCTTGTCCCTGGGACTTTAAATAATATATCAATGCAGGTCAGGCTCTTTTGCAACATGCTTAAAATGTCATGGAAGAGAAGTAAACATGTTTATGTGGTTTTTGGAAGAGGGTGTTTTCCTTTGGCCATTTTGCAACACAGAACTTCACCTGATTTGCAAAACTTCCACAAAAAACACTCTTCTTCATACATAGAAAACATGCACAAACCCCCCCCCCCCCCTTTGAAATGTTGTATGGCTTTTGACAATCGATTTGAAACCAAAAGAAAGGGGCCTGTTTCCACTTTGGTTTAAAATAAAGTTCCCCAAATTTCAGACGGCGGGTACACCCAGCAGGACTCTTCTGGGGTTTCTATTGTGAATCTGGATCGTTTGCTTTAATTACACAAACACAGCCGTGATCTTTCTCCCCGGGACGGCGACTGGAAAGCTGAACCTCAGGACCTCCTCCAGCCCACGCCCCAGGTACCGCAAGACATCCCATAGAAAACCAGGGAGCTCTCAATTGTTCAGAGATCACTAGTCAAGCAAGGAGGTGCATTGTGATGGGCTTCATTTAGAGAAGACTTTCTGCACTGCCTAAAGCAAGGCACACCCTTTCCTCTTCACCTTTCTAGGAGAGACGGCATGGGATTATTACAGGAGAAATTAATTCAGAAGGAAGTGTGTGAGACAGTGCAAGAGAGAGAAGGGGAGGTTGGGGGGTGAGAAATGGATGAAATGTGCTTTCAATGAGGTCTAACGTTGGGGTCAGGAGGAGCCTAAGCACCCACACTGATTTCAATGGGATTTTTTCCTAGAAATTGAAGTAGCAAAAGGTCATCCAACCTCCCTCCCTAGCCACTGGAGTGGTTTGAACTAGTTACAGAGTCTGGAGTAAGAACAGTTAAGCTGTTTTTTTCCCTGATGTGGGTTGTAAAATATTCCCTGCATCCCACAGGCTACAGCTGGCGCAGAAGGGCAGGAATATTTTCCCCACTGAGCCTCCCTGATATAAATCTTCAGACGTCAGGGACGGGACCAGAGGAGAAGCGGTTCACTCCGATCACGGGATGACGTGTTTACGAAAAGGGTTTCCTACAGATACCCCAAACATCTGCCTGCTGCATCCTCTCTATCTCCCCCTCAGAGCTCGCAAAGGAGCTCTGCTTCATAAATTCTCATCGTTTTAATTATTACATGCAAATTGCAAGAAAAAAAATACCCCATGCCATTAAGAAACATGGGATGGGAACAAATCGAATAATCCAGTGGTTACAGAAAAGATCTAGTGTGGGCTGGAGTCAGTACCAAATTCAGAGCTGCAGGTTTGGGCAAAGAGTGAAATGCAAAACCAAAGACCCCATATAGTTGTGGCCATCAAATTATTCTCAAAGTGCCTCAATTTTCAGGTGTATACACCCAGCAGGAATCTTTTAGGATTTCATTTGTGAAGCTGGACCATTTGCTTTAATTACACACGCACGCACGCACATAAAGTCCTTTGATTTCCAAAGTTTCTATTATTGTACATCCCTGCTTGCAATGTTCCATCAATATGGAGACCCTGTTTGCTCCGGTTAATTAATGAGTAAATGCATGCACCGATGTGAGTGCTTGCAGTGGTCATACTTGCAGATTTAGGCAGGGGTTTTCAAAGCTGCCACTGGGTCATTTATTGATGTTATTCATTCTTTAGATCTATGTGCCACCCTACCCAAGAAAAGCTCAGGGCAGCTTACAGTAAGAGACAAAATAACTTATAAAAACAGTTGAAAGGCAGGGTTTTAAAATCCCCATATTAAAGCTTTATTAATATAGTTGAATCAAACATATATGCTTAAAAGATGGCTACATTAAATCCTCCTCCTCTCCCCATAGACATGTTCACAGGCTATTTATTTATTAAACGCGCCCAAAGAACAAAGAGAATTGGGGTCAGGGGGAAGCTAACTGCAGTTATTTCTATGCCACAGCAAGTGATGAGCAAGTTCATTTCTGCCTTTTCATCCTGCTGCTGGCAAACTAAAAATCAAGGTAATGGGAATACTACATTATATAGAGCTTTATTTCAGAAAAGGAGGCTAGCTACAAGTGTGATCCTTTCTGAGATGGGACCAAATCCTCTCCGGCCCTACATCTGATATCTGTATCCTATTGGCTCTAGAATAATTAGGCTTTAATTAAAAGTCAGGTTTTCTTTAGTTATTTTTGCTGCCCCCTTCTTCCTCCTGCACATCTAGACAACAGAATGGCACTCTGACCTAGCTGATGCTAAAGGGCTTCCGTTAATAAGATTACGCTGTTTGATGCTGTAGATGCAAGCGGTCTCCTGATAACATGGACGTTGGCACGTACATGCAGCAAGATGCAAACACAGTGGATGTGAGCTGCAGGTTTCTCTTAGGCAGTCTCCTAGATGGTGGTGGTGGGGATGAGAGTTTGAACAGGAGAATACTGTCTCCAACGATGCCATTGCAACGTAACACTACGGACATGCTAGTTCCCACAGTGATCCTGCCAGAAAGAAATCACGCAGCTGCCCACTTCTAATTGATTGCTGTAAGCAGATTTTCTTAAATCAGCTATGTGAGACCGTTTTCAAAAGTGATCTCCTTCCAGAAAGTGTATTGATTCCTGGTTAAATGGTGCCATTGCTACCAATGGCATATGGAGATACGTGGCTGTTCGGTCAGCTACACCAGAAAACGGTGGGCTGGTTGTGGAGTGGATGCTGCATCGCCCGTTGTCCACCAGCTCTTGAGTGCATTGAGACCTTCACGGGAATCTTCACTGAGCAGACTGTAGAAGCAGAGCCTTAAAATTTCACATTCACAGTCAAGCATTAAGCCTGCACCCACTGAACTGAATGGCAAAGCGCCCACAAAACTTCAGTGGAAGCAACTCATGGAGCAACAGTCCCCCATGTAATGACCGTGGAAATGGAAGAAAGCTCAGTGTGTGTGTGTGCGTGCATATGAGTGTGAAAAACCACATTCAGATTTCACAATATAACTTACGAACAGCTGGGGTTTTTTTCTGTTGGGTTCCAGAGTTCGTGATTTCAGTTTATCATTATCAATTGGACAGAACACACTAAAAAAAATAGACACTTCCCAGAAATTGTCAGATCCTATAAAAAGTTTGGCATGCTATTATTTGAAAACGATTAAAAGGATGTAATTAGCTGTAAGAACAAATATCTATTCTGGGTAGTAACCTTCGAATCCTTTATCTGGTTTCCAAATGTGGGTCATGTGACAGCTGGATGCTTAGCAGTTGCCGACCCCTCCCTCTCGAGCATGCATCACATTCCCATGATATTTGCATTCCTTCCCCAGCTTCAGAGTACAGAGGCTGGCAGGAATCACAGACATTTTTAACACTTTGCCTGCTCCGCCACCTTCCTGCTGAGGATCTCCAAGAACTTTACAAACTGGAAGCAATTAAGCCCTTCAACAGCCCTGTCAAGGTATTACTCTCGCCGTATTATAGATGGGGAAACCGAGGTAGGGAGGTGAACGGACCTCCTTAGGACTGCATCCAGAAAATCAGAAGCAGAGCTGGGAGGTGAAAGGGGGAGGAGAAGGGACATCTACAAGCTGTCAATCCTCTCCATCACCTACTGGACAATGTTATGTCCAAACAAGCACATGCACTTGGCAGCCTAGCTCATCATCAAGCAAGTATGGGGTGCTTAAATAAAATGCCCCAGTTCTGCTCAGCACTGTTCTCTGGCCATCAGGGTAGAGTAGTAGAAGTTAGACTCATAGAAAATGAGGGTTGAAGGGACCATAGGAGGTCACATCTAGTCCAACCCCTGGCACAAAGCAGGACCAGCCCCAGCTAAATCATCCCAGCCACGGCTTTGATTAGCCTCGTCTTGGAAACCTCCAAGGATGGAGACTCCACCACCTCTCTGGGAAGCCTGTTCCAGTGCTTTTCTACCCTCCCAGTGAGAGAGTTTTTCCTAATATTCGACCTAAACTTGCCTTGCTGACACTGGAGCTCATTGCTCCTTGTCCTGTCACCTGTCACCACTGAGAACAGCCCAGCTCCATCCTCTTTGCAACCCCCTGCAGGGAGGTGAAGGCTGCTATTCAATCCCCCTCGCTCTTCTCTTCTCCAGACTAAATCTGATTTATTCTGGATTCCGTTAAGAGTCAATTGGACGTTTATCTTGCTGGGATCCTGGGATCCCAGCTGACTTCCTGCCCCTGGGGACTTGATGATCTTCCGAGGTCCCTTCCAGCCCTCATGTCTATGAAATAAATAAGCCCAGCTCCCTCAGTCTCTCCTTGTAAGCCATGTGCCCCAGTCCCTAGCCATTTTCAGTGCCCTCCACTGGACAATCTCCAGCTTGTCTACATCTTTTCTGTAGTGGGGAGCCCAGGACTCCAGATGTGGCCTCATCAGTGCCAAATACAGGGGAAGAATCACTTCTTCCATCTGCTCAATCAAGTCTTCTAACTTCTATTCTTACCGAACTGTGTATAGCTCTAGGTCTCCTGAGCTGCCCCCTCCCTTTACCCAGGGCCTTTTAAAAAGATGGAAACTTGTTTAAAATATTTAGACAATACGGGACCATCCATAACACACCTACTGATGGGGAGACAGGAAGGCACCAAGCTCTTATTACAAAAAAAGAGTCTCTGACAATGAGAAACCCAAAACACCTCTCACCTGGCAGACAGTGGGAGCAGGGGTGAGATGTGGTGAGGCAAAAGATAAAGTAGGGAAACAAATGTGACATTCAGCATGACCGGGGGCTCCTTCCTCCCCTATCCCCTGGCTGGAAGAGGCTGCACCAGGAGAAGCTAGCATAACTGCGGTGCATGCCTCCCTACATCTATATCCACTCCAAGCGCAATCTGGATCACTCCGGCTCCCCAATTCTTTTATACCCTAAGTTGGGATGGCTGAGAAATCCCAGCCTTCAAATGCAGCGACACGCTGAATTTCCAGATTGCTCCGGTGACAGGATGCCCCCCGCTCCCTGCATTTTGGGACAAGCACATGGAAAGTCTCCGTGGAGATAATTAGATGGGCGCTCAGTGGGGGCCGGTTTCTGATCCCACGTACCACTGTTTTTAAAAAAAGGTAACTCAGTTGACTTCAGTAGAGTTGATTTACACCACTGTGAGATCAGAACTGGAAATCAAAGGAACAACCAAGGGTTAACAGGATCAGCTGCTTTTGTAAGAAGGCTTGAAAATCAATCAAATTTGAAATATTCTTTCACTGCTCCTCCTTAAAAACCCAGCTATGGTGGAAAACTCAAGAGGCATAAAAAGCAATGAACATGGCAGGACACTCAGTCTCAGAAGGACTAGGGCTGTGACCACCTCTTCAACTCGATGAACTCTAAGCATAAATCATCATGGCATTTAATCCGTCCCCCATGCACTCATTTCCAATATCAAAGTGTTTTGGTGCTTCGGGAAACAAAGACGGGGGTTTCCACGGGGGATGGAAAGACTACGCCGTTGGCAATACGAGTATTTCAAGAAAAGCTTAAACCGATTTGTCTTTCACGCTGGTGCCAGAATCACTGTAAACGGGCGTCACACCCCACATCAGTGGGCACAAACACTGAAGCCATTGGGGGTTGCAGGATTTAATGCTACGGCCGACTCCAGCAGAGCAATTTCATCTTTTAGGAATGGATCCAGTCCCCTGTTGCAACGGTACCGCCGCTAAATCAAACCTGGCTTTGCAAACCGCGCAGACCTGCCCGCGGTAACGCTGCCCTCAGCTGCTTGCATCGCTCCGGTGGGAGCCTGGCAGTTTGGGGTATCCATGGCAACCCAGGTTTCGGCGCAGAAAGTGAATGAGAAGGGGCGGACTTCAGGCGCTACGTCAAAAATTATTCACAAAAAATTAGTCAAGAGCTGGGAATCACCAGTCGGGAGACTTCCTCTTTTATTTCCTCTTTGCCCAAACGGTTAATTGAGAAAAAGAGAAGGGTGGCACTTCTTGGGGAATTTTCATTGAGAAAGGCCAGTTTTCTGTGCATGGTTTTGTTTAAAACTCTGTCTTTTTTCCAACAACAGCAACAAAATCTCAACTTTTTGCTGGCTGGGGACAGAGAGGAGTCTGGCCAACATTGCATTTGGCCTTTCCTCCTCCGCTCTGAATTCAGCTCACATAACTGTTCACGCAAGAGACAACTCCCACAAGCCCTCTGCAATTAAAGGGATGGGGGCCAAGTAGAGCTGCTCCAGCCACAGCTTTCTGCCATGCCTCCCGGGGTAAAGAAGGGGAGATCTATGCTGAATATCACAGGGATACCTCACTGAGACTGCCAGACATGGTAGGGCCCGTGGCTCTTTCTTGCTCGCAGAATAACGTGCCTCACTGAGCTGAGGTTGGGATGAAGTGAAGCAACACTGTGCATTTACATTGCATCCCTTTTCCTTTTTATTTTCCAAGATGCCATCGCAAGACAAACGTGCAGGGTCTCAACCTGCAGCCGTTCCCAGTGGTCGCTGTTTTCTGATGCCAGTAAACCCCACTATTAGGCTGTCTGCACGGGTTCTGGATTAGAAATCCTTCCTGTAGGTCTATAAAACCCATCACCCCCTTACCTAGTGGCACATAAACCAGGTGCAGCCTTCAAAGAGCTTCAGCAGCAAACACCTCTAGCAACTCCAAGCCAGACCCCACTACACCTAGCAAGGGTCTAGTTTTGTAACGCGCCATCATTTTAGGCTAAGCCCCAAGCAGGGAGCAGGAGGGACCTGTCCACCTTTTGCCTCGGTGATTTCTCAAGGACTAGGGCAGGGTGGAACGGGATCACAGGCTATGGATCAGCACAGCTTTTAATTGCTTTAGGATGGGAAGGAAAGGCACCAGTCCGAGCCTGCATTAGCTGCTATGAGATGCAACTGTTACGCCTGCGTAATCCTGTAGTGATACTAGTTTTACGTCCCAGGGAAATATCCTGCATTTAAGAGGGAAGGTGTCCCCATGCGAGGAAGATGATTTCCAAGGCTTTCAAAGAGATTCCCCCATATATTATTTCTAGAAATGGGTGAGGGGCTTCCTCTTCCTGGCTGGTTAAGTTGCATGTGAGTGTGTGTGCAACTGGGAGCCGGTTGGGGCTCGGTGCTGGCAGTCCTTAAGTCTCCCACCAGCGGGGATTGTAGGGCAAGGGTAATAAAGCTGCAGGGTATTTTTGGTTAACGTGCTCCCATTCCTTGAATACTTCACCCTTTATACTTTAAGGACACCTTCAATGTGGTTGCAGCCCACTGATAAGAGTGCCGTGTGCCTCTATGGGCTCATCCACATACATAACAGCCTACTGCTGCTGCCGGCACGTGGAGTTCCTCTTTGAGCTCAGGGGGTCAAGTTCTGCAGATCCCACATTCAAATCCTGCCAATGCCCTGAGCCCAGGTGATGCAGCCCCTCTTGGGACAGAGGGAGACAGGCCAAAAGCACAGCCCCAAAGGGGACAACCCAGCCCAAGTCACTTTATAACCACAGCAGTTGTTGCTCGCATGAGAGATCATGACTCCCTCCCCAGGCCTAGATTGTACTGCCGCTCCCACATCCAGTGCAGCCAGCTGCTTCTTACCCTCTTTGAAGGACACAGTACCCGAAGCTAAATTGTAAGTCCTTAAACACTTTGCCGGGTCAAGGAGACTAAGTAAGAGTTAGACCAGTAACAAACTGCAGGGCCCACGCAGACTCCCAGAGATCTCATTAGGCATCGCGGGAAGCCTCAGTCATGCTAAACATGAATTTAACTCCATAATCCTAATCTCCATGAAAACGAAGAGCCAGCTAATGAGTTTGAGCAGATTCAATGAGGCAAGTATCAATAAGCTACTACAAAGAGGGGAAGGGGGGAATATCAACAGGAGAGCTCATATCCTGGGCATTACCAATGCAGTGTATGCCATACAACAGAGGTTTCTCGACTCGAGAGGCTTACTCTTTCAGTACCAAAGCTGCCTTTCCTAATCAAAATGATCACTGGGTTTCTCCATTGGAAGACGCCATTGGAAATGCAATTAAGCACTATACAGAAGGAATGCATAGGGATATCACCAGCTGAAGTTAAACTAATCCTTCATAGCAGAGCACTTGTCTTCTCAATTGCAAGCACATCGCCGTGGGCAATCTTGCTATTCTGAATATTACAGTGGCTGCTAGAGGCCCTGGTGATATTGGGGCTCCACTATGGTTAGGTGTTGTATGCCCCTGAGGTAATGGGATACAGGGACTGTCCTGAAGGACTTCAAGTCAAAATGCCCAACTCTTATTTGGCAGACAAGGTTCCTTGGATGAATTTGATATCTTTTATTAGACCAACCCAAATGGTTGGAGAATAGTTATTAAGCAAGGTTTTTGAACCCGAAAGCTTGCTTAATAACTATTCTCCAACCATTTGGGTTGGTCTAATAAAAGATATCAAATTCACCCAAGGAACCTTGTCTGCCTATGTCCTTAGACCAACACGGCTACAACCTAAACCCCTGCAACTCTTATTTGTGCCTTTGAAAAAATTTCTCCTCTGGCATGCAGTGCCCCAAGATGCACAGAGAGTAGGTGAGAGAGCCCAAAACTGAATGTGAACATCCTCAGGCTGGGTCCAGAGCTTTTATTTCAAGACCCCCTGATGTCTACATGGGGAAAAAACACAGGTCTCCAGAATTAAAAGCATAGGTCTTAAGTGTCCTGATACTGAGGATCCTCTAGCTTCTTAACTGTTCATAGTAACCTCTTGGCTCTGAGCTATACAGCAGTATTAGGATGGTCTTTTCCAGTTCCTCCTTTCTGCATAAATGTTTGCATTTTATCAAGGCAAACCCATTGCTCTCAAAAGCACTGAGCAGCCAGAGGCAATAGCTTATGTGTTCCAAGGTTTGTGTGCTAAACATCCAGAAACCACGGGTGTGGATCCTACCTACTGCTTCCAAAAGATAAAAGAAGTCAGAAACCTCATGGAAAACGACACCAAAGGGGTAAGACAGTAGGGTGCTGCCCTAATCTTTTGCCATGCTGCGCAGTCCCTGCTTCCCACAGCATCCAGAATGCATTTGCATTTCCCGGATGGGGCGCGTACAGGCTCCCGTCCCGTGTACCTTTCCAAAGAGAGACGCCTTTCCTCCTGCTGTTAAACGTGGACTTCGATGTCAGGAGCGAGGAGTGCTCAGGTGAATGAGGACTGGCCATATGAAACCATTAGTTTAAAAATGACCTTTGGAACAAGAGTCGCTACAGAGACCTACAACGTTTCGCTGCATCTTCCGATCCACAGCAATGCTCTTTCTTAAAAGCCAAAGGGGATTGATTGAAAACATTTCCCACCAGACCCATTGTATCAGCTGCTTAAAAGATGGCAAATGCTCATCATTTTGCAGTCGCCTCTGGTTGCTTGCCAAGACTTCAGACCGTGGCTTACCAAGTGTAGGCGTCTGCCAGTTATAGATGTGGGGTGGGCAAAGCAATGCAACGTTTGTCTACAAGCCAGGAGACAGCCCAGCTCGATGTCCTGAAGGGGCAAGGGCAGAGGAGTGGTCTTGCTAACTCACTTAATTTTAATGCAAGTTGTAATTTTGAGTGTTTTACTGAAAGCCCCCAACTGCTGGAATCATGCTCCTAAAAGCTGCACTAAAGCTAGGGAGCATCTAGCCATTGTAACAGTGCAGGAAAGCCTGAAAAGGCAAAGAAACCAGAAGGCAAATTTAAAAAAAAAAAACAAAAACTTAATTTTTTTTATATGTAGAGAGAAAGAGAGAGAAGCTCATGATTTTTGGAGGCTGGGTCCAACTTGGTGCTGTCCATGCTGGAATAGCTACTTTTTCCAACTACTAGTTAAACTAGATCGACCTATTTTTACATGAAGACTTTTGGGGAACTTAATGATCAGCCCTTTTCTGCTCAGGTTCTACTAAAATAATAACTCCTCTTGCCAAGATACCACAGACGGCAGCACCTGCACTGTATTACAATGCAAACTGCTCCAAATGCTAAATCTTACAGATGTAGGCAATAAATATTGAGCTTTTTTTTTTTTTTTTTTTTTTTTTTGCCTTTAGGGTCCAGTCCTCACATAAAACTCCTGTCTGCCTTCAGAAGGGTTTCAGAGCTACAAAGCTTTTCACCAGCCGGCTGCAGAGCTTTACGAAGGAGGTCAGCAGCATTCGCCCCCTGTTCCATTAGTTGCGAGGGGATTACTTCAGTTTTATGCCCGTGTAACTAAGAGCACAATCTGGTTTGTAGACTGCAGTCGGATATTGAGGCAGGGCAACAGGCAAAATAATGACCCACTTTGCCTGCACAAACTGCATTTCTGGAATAGATGCAGCTCCTGCTTCAGCATCGGACGCTGAGATGGGAAATGTCACCCACAGATCACAAAGCACTCCATAGAAGACAGAAGAGCTGGAATTGCTCCCGGGCCAATGGGGGAAGTGGCTCTCGCTTGCTGAAGGTCATCTAGAAAAGTCTGTGGCAAAACTGGGGTTAGACCCCACAGCGGGCACGGCCTGTGTCGGGGTCTGACCTCTCAGGCCAGGCTCATTGCACACCGAATACCTCATTTCCCCATGGGACAGGTGATGGATAGGTTCATTCCAGCTCTGCCTCCAGGGCTGACACGTGCCCAGGGCAGCCCGGATGATTTGTAGGGAGCGCTGCCTTCCACGTTAATCCCAGTAGCACACAACGTGCCTCCTGGGAAGCCTATTACCTCCCGAACAGCTCCATTGCAGCCATTTCGTGCTCATTATTTTCAGCGTGGTTTCATGCTAATTTATATCTACGGAGAAAGATGCGCAGAAATACGGTCCCTGCATCTTGGATCCCAATGGTGCAATCAGCTTATGATATTAGCTCCTACTCACAAATGGAAAGGAAGTATGTGTATTCGTTAAAAATCCACCAACGGGTCATTACAGGGAGACGGGCAAGGTTGCCATGTCTTGTGCCCTTTTCACTCACTTCTCGCCAGCTAGCTGGCTACATATTAAGTGTGACTAACGGCTCTTGTTGCATCCTCTCCGCAGCCGCTCAGCATAAGAACCGGTGAAGGGATCATTTAGAGCTGCCTTGCAAACGCTGCAACTGCAGCACATAATTATAGTTCAAAGGAAGAAAGATGCTGGGGCGACTGGAGAATGAAAATAAAGGCCCCCTAGCACGAGTACCGCTGAAATCAGGCTGGAAACAATAACCTTTTATGTGGGCCTCAATTTTCACCTGCCCAACCTGAGATGCTGCTAAAAGAAACTTGAGATATGTATGAGAGAGACGTGGATTTTACAGGCCTCTTTCCAAGTATCAAATTAACACGCTCAGAATTTGCCAGTTGTGCTTGACTACTTGCATCCCCGTTACTCAAACACCGTTGTCTATAGAAGGGATCTAGCAAGTATTCCCTGACCGCTATGGCCTGACTTTGAGGTCTTGATTTTATCCAGTGTGTCCGTGATATGATTAGGCTACAAAACAGGTTCCAAAAAAAGGCCGATATCTGTTCTCACTCTCACGTGGAAAACAAAGCTAGACTCATGAACACAGCTGGAGCTTTTAGTCCTAGCAGGGACGCAGCCTTTAGCAAAGGTCAGGGTTATATGCCATGGCAAGTTCGCTGACTTCTGAAAAGGCGCTATTTGCAAAGAATTTATTCAAGAGCTAACGAGAGAGAAATGCAATGAATAAGATGCTTGTGAACGCTCGTTGGAGACTGCTGGAAGACTGCAGCCTGCTGAACAACAAACACAGACTGTTATTGTTGGTTCAATAACAGGGAGCCAGGATCACGCTTGCCTGTCCCCAAGCCCCACAGCTGATAAGCGTGGACAAGTTCAGGGGAAGAAAATGCCGCGCTCTTCTTCCTCAAATAGGCAGTTTGCAAGCCTGAAAGACAGCAGTCAGGCCATGGAAGGACTGGCTCCATTCTTCCTGGGTAGACGTGTTCACAGTTCTTCTCTGTGGTGGGACAGGGGGTGAGTTTAAAACGATTACTAGCAGATGCTTTTCCTGTTCCTTCAGTGAGTAAAGTGATCAGAACCCACTGCCTATGGTGAATCAAGGGGAGCAAAGCCTTGGATGCTTCTTCAGACTTTGGGGTCTTCCCCCGCCACTGCAAACAAGAGATCAACTAGCCCCAGCCCACAGCTCATCTCTGTGCGTCGTGCCCAAGGGTCTCTGGGCACTTCCTGGCCCCCAGCCATCCCCTTCATCCCTTGCCAACAGTCCAGTGGATGCAAAGCCAGGACTAACTATTTGCATTTCTTTAGAGGATTCAATCCCACAGGCAACTTCTGCTTGAGGGCATGCCTGGGAGCTGCACTGTACTGCACAGCTGGCTTTAGCTGGGGTGAGAGAACTACTGACCACCCACAGGTATCCTTTGCAGAGGATAGGAGAAGTCTTCTTAATCATGGATCACAGCCTCCAAAATGCCCTTCTCCCATGTGTTAATAGTTCAATTGGCGTGGCACAGAAAGTCAGGAAGCGCAGGGGCCCTTCACTCAAAGCCCAGCTTGGGACAGAGACTATGGCATAAGCATATCTACAGAGAAAATCTCTCGTTCTCCTGGTTAACAAATGGGTTGTGTCCTGAAGCAGGGAGTTCTCTCTCGGTGTAACTTCTAAAAACGTCCATCACGTTGCTGAACTTAAGAAATACCCAAAACCCAGCATTTGGCTAGGGAAGCATCTTCACAGCAAAGCAGGCTTATTCTGCAAGATTACCTTCCACCAACTCAAAAGAATAAGATCTTGCCCAGCTGGTCACAAACGGGCACAGCTGATTTAACACTATAAGCCAGGGGTAGGCAACACCTGGCATAGGTGCCAGAGCAGCACGGTGTGGCACACAAAGGCATTTTGCTTGGCACGTGCCTCTTGGGGCAGATGGTGGGGAAGGGGCTGGGGCTCCGCTGCCACAACAAGGATCGGGCCCCTCACGGCTCCCCTGCCACCCGGCCCAGCACACCAACACCTTATAAGTCCAGGTTCTGGGTGTTTTTGGCACTCTGCATGAAAACGTTGCTTTAAATCCTGAAGAGAAAGCAGATGTCCCAGCAAGAATAGGAGAGAGAGAAAGAAGACAAGCAGAGAATGAAAAAGTTCAGAGACCCTCCAATGAAAAACACTTAGAAAGGCAAAGCTATCTGTATATAATCCTGGGCTCCTGGAAGTGATCTCTGAAACTAGAGAGTAACTTGACTCATTCAGACACATTCACTCCGGATTTATATCCCTGTAACCAAAAGCCAAATACAGCAGAAAGGGCTGGGTCGCCCACTGGCAGGGGAACGGCCATATAGGGGCAAACACAGGGCTAAATCGTGCTGATCTAAGGAATCGGGGGTATGAAGCTGCAAGGTGAAGGGAAGGGGCACAGCTCTAGATTTACACATTCATTGGGAGACCGGGTTATAGCCCCACCAAGCTGGGGCATCTCTGTGACACTTCATCTCCCCTGTGCAGTGAGCATCACTGTCCTGGGAGCTGTGCTGTGCAATTCATCCCTGCTCCGCTCCAGCTACAACTCAGTCCTTGCTGGCACATAAGGCTGCAGACCCCCAAATACCTGGTGCTTGCAGAGATGCTCCCAACAATGGCTGGGGGAAGCTGTAATGCAGCAAAATGGGGCATCTGGGTTTCTCTAAGTGGCCTGTGTCACTCATCACAGAGGTGGACTAACCACAACAGACTGTGGCAACTCTTCCATAGTGCAGTGCAATGCTAGAAAACCAGCTGTGAAGAAACAGCAGCCTGGATCCTGAAACCATATGGCAACTTAGGGAAGAAGAAGACAGTCACCCAAAGGGTCTGGACATGGTGGGGCTAACACCCCCCCCTTATCAGTCTGACAGGGACTGATAAGGTATAGGAGCATACTGTACATGTCCCCGAAAAGACAGATGCATAAAAAAAGTAAAAATGCAAATGAATGAGACCAAAGTGCCAGACACTGAGCACAGTGACTAAATTAAAGGAAAAGTAAGTATAATCCAGATGTTCCTATTTCTATCAGAGCCAATGAGAATTGTTTATGCTGATTTCCATGAGAGCAGAATCAAACCCCATCAAAATACAAAGACCAGCAGATACAGATGTAGAATAGATATCGAGAATGAATAGCCTGAATGCTTGCTGACAGCACTATTAAGGGCATGTAGTTCAGTATAATGTACAATACACTGCTATTCGTACAGCATTTTGAAACCATTAGCTGCTCTTCCTCCCATTGTACAGATAAATGGTCTGATTCTACTCCTAGCCCCACCCATATGAATCAGGCCTGGATTGGTGTCAAATGGTGCACGGACCCCAAAATTACCTAGGAGTTTGAGGCACATGAGATCATTGGGAAGACATTGGAAAACAGAGCAGAGAAGTCATGGATGCGCAGGCACGAACTAAGAGAGAAACAGATGGATTTCTCTATATGGCACCGCAGAGCTGGCAGCAGCCGCCAAACCTGCCAGGTAGCTTTAGTAGCAAACAAGGAGTCAGAGGCAAGAGGGAAGATCAGGTCATCCTGGACGGCCACGCTCGCAAAGGGATGTCTAGAGGGATGCCCAGAGCGTGTCCCACGCTGACACAGACAGACGTGGACAGACCAAATTCACCTGCTCAGACTGGATGAGGGCTTCACACCTCCACAATTAGACGCTCCGCTCTTTTGCAACCATATGCTGCTTTCCAGCTACTCAAGCAGGCGAGTAACGCTATAAATCCTGCCTAGTAATGCTATAAATCTCTTGGCCTCTCCATGTCAGGTGCAGGTTACTAGTCCCTCCTGCAAACAGCCTCCAAGGTATCTACCACACTGGCCAGCCTACCTTTGTCTCTCGCCTTTAAGCCATGTTTTCCCCCTCCACCGTTCAGTTAAGGTCCTTCAGGCTCCTCTGTCCCAAACAACAAGTTCCTCCATGTGACAGGCGGTGCTTAGTTAGGCTCTCAAAGACCAAAGCAACATCCAGGCAGCTCAGCTAGGGGCAGGACGCCGGGTCCTACTGTTTCCAAGGCGGCAGCGCCTGCACCATTCTCTCCCCTTCCGCTGCGGAGCAAACACAACAGACCTTTCCAGCGTCGAGCACCAAAATCATCCAGCTGCCACAGCCAATTCTCCCCCCACACCCCACAGCACCCTCGCACTTACACAGAACTTTATTATCTCTAACCCACCGAGCCTCCAAGAGCCATGGTGCATGGGAAAAAAACCCACAGGCACAATACCATTTATTAATAACTGCTCCCCCTTCCCTGCCTGGCTTGCACTGGATTTCCCTCATGAATAATGCAGGAGTTGTAGTCCCTGACACTACCCACTCTGTCCTCTGCTTCCCTCCGAGTCAGCTGAGACCGGGCTCGAGTGCCAGTCGGGGCCTGGCCCCATGTCCCGCGCTGCGGAGCCCAGCGACACCCGTACGGCAGGGGGGGTTTTGTTCCTTTTGTTTCCAGCCCTGTTTATAGGACCCCGCAGTGATACGTCAGACCCGCAGGGCACGGACCGGGCTGCCGAGAAGCCGGGAAGTTCTGTTCTCGCGTGTCTGCTCAGCTCTTCTGGCACCAACACGTTTTGGCCCCCTGTATTACAAAACAGTCTGTCGTTTCCAATGATTGGCATCCTTCTAGCAGGACTTTAAGATGCTACTTTGCTTCTCTTTAGCCCTAGCCAGCCAGGGTCTCATTACCCACTAATTAAGGGACACGCCACTGACCTGAGTGTCAGTCTCTCCATTTTACAGATGGGAAAAATGAGGCACAGAAAACATCTGGTGCTATGGATGCATGGAGAGCAAGGCAGGCATTTCTAAAGGGAATCAGAGGAGCCAATAATGGGCCCCATGAGTCCTGACCCTTGGTCTGCTGATCCAGCTACTTGGTCATCCTTTTCAATGCTAAAGTTCTCCTTATTAATATGAAATGAAATCATCTTTCCAGAAACATGGAAGACATGTAGATCGAATCAACAAGCCGGCAAGCCCAGAGCTCTGGAAGGGAGAAGGACGCTCAGCTGGTTACAAAAGATACCATTTGGTCTCAAAAAGGCAGATGTGGTGCAAGCTGAGCAGCCAAGAGACTTGGATCAAGGCAAAGCAAGGCGGACCACGTGAGGCACAACAGAGGCAGGGAAAATGCGAGGCGTAAAAGCACCAAGTCTAAAACAGGCGTGTGCACATCTGGAACTCACTGGAGGTGTCATGCTACATGGGCCGTGGCATGACACAAACACTCCTTATAAAAGCTTCAGGCAAACAGAAGCAGATGGGTCCAGGCAACTTTCCTCCTCCTCCCCAAACTACTCACGATACATTTCCCCGCACAAGAGCTACATTTCACCCTGGGAGTAGTGGTAATAACCACTTCTCAGGGACCTACTGGCATGTAGTCGTTTGGTGGGACAAGCTCTCCGACCCTTGCCTCTCCCCCTTGGCACGCTCCGACGTTCACCGGCTGTACAGCGCGAAAGAGAGAAAATCAGAGGGCCTGGTGCCCCGCTGACTTGCACCAGTGCCACTCTACAGACATCAACAGAGTCCCCCCTGATTGACACGGGTGTAAACAGGAGGAGAATCAGGGCTAGAGCCTATTGCCCGACTCCTAAACAGGCTTCATGTTACAGAGGTTAAAGCTTCCCTTCCACCAGAGCAGGAACGGACAGAGGAAACGGTTAAATTCGTTTAGCGTAAATTGGTATGACATACAACCAACTGAATTGTTCTGTCTGCTAATCTCCTTGGATAGAGGAGTGACAGAATGACCTTCTTAATCCTCTATTAACACTGGCCACGGGCAGACAGAGCAGAGCACTGCTCCGTTCAGCTAAGGCTTGATCTGAAGATGCAGGAGGCTTCGGGTCCTGAGCTCTGACTGCATCTCTTCCTCCTAAGCCAGTTCCCCCAGCTTGCGAACAGGATCAACTCCGCCGGCTCCGCGTGCTCGCTGCAAGCCCCCTGCCCCCAGCAAGAGCTCAGTTTTTCCCAGAGCGCGGGCAGCCACCGAGCTGAGATCTGCCACAGGTCTCCTTCTCGCACATGTGCATCACAGCATGTTTGACATGACCGCGCCCCAGGGATGCTGGCACCCTCACCGCATCCCGGCCCGTCTGCAGCAAACTCACCGGCTGCTCCTGCACCCCTGTCGCTCCCACCCTTCTGCTGACTCACTCGCTGCGCTGTGCTGTGCTGAGGAGGAGTTTTGCTGAGGCTCGCAAGGCTTGCGGCGCACAGCCGCACTAGCTGCATGGTTAACCCGTCCAGCATCACGGCACAGTGAAGGCAGGAGCAGCTAATGTGAGGATAATTACTTCCCAGCAGGAGCTCTCATAGGCCAAACCAATCTGCCCTGGGGTCTAATTGGCTGCTTCTCTAAATAGTTAAACGCTTGTGTGCTGAGCAAGGACCAGCTGCCGAGACTGGAACATTTCCCCCCTGACATTGGAGCAGGTAGGTCAGTGCAAGGTACCTGGATGGGGCTCGGCAGAGAAGCTGCTTCCAGACAGCCGGAGTGCAGGCCAGGGGCAGGTGGGTTTGTCTCAGCCCATTTTACAACATGCTCAAGGCGCGTGGGGAGAGGCGTCAGACTCGAACAGCATCACTTGGTTTGTGCTCTACTTCAGAAACAACACGATGCAAAAAGCTGAGAGATTGGGACTCCAAGGGAAGGGCCAAAATAGCACGAGCAAGGGTGCACAGGAGGGGAAGAAGGGAAAGACCAGAGGATGGAAGAAGAGCAAAGAAGGAGACTACGGGAGAGGAAGGGGAGGCTAGGGGGCAGCTAATGAAATCCTGAAGACAAGGACCTGATTCTGTGGTCACGGTCCTTTACACCAGTGCACAACAGATCAGGATGAGAGCATCTTACTCCCACTCTGTCATTCTGCATTCATTCCCACCGAATAAAGACATACGCACTGCCTATATAAAGCACCTCTGTGGTCTAGCCTGACATGTAGATGGGTGAGTGGGTAGACGGGGATGGGCGGGTGTCTTACTGCATCTCAGCTACCTGACACATGGCTTTAAGAGCCAAATAATATTGAGAAACTGAGAAAATCATGCAAGTGGTTCCTAAAGCCTGGAATAGTGTGAGATTTTCCCACCCTTAGTGTGCACACAGCCTGAAAATCCCACTTCACCTGCGTGGGGGGAAGGTCTGGATTAAAAAGCGCTCGGTGTAATCCAATGCAAGCAAGGTGACTCCCTTTAGGAGAGAAGGGACTGCATGGCTGTACAATGAGCATATACAGACAGCAAGACTTCCTCTACATCGGGCGGAGAGGAAGGGGGCAGTATATTTTTCCAAGGAGGGAGTGAACCTACAGGAGCCCCCTTTTTCCTTCCTCTCCCCCAAATATACCTTCTTTCCTGAGCACCTCTACACCCAGAGCTGCCTTCCCCATGTCATCAGCAGGACCACGCCTCCGTTAGGGCCTGCTCATAGCTGGAGGGGAAGGCTGGAGAGCAACTCCAGGCCTTTCCTATACCCAGTGAGCAAGCAAGCATCCCTGCCTGCATAGTGCAGAAGCACCGTACCGTGAGTTTGCACAACTCACGGTACAATTGCACAATTAACACAAGTGCGTCCTTCATGGTAAGAGGTCTCAGTCACGCCAAACAATGAGATCTATGAACATCACCTCCATCCTCAGGCCATGTTCCTCCCTACAGATGCAGAGAAAGGGATCATACTCACTCTGACTCTATCTTACAGACAGACCAAGCGAATGAGATGCTGGAGTCAGACCTGGAGCGGTCCACGAACTAGCATCATGCTCAGAAAGTGAACATTAGTTTTGAGTTAGATGTCAGACACCATATCTGTGCCATTTTGCACCCAGGTCTTTGGCTGGCTCCAATACAGACTGAAGCCCACCCGCTTCCCAGTTCAGATTTTAAATACGTCCCTTTGGGCCCCAGTGCCTTATTTTGGGTGCGTTCTCCCATCTGGTTGTACTGCTGATTGTTTGAGTCGCACAAGCTCTGTTTACCCTTGTATACACCAACTCACAGCTCTGAAACAACAACTCATAAAGCATCTGAGAAAGGTAATTTAATTAAACACAGGCATAGTCTACACATCTCCCAGTTCCACTGATAATTAGGAAAACAGATGAGGGAGGGGGTGGAAATTTTCATTAGGTTAATTATTCAAGGCCTCAAAATGAAATATAGGCAGCCTGATTTCCCTAGAGGGCCATGTGCAAACTCAACTATCAGCTTTGTGGGGGATTAAAAAAATATGGGGGTGGGGGTGGGGGGCAAGTTTCCCCAAAGAAGAAGCGAGACAGACTAGGACTAATCAAGCAAAGCTAGAAGTGATAAACCAATGGCAAAACAAAAGCTTCCTTTTTTTTTTTTAACACTTCAAAGGAGGTGTCGATCAGCGCGATCTGCAAATTCATTAGCATCTTATTAAAATGCCATATTCATTTCACTGACGAGATGGGCGCAGGGGGAGCACCTTCCCATTCTCTGGCTACCTTCCAAGGGAGGCAGTGCCTTTTTACTCCAAGAGCGCTAAGATCTTCGGGAAGTTCAGATGACACCTTTTTATGGAAGCATCCGAAACCACCTGCTTCCTGTAGGCAGAAGGTGCCCTCAAAGCTGCATCTTCACCCTTGACTCAGGCATACCCAAAACCTGACATTTTAGAACATACACACTAACGTCTCCATTAGTTTCTGGCTCCTGCCCTTAAACTATTAGTTACTTATGCTTGTTGCATGGTATAAGCTAAGGGGCATGTTCTTATCTCGATGAAGAAGCTGGAATATAACTCCCCATGAACCGTAGGAAAAGAGATGCATGTATCCCACAGTAGCCACTGCAGGCCTAATAACTTGAAGGCTCCAACAGCTGATCAGCAAGAGGGATGTATGTTATTTGCAATGGCTAGTTTCATCACAGGAACAAGAAAACTTCAGTTTAAATCATAAAAAAAAAATATATAAATTATCATCACCACTTCATATACGTTTTTTATTATTTAAAATTATTAAACTTGAAATGATTTAAAGTTATTAGATCAGCAACTGCTCCTGTGGCATAGATTTATTTCTTTTCCTACAGCACATGGGGAATTATATGCCACCTTCTTTGTCGAGATAAGTACATGCCCTTTAGCTAATACTATCCAACAAGCATAAGTAACTCTTTCTATATATACATAAAGTGTGTATGTGTATGTATGTGTGTGTGTACATGTATACGTATACATACACACACGTGTATGTATATATATATATATACACACACACATATATGTATGTGTGTGTTTGTGTGTGTGTGTATATATATATACACATATACACACACACACACACACACACACACACACATATATATATATATATATATATATATATATATATATATATATATATATATATAAAATGTATGTATGTATGTATGTATATATATGTATGTATGCTCCCCTTCCAGGAACAGACATGGCAGCCACCACATTTAATTCAGCTATCTCCATCTGCATTTCTCATTAACCCAGAATAGCTGCAGAGATAATTACACACTTGATCTGGATTATTTGGATTGGACGATGCCAAAAGGGCAGGCCAACAGCCCTAACCCGATTTCCAGCCGCTTGAAAATGACTGTGGCAGTGGGAATCGAAAGGGCTTTGTGGCTGGCTCCAGGGAGATGCGCCTGGCAGGATTAGGGCTGCAGACTAGAAGCCAGCAGGGATCCAAACAGTTCCATCTAGCTCCAAATTTCCCTGTGTGCAGGCCACGTTTCCCCACAGCTGCACAACTTGGGGAAAATGAAGCCTCATTTCAGTCACTTGAATACCACAATTAGCCTACAAGTGGGGCCTGAATTTAGAAACTAAACTAATAATATTTAATGCCAATACAGCTCCAAGATAACACTTGCTGACTCAGATACTCAGCCCTCCCAGGTGCCATTACCTATGCAGTACCAACCGAGACACTGAAACAGAGAAGGGGGAGGGATTTATGGGAGGCCAGGAAGATGCAGACCACAGCAAGCCTTCACTGAAGTCAGGGGTATTGGTATTGCAACAGCACCTGGAGATCTCAGCTGGCTCAGGGCTCTATGATGCTCGGTGCTGTACAAGCACACAGCGAGGGACAGGCCCTGTCCCACCAGAAGGGAGAATGATCATTCTTCACCACTTACTAGATGGGGAACTGAGGGAGACTAAATGACTTGCCTGAGGTTACTCACGGGAGTCTGTGGCAGAAGAGGGACTGAACCCACATAACCAATGTCCTAGTTCAGTGCCCAAACCATAAGATCGACCATCCTGTGCTTCAATGGTATGTGAGCAAAAAGTGGAGGCTCATTCACCACTTCACCCCTTGCACGTTTGGGGACAGGGCAGGGACGATCCCATTGCTCCTGGCCCTCAAATGTGCAGGAGTCTAGCAAAGACAGCAGCATTCAACTTCCTCCCAGTCAGGGGGCAGCGACAGGGGCATACCCTTATCTCTTCAACAGCCAAGAGAGCCATGCAGAATTGTACATCCACAGCCCAGGGACCACTGTGTCAGTCAGGCTCTTTTCAGCAGCCCCAGCTGATGCAGCATGTCTGCAAGCAATCCAGTGACACCGTGACAGGCAGGGTGACCTAGTGAGCAGGACCTGGAGGGTTTTGATCCCAAGTTTTGCCACCCTCTCACTCTGCAACCTGGGCAGGTCATTTGACCTCAATGTACTGCTTAGCTCTTGGCAGAGTGGTCCCAACACTTCCCTGCTGCACAGGAGAGTTTGGATGCACAAGGTCATCATTCCTATTAATCTGCATTTGCTTGTAAGCACAACTGCACCAAAACACAACCCAGAGCATCCAGGAGGGATCTAGACACATTAAGGGTCTTTGAAGGCCAGAAGCCTGCTTTATCTACTGCATTGCCATTAGCCGCTTCATCCCTAAAGCACCTCCTCAAAACCTTAGGGTAGCTTACACGATCCCTGCTTATAACCCTGCTTATAACCCCAGATCCTGACTTTGCTGCATGCCAGGCTCCTGTTGGACAGAGATTTGAGAGGAGCACATTCACATGAAACAGAGGCAATGAGCACCAGCAGAGCAGTGAAGTCAACAGCATGGGTCTGGGCCTTTGGTCCTAATGGGCAAAATTTATCCCTGCAGCATCCATCCAGGAAGAGCACGGACCACCCGCGGATAATTCCTTAGCTTGATGAAGGGCATTTGTGCCCGAAAGCTTGCTAAGAAGAATGTTTCCAACTATTTGGCTTGGCCTAATAAAAGATATCGGATTTACCCAAAGAACCTTGTCTCCGTGCAGCAAGACTGCTGAAGTCCCAGGGGACTGGCTCAATGCAATATCTCTACAGCTGTTTGGGAAGCAGGAGCCAACAGGGGATAGAAGGGATGGAGGGGCCCGAACAGCTGCACTGAAAGGCAAGGAATGGTGAGAAAGATAAAAGTAAAGGCTCTTCAAGGAAAACAGGACACAATCTGCTTGTAGGACCCTGAAAACCCCAATGGCTTCACAGGGATTGAACCGAGTAGGGAGCAAAGTTTAACCCGATTTTCCTTTTTCTCTCGTGCAGGGGCAATTCAAAGCTATTCTCTCACTGAACATGTCTCGGGGATGAATTAATTACAGAACCGAATTCTGCAATGGCCAGTTTATTGCTGGAATGAGCAGCCGGCCACATGTGTCCTGCTGCCCAAGTCACTCAGTACGAGGCCTGGGGGCCCATCCCACCTCTAGCACATCTGTTTGGCAAATAAGAAGCTACAGAGCAAGGTGGGTCAAGCAGGGAAGCAAATTCACTTGATCAGGACATGTGGTGAGGGGCATCTTTGGGTTTCTGGCCCAGAGGCAGAGGGAATACTGAATCCAAAGCAGAGAAACAGGAGGCGGAAGGGTGCAAGCCTGAGCTGCTTCAGCAGGTCCAAGGTCCAGTGCTGCAGAGCGCAAAGACACCAAGAAACCCACCTGGGAAGACTCTGAGGTCAGTGGTTCAGGCTCTCTTTAGCCTTACAAGAGAGCAAAATTCAGAGCAAAGTGATATTCAACCTGTAGCACTAGATTTATATCATGGACACCAAGTTTGGATTTAGCCCTAAAAATAATGGGCTGGGTTCGCAGCTGGCGGGATACCATGATGTCAGTGGAGTTCGGATATGGACGATCTCGACCGCCTCTCCCAGTTTATACTGGATGCTTTTCCAAGCTCCTTCCTAACGATGATTACACGCATTCTTGAAGTGCTCGTCCAGGCACCACTGAGATGGATTAGATTAAAGCATCTGTTCCCAGCTCAACTGCTGTTATCATGCGGCCTTGGCACGCTACTAACCCCAACTGCTCAAAAAAAGGAGAGTTATTTTGTGGTAGAGGGAAAGAAGAAGTCTGGGAGCCTTGTCTTTGCCTTCTGATTTCTGCACCTCTGGTTCCTACTCCCAAATGTTTGCACAGAGCCACAAAGCCTGAAAGGTTTCTTTTCAAGTAAAAGGATGGTTCTCAAGTAATCCCATGGCTCCAGGAGCTGCAGGTTTAAAAGAAAAGGCATTATTCTTATCACGAGCTGGGTCTTTGCTGAGGGGGTTGGCAGCAAGCCTCTTGAGAGCGAGTCTCTTAAGTCTTTGTTTTCAAAAACAGATCATGCTTTGGGGGTCCTAGCTTGAGACTTCTGATTTTTAAAACTGGGGCCCCCCCCACTACAGAAAGGATGTGAATAATTTGGAGAGGGCATGGTTTGGGGCTGGGACATATGGCTTGTGAGGAGAGGCTGAGGGAGCTGGGCTTATTTAGTCTGGAGAAGAGAAGATTGAGAGGGGATCTGATAGCAGCCTTCAAGTCTCTGCACGGCGGTTGCAAAGAGGATGGAGCTGGACTGTTCGCAGCGGCGGCAGACGACAGAACAAGGAGCAATGGGCTCAAGCTGCAGCAAGGGGAGTTGAGGTTCGATATTGGGAAAAACCTGCTCACTAGGAGAGCAGTAAAGCACTGGAACAGGATCCCCAGAGAGGCGGTGGCATCTCCATCCTGGAAGTGTTAAGACCTGGGTAGACAAAGCCTTGGCTGGGATGATCTCGACGATCTTTGAGCAGAGGGTCGGACTCGATGTGACCTCCTGCAGTCCCTTGCAACCCTCCTTGTCTATGATTCTGTGAGTCCAAATGCTGTTACTGAGAGCTGCTGCCGGTGGTCCAGACCATCAGAAATAATCACTCCATGTCCCAAATGTAGGAGCATCTTGGCTCGTGATCATAGTGTTAAGAATTAATTTGCCTTATTATGGACTAGGACCCAATGTGACGCTGGTTTCCCACCTGCAGAGCAGGCAGGTTACCAAATGCCTACAGGTGTAGAGAGGTGTGTTGAAATGTAAAGGTATGAAGAACTGGAAAGCAGCATTGTCTTTTTACTTGCACTAATATTACCCTATATTATTTCATGTTGCCCAGGTTTTCTTCATGCTGTTTTTTAGGTATAACTCAGTTTTAATACAACAGCAGCTCAGCTGATCATACGAACATTAACCTTGTGGTCATGGATTACTTAATAAAATCACAGCCATTGCTCAACTGATGCTGTGGACAGTAAAGAGGTCAACCAACTGCCTGCTTAACACTGCTAGCCTCTTGATACCCCAGTCGCATAAAAGGCGTGTGACAATCCTGCAATACTTTCTCTTCTGCCTTTCTCCAAAAGGGAAAGGAAGAAGGACCAAAATCCTCACTGGTGCAAAACCAAACAGAAGCAGCAGCGTAAGCACACTCTCCGGAGAGAGAGGCTGGAAGCAAGATGTCACCAAAGGGTCAAAGCAGACAATGGGAACCTGTCACTTCACATCTGTATCCATGGAGACGTGTAAGGGGTTCAGAACAAAATTGGCAAAATTATTGATCACGGTAATGGTGCCCACAAATGAAATGGAAACCGTGGGACATAAGTGCTGGATAAGAAGTGATCAATCCTGTGTGTTTAGACACTGATAGGTTACAAAATTCACCTTTAGGAACCTTTAGGGTTTAAAAGGGACCGGTCTCCGACGCAAGGAGCTCTGAATCCAAAGAGACTAACAGATGACAAACAGTAGACAGGGAGACGTGTCGGAGGGGTGGTGTTTGGCACTCGGGAGAGCTCCACGTTTTCTGCTTTCCCGTTTGCCCAGTGTCTCCTTGCAGGCGAGACTGGGGCTGTGCGGGAGCTTCCTCCTCCTGAGCGGTATTGTTCAAGCTGCGGTCAAATGAGACATCTCTTGCTCATCCTGAAAACATGCACGCTGCCATGAATTACGACGAGAGAGAAAACATCAGCATGAAGGCGGGTGGATCAGTGGTCTGAATGCACAACTGGAGCCCAGGGTTCACAAGTCTTGATCACACCGCTGACGCAAGCTCCCTTGCAGGCCTGTTCCTCTCGTTCCTCAGCTCCGCGTTGTCCAAAATGCAGGTGTCCCCTGCCTGCCTTCCAAGGGTGATGAGAGTATTAATATTTGAAAAATGCTATGGGAGTCCCATTCATTCATAGGGTCCCAAGCTTTCACCTGAAATAGCACCTGCTCCATCCTTCTCCTCCCAGTTGTTGCATCCCTATGACACTAAACTGGGTCTTAAATCAGGCAAGGAGACTAAGACATGGTTGCCCTAAACTAAAAGTATATTTACTGAACCCTAACAGATACAACTTGAACTAAAATTGATTCAGCATTAGCGGTTAAAAATTTAAAATTTGTAGCTAGCCAAAGCAGACGGTCGCCATCCTGTAATGTAGCAAAGGCAACTTTGCTGGTTGATCAGGCCGCGAAGTCTTGTCCAGGGGTCCTGGTTCCCACGTCTGAAGTTGAGATAGGATCTTGGATGGGTGACAGGATCTCTTCAGGCTTTCTTCAGGGGTCTTCTGAAGGCTACGGTCTCTCACCTCTCTTTATATACCACACAGCTTGCATTTCTTAATACATAAAAATACCTTAAGCCTTCCTCCTAATGCATATTAATAATCTTGCTTCTGTTTGCCAAATATGGTTACCTTTAACTGGAATTTTCTATTCTGAAGTAAACTTTTCATTCTTAGGTAGGGGTACGTTTTGCTCTATCGGTTCCTCTTTTGCCCGGGTTATATTAATTCAGTTTAATTATCCAACTCCCTGATTCGTTTTAAGTCAGGGACAGTATTTTTCCATCTGCTCCTTTCACTGGGTGCAAGTCTCGACCACAATTCAAGCTAGGCATGCAGCTTGAGCTAAGCACAAACGTCAAACTCAGGCCGAAAGGCCTTTGGGCCCCAACACAGTGGATTTACATCTGGAAACATCTATACCTTGCTCAAAGGAAACTTATTGCCACCAGGGATGACAGCAACGAGCCCTGGACGTGGCAATCAAATGTAATTAAGAAGGGTTTGCACAAAAAAAGGAAGTACTGGGGTGCACCGAGGCTGGGGGAATGTCCCAGGGGCTTTACAGCCTTCTAAAACTACAAACAGACATCACATATGTCCCAGGAGAAACAATTTTATCCTGTGCAGTCATTCAGACGACGTTTGTGTCCATTGCCCCAGGACAAATCCTAAAAAAAGGTTCATGGGATAAGAAGTGCTAACGATTTGTCCCGGTCATCACAAAGTGCATCTGAACGGCTGTCCCAGGAGCACATCATTGAATCAGTGGCTGCTCGCTGAACCCCGATTGCCAAGGCAATGTGTACACACATCAATCCTGGGACTTTCCCATCCTGAGAAGAAAAATAACACGGGCACAGCTTATCCCAGGACAAATGCAATGTCTGCTCCTAACCTACGAGACCCGGCGCTCTCCTCTGGCATGAAAAGGTTCAGTGCTCACAAATGCACAAGCAAAGCCGTTCACCAAATGCTGAGCAAACCCGCTTTCTCTGCCAGGTGTCCTCGTGTTCACTCCAGAGAGAGACAAGCTTGCCTCTCTACTTCGCATGGCCCGGCAGGCTTGCAGGGGTGGGAGGGAGGGCACAGAGCACGGGGGTGCAGACCAGCGAGACACTGCTCCAGGGCAACTCCCGGCAAAGGAGACATTGTTTGGAAGGAGAAAATACAGAGGATCATGTTTTTGAGCCTCTTAGTAACTCGTATTGACAGGACTGCGCTAGAAGGACGTTCAGACGTGCGCAGTCATGGCTCACAGGGACGGACCATGCTCCTGAGCTCACTTCCTCTGCCGGAGTCACAGCTGGTGGGGGCTGGCTATAATTAGGCTTCAACATATGCAGACAGTGACTGCAAACCCTTACAAACACCCCTGTTGGCCTCCAGAGTCTGCTGTTGAAAACAGCTACGGATGCGTCACAGATTGCGGTTCAGGAATAGAAAGATAGAAAGGCGGTGGCACACGAAGCCCCGAGCTGCCTCCAGATCCCTAGGCACGGAGACAATTAGTTTTAGTCGGGAGTCGGAGCCACTTGGCTGCAACCGGAACTGTGCTTGTCCCACGGCGGCAGAAAGGTGCGAGGGAAGTGTGGGAAAAGGGGGGAAGCCTCGATTTGCCAAAAGCCAGCTGGCGTCCAGAGATCTGGACCCGAGCAGACCACTGCTGTGCAGCATCTGGCCAACAGAAATGGGCCCAGGGCGTTATAACAGAACATAATTGCACTGCAGGGCTCCATCTGCTCTCCCAGCACCTAAACATCTGCTTAGCATCGATAGCAGAGTGCCTCGAGGCACGCAGTGAAAAGGTCCCTTTCCCTGGACAATAGGAAGCATTAGTGCAAGACTGGGTCCCATTGTCTGGTAGGCAGCTTCTGCTGCTGTGTATCTGTTACACCACCGCCCTTTCCCTGGCCTCACTTGATTTTGCAAGCTCTGACCTTTGCCGACAACTGAGACTCGCTGCAAACTGGCTGACATGCGTTGAATGGAGCCAGGGAAAAGGGGAATTTAGCATTTCCCGCCTGTACGGTTCCTCGCCCCGAGCGGATTTCATGCAAGCTCAGGACACAAGCCCCAGAACACCTCTACACAGTGGGCAACTACCTTGATCCTGATTTTACAAGCAGGGAAACTGAGGCACAGAGCATCTAAGCAACTCGCTGAAGGGGTCAGCACTTCCCCTATATTATAAGGAACAATCCTACTGCATTAGCTGCCCTAGAGGAAAACGAGCGGGTCACAGAGGCTTTGAGGCATCTTTTTTTCCACTGGCTCCAGTCACTTTCCTTATTTGTCCCTCCCTTAGGGCCTTGGTGATGGAAGAGTGAAAATTGCTGGGCTTCAGCTTGGTCAGCACTAAGAGCTCGCACAGCCCAGTTCACATGCAATGTAGCTGACTGGCTCTGCCAACATCTGTTTGGCATCAATCCCCCGCGCCCTCTGCCGAAGCTGCCTGTGGGACGTGTGTCCCCTCACCCGGGCAGGGAATGGCTGGCAGAAACTGGCCTCATTGTCCTGGGCCAGGTCACAGGTGTGAAGCTGGCACCCCTGTGCTGCTGCACAGAAGGAGCCCTCTATTAATAAAAGCCACTGAAGGCTAGATCCCCCCTGCACCAAGCTCCAGCGCCAGCCTTTGGCAGCGGGGGTAAAGAAGGGATGCTGCCCCAGCCACAGGAGCATGCAGGCTCCCCAACCCATTGCTCTGCTGCAAGCTGGGGGAGATACTAGTTAGCAGCTTGATGTTATAAGCCATCTGCTAGCCCTCTCTCAGCTTTGCATTCACATCCTACAGCGTGGGGTCACTGAGCTATCACGGTGCTTGGAGGCTTGAAACCCAGTCAACAGCTCCCACCCCTGCCAGATTGGCATAGCAGGAGTCCAACTTCTAGCCCTGTTCCCCTGGCACCTGCCAAACACTGGGAGCAATGTTTTCAAACCTCAGTGCCTGAAGTTAAGTCCTCACTTCTCTAATTAGATACATGTTACCCAGCACCCATGCTTCTCCTTGGGCTTTAGCAGAAGGTGCAGTTACTTAGCACCTCTCAGGATCGGGCCCCTACCCTAGCAAACTGATGCTAGTCCGAAAGTGGCATCCACTACAACAGATGGGACAAGCAAGCGCAGAGAAGCATCCTTAAAGTAATTACTGGCATCCATTTCCCATTAAAAAGGCATCTGCTTGTTGGCTCAAACAGCACGCAATTTGTTCCAGAAGAAGCCGCTCTCGGAGCATATTGACAAAAATCCGGGGGGTTCTTCAAGCCTGGATCACATGACGGTGCATTTCTGCAGTGAACCGGCACTGTGGCTTCGAGACCGAGTTTTGTCTATGCTGATTGCGTAAGGAGGGCTGTGTGTGTTGTCGATAGTTCACACCGATGGTACACCAATCTGCCCCCTACACGGAGTACCCGCAGATTCAGCGGGCACTGAAACATGTTCCCAGTGCACAGCATTTCATAAGAGCGGTTCCTTAAAGATGAGCTATGTCTGCTTCCTATCAGGTAGGACATCAGACCTTAACTAGAGAAGCAAAGGTCTTTTTCATGATAGCCTTTGTGGGTATGGTTGGGAGAGACGGTGGACAACCTCTCAGATCCCACCTGGACTAACATCCCTTCCAAGTACCCAAGTGGCCCTCATAAAAACTTATCAAACAAAAAGCCCTTGCTTCTCACACACATCTTAGACCATCACAGCTACAGCACTCCAACTCTATTAAACCTTAACCAGGCAGTCCTGCTCCTAACAGCTAAAGAGCAAACTGGGAGTCAGGAGACCCACGCTCTATTTCCAGACCTGCCGCTGAACCGACCAGATCACTTGGGACTGAATTTGCAGAAGCGCTTACGCATTTCAGGTAGCCAACTGGAGAAGCATAGGGCCCAATTGCCACAGCAGCCAGTCACCTGCATCTCCTCATCCGTCTTTAAGAAGGATTTTAAACTGCACAGTAAGCCCTGGTGCCAGAGAGCGTGCCTGCCAGCTGAACCCCCAGCCAGCTTGGGCACTAGAAATGGAAAACCAGCTTCACCCACTCCGCTTTACTACTAAAAGACTAAGCATGGGCCTGAGAGCTAGGATCCTTAGTCTGTGACAGTGACCTCCCATGCCTTCCCACCTCCACAGCATCTTGAATAGATCTGGTTGGAAAGATTCCAAAAAAACAATGATTCCCTGGAAATTTGCCCATTTGGTGACTTGGGCACATTCTGCAGGGACTGTGTGATTTTGCCGAAACACTGTGTGCTCACCTGCCAGGGTCTCAGGCAGCCCAGCTGATGGACTACTGAAGAGCCTGGGGTGCCAGGAGTTGCAGCTCAGGGTCGTCAAGACAGGCACATCCTCTCAGGGCACCACTCCTGCCTAAAAAAACATGTGTTCAAGCCTCTGGTTTTCATCTCCACTGGACTGTTCTCAGACTCATAGAAAGTGAGGGTGGAAGGGAGCTCAGGAGGTCACATCTAGTCCGACCCCCTGCTCAAAGCAGGACCAGCCCCAACTACATCTTCCCAGCCAAGGCTTTGTCTAGCTGGGTCTTAAAAACCTCCAAGGATGGAGATCGCACCACCCCTCTAGGTAACCCATCCCAGTGCTTTACTACCCTCCTAGCGAGAGAGTTTTTCCTAATATCCAACCTAAGCTTCCCTTGCTGCATGACTTCTCTCTGACTTCATGACTACATGACTCCCCTCTGCTGAGACATCGCAATGGCCAAGTCAGGGATCCCTCATGCCTCAGTGTCGCCAACTCTAGAGTGAGGATGGTAACACACACTCCCTTCCCCACAGGCCACTTCCACATGGGGATGAGGCTTAGCAGAAGGCACTGGAGAGGATGGGACACAGTGCTAAGTGGCATTATCTCCACTGGCGCTCTCTGCTTTATCAAGCAGTGTGCTGTAGCAGGCATGCCGTCCTAGCCTCCCTGCCTGATCATATCAAGAATTAGACAGTGAAAGGTTCGTTAGCACCATTTCCCCGCTGTTCCCACAGAACGCTATAGCTAAGCAATGTGCGGGAGGAGACCAGAACGGGCCTTATTAATTGGTCAGCCATGCTGGTGCCATCTTAGAGTGCACCACGTGGATTTGACATGTTGCTGCTCCCCATACACTGATCTTTAAAGGACGTAGCCTGACTCGACACGATGGAAAGATTATCTGCTCCACTTGAAGGATGATTCTAATCTTTCTCCAAGAGCTGTGCTGGACTGTGCAGATCAACTACCCTTCCATGCCACCACTCTATTACTCTGCATTGCTGTAGCAGCTCCCATCCAAGACTTGCAAATGAATGTACAAATACCTGGAGGCAGAGGTTTTCAAAGGAACCTGCGGGAGCAGGGTGCCTAACTCCCACTGAAGGGGGTGAAATACTTCCTTTCCTTATCTGCCTTTGAAAATCCCCACCAGAAGCCTCATGGCACCCACACGCAACAGGTGGAATCAGCATTATTTTATCGGTGGAAAATGGATCGATAAGGTTAAAGGAAGAGCAGAAGGGAAGGAGGAAGACAGAGGAGGAACCACATGCCAAACCAAAGGCAAATCTAGTAAGAGAACACAGGAGTCCAGATTCAAATCCTACATCCCAATTCTCATACCAGCGCAAACCGAGCACCCCAGCGCTAGCAATAGGCCACGTGCACATCAGCATAAGTAAATGAACGACAGGAGTCCTTGTCCTCGTGGACGGATACAGTGTAAGGGCAAGACTATCTTGGCTTGGATCTTGTCCATACATTAAAATAAAGGTAGAAAAGGTCATCTCAATTAGCCTTGGGATTCTAATACTTTTACATTGAGATATCACCCACAGACGGACTTGCACCCTGCTGCAGCATCTGGAAGTCTCTTCCCATTCACTAACCTTGTTGCAGGGGCTTCACAGAAGTTTCCTGCTGACCCAGTTCAAGCTCAGACATGTGTCCACCCAGTGACAAAGTGCTTGCGATACTGTGACATCACAGACAAGAGGTCTGCCTGGGTTACGGGCCAGAGCACACCCAACTATCACACGCACGCAGAAAGGGGGAAGGGTTGGTTTGGGAATGCTGAGCTTTTTCTCTGCGTCACATCTGAGCAGTTTAACAGGTTAGGAAAACAAGAAACAGGCCCTTGAGACTGCGTAGTGTTGACTGGTAGCTTTGTCCCACTTATCAAAGTCCTACCAATGCTGAAGGGATCCACTGAAAGAGATCCCCGTGCACCGCAGAGGAGCTTTTGTTTAATTTACCTGGAAGCCCACATACTCAGCGGATCTATGCAGCAGCTTGCAACCAGCACCGTACCTAGACTCCTGGCAGCCCCGGGTGAACTTTTAGTATCGGACCCCCTTTGCCAGAGATAATGATAATAATAATAATTATTATTTTCACCATTTTCGGGCCCCCTTTCTGTCCAGGCCCTGGGCGGCCACCCGGTTTGCCCATGCCTGTGTCCGGCCCTGCTTGCAACAGTGTGCAAAGACAAAGCCTCTCCTTGTTTGCCAGGTGAAATATTCCCAAATGTTCCCACAACTGCTTTGGGTGTTCAGATACTCTGTTTACAAACACCTCTAGTTCTCTCCACCCCACGTGCCAAAATGGATCTATGGTCACATAAAGACTCCTATAAAAACGCCCATTGCCATAAGAGCCAGGCAGGAGGGATGGAAGTCCATTCTAGGTCCTTTACACTGACCATTTCAGGAAAATTAGCTGTCCCTCTACCAGGGTCTTTCCTTTGAAATATCAGTCTCCTCACTCTTTGCAGAAGAGCATAGTGAGAGCATTTCTCCTACCTTAAGAAGAGAGGTCATTTATAAGCTGGATGCCTCAGCAGGTTATCAATGAGCCGCAAAGCCTCCTACCCATAGCTCACTCCTTCAGATGCAGCTCCTGTTAGAAGTGACGAAGTTGGTGACCACCTGAGAGGGGGACTGCCACTCCGTCCTGCTGATGTAGCTTATGTCCTGCTGAACAGGGTCTACATCATAAAGCCGCCGTGACAGCCAGCAGTCCTAGCAGAGCCACTAGGACAGAGGGGGCCACGTGGATCACCTCATCACACAGGTGGTCTGTCCAGCTCAGCGTGAAGGTACAATGTGGCAGGGTGTGGGGAAACCTGCCCTGTGACCCCATATCAAAACAAAACCCCATAATCCCAAATAATCAGACCCAGGGGAAATTTCCTGCCTGATCCCAAACTTGCAGATCAACAGGAATCCTGGTTTTCTCTGGTTAAAAAAAAATCCCAAATTCTCTGATTAAAAAAATCATATATATATATATATATATAATTACACACACACCCATATATATATATATACACACACACATATATACACACACACACCCATATATATCCATATATATATATACACACACCCATATATATACACACACACCCCCATACACACATACACACACATATATATACACACACACACACACCCCTATATACATACATATATATACATATATATATACACACACACACACACCCCCCATATATACACACACACACACACACACACACACACACACACACACACACATATATATATATATATATATATATATATATATATATATAGTTGGGATTTTTTTATCAGAGAAAACCAGGATCTCTGGTGATCAGTTTGACCTGGGTGCACGAGCAGAGAGCCCACTAGCCAGGTGCCTGATAGGTTTTGAAGTCTCATTAAGCAGCAGCAGCAAACACAAGCCAGTCTCATGTCTCTCTCCTGGCCAATGTCCAGCACTGCAGGAGAAGATGGATAAAAAAAATGCTGAGAAGCCAAATAATGTATTCAAGGATGGGGGGAGGAATGTATTCCTGGCCCAGCAGACAACCAGCAAATCCCCAAAGCATCAGTTTACCAAACAGCTTCAACATGCAAACAACTATAGGGTGGTCACTTTTTCTGTCAAACACCAAGCTCGCAAAGCCATATACCTCATATTCTGATAACTATTTCAAGAACACCCTTCTTCTGTCATACTATTTAGAGGTGCACCAATATATCGGTCCGTATTGGATCAGCACCGATAAAGGGAAAATTGACGTTATTGGCAATGGGCTTTTTTTGGCCGGTGTAGCTAATAATGTCAGCGATAAATGCCATGTGCATGAGCACACCCGCAGCGTGCACACGGCCAGGAATGCAGCCTGGCAGCTCGGAGCCCAGTGTCCAGCTGGTAAGTCTATAGGAGGGAATGGGCGTGGGAGCGGCAGATTGAGGCTGCCACAGTGAGGGAGGGATTGGGCCAGGGGCAGGGCGAGGTGTGGGATGGAGTCACGGGTGGCTCATCTACGGGTTGCGGGAGTGGGGGGAGGAGGGGCAGCTCCCTGCCATGGTGTGTACCCCCAGGGGAGGCATGGGGGCCATGTGTCCCCCAGATTTGTGTGCAGGCTGAGGGCAAGCTGCCCGCTGCAGGTTCAGGGCTGGGGGCTGCACCGGCCTCTTCTCAGCAGGGAGCCTGGGCTGGGGCTGCACTCAGGGTGGGCAGCAGCTGTGGCACTGGGAGCGGGGCTATGGGGTGGGCTACAGCCAACTCAAAATTTGCCATAGCCACCTCATAGCCCCCCTCCCAGTGCCACCACCACTGCCCACCTTGCCTGCCCTGAGAGCAGCCCTGGCCCAGCCACCACTGGGAGACAGGGCGAGCAGAGGCAGGCTGGGGAAGCCTATCTGTTTGCTGGTTTGTTTTCCCCACCCACCGGCAGAATATTCTGTAAAATAAAATCATGCACCAGGTGAAACAGAGCAGCAGACAACCAGCCGCTTCTGGGGATCAGCAAGAAGAGTCTCCTCCAGCACTGAGAGACCGAGATGCCATTTAAAACGGCACCGGCCTGGTAAAGCTCAGCTGGCAGAAAGACCAAATAAGAAGTGACAGGATGACATTTGAAATGCAATTAGCTTCCTTGTGGAGCCGCCCCATTATCTTATTGTTAATTACATGTTTGCTCTGTTTGAGAAGCGATACCTTCCTATTTCAAATTTGTTTTCAGGCTCTGCTCTTTGATCGGTCCCTGCTGGAGAGCTGTGAACCCCAAGCCAAACCTCCATGTAGGAACGAGTGTGATGCTCTCTAAAGGACCACGTTTAGACTGCAGTGAATGGGAGGCTTTTGTGCTTCCCACACATTTTGATCTGGTCCCTGCATTTACAAGGAAGGCAGGGAAGGAGGAGACAGCCACAGACAGCTTTTACGCAAGCCAGCTCAATGCACTGCAGCAGACACAGCGTGGCAGAAGCAGGTCTTTAAGTGATAGGCTTTGCCCCTGCTTGTATTTTGCAAAACTCTTGCTCTTCAAGAAAAAAAGCTCAAAGCGCAGAGAAGCAGCAGGTGACTAGTCAAAATTAGGGACATGGAGCTGTTCCTTCACAGCCATAAGCCAAGACTTATTAAAACAATGACACCGTTCAATAAATACTTAGATATAGGAGAAAAATCTCAGCACTGCTCACCCACAGCTGACTGAAGCCAGTGGGTATAAATAAGATAATTTCTCTCTTTGTATCAGACAGGTGCATTTCTGCTTTTAGTGTTTCATGTATTCTGTCTCCCCCTTTCTCCACATGCAGTGTCCAGCCAGGTTTCCCCGGAAAGCAGTTTATGGAAGAGTATCCATCTAGCCTGCTACAGAGCAGAGCATTAATTTCAGGATTCCAGGTCTGATTAAGACAAAACTTCATTGTTACAGAGATGGCATCTCTGTCCCGTCTGACTCGCTAACAGTCTGAGTGCGCAGAGAGACAGATATTGTGCAAAGATGGCTTAGTCCAATTGGGGTTTATTTAAGAAAAGAGATGAAAGCCAATGTTAAGAGCAGTGCAGCAGGGAGCAAATAAAAAGGCCAAAGCAGAGATTTAAAAAGTTACTGCATAAAACAAGCTCATGCTTCATTAATACAAAGGCATGTACCAGCCCGGCTATAGATTTCGAGAGTACTCTGATGGCACTGGGGTGTAGGTTGTAGCCGTGTTGGTCTAAGGACACAGGCAGACAAGGTTCCTTGGGTGAATTTGATATCTTTTATTAGACCAACCCAAATAGCTGGAGAATAGTTATTAAGCAAGCTTTCAGATTCAAAAACCCTTCGTCAGGCTCTGGTTTTTGAACCCGAAAGCTTGCTTAATAACTATTCTCCAACTATTTGGGTTGGTCTAATAAAAGATATCAAATTCACCCAAGGAACCTTGTCTGTCTCTGATGGCACAAGCACTTGTTTTACCCGCTTTAAATTAAAGTATACCATTGGCCTCTCTCTATCTAAAACTCAGGTATCCGTTTATGATGCTGCTCAAAGTTGTAATAAACTTCTTGAAACAACGCGCTCCCGTGTCCCCTCTCCCTTATGGCTACATAAAGGCAGAAGCAGATGGGCGGTGTTTTCAGGGCCTATTTTCTTTTATAAAGAAACCAGAAGACCCCTCTGAGAAGCAGCTTATGCCATTTCTTGGATGCAAGCCCCTGAAATTAAAGCTGCAATTCCCCCTGGGAGAAAGCAAGCAGAACATGTGATAATGCCTGGCTCCAAGGGGGAGATCAGGGTTTCAGAAAGCAGAAGGACGGACTATTTTGCAGCCTGTCGCGCTGAAGCGGTCCCATCCCCCATGCTGCTCTGATAATTAACGGCTCTACCTGGAGAGGAGCGGCCGTATAACCCAACAAACGGGAAGGTGGGGAGCTGGATTTTCAGAACAACTTACCTCCCCTTTGGTTCACCCACATCAGAGATGAGATGCGCCATCCAAGAAGGGCTCATCTTTAGTTCTGGCAGGAAAAATGGGTGATGAGAGCTGAGCTCCTTTCAAAATCTGCCCTGCAACTACTCAGGCCCGTGCTTACAGCACAATCTCTGGTAACACCCAAATGACACCCTATTTTTGGAGGTGCTGAGCACCCACAACTCTGACTGAAGTGAACAGAGGTTAGCAGTGTTTAGCACCTCTAAAATATTAAGCTGTTAGTTATTTTAAATCGGGGACTGAAAACCTGCAGCACTGAAAGTTAGCAGCCACGTTTGAAAAGGAGGCCCTCCCGATGAACGTTACAACACGTTCAGTGATAGTTTGTGAAGTGCCGCTGCATGGAGAAGGACTCTAGTTTCCTTTGATTTTTTTTTTTTTGCTAGCTTGATTTAAGCTTGATTTGGCTTATGCTGTTCAAGGGAAGGGTTTGTATTTGCTGCCACTGTCCTGGTGCCATTTTAGTCAGGTTCCCAAAACGCTTTTAGGCCCACGGTACCAAAGGATTGAGAATGAGAGCCCAAGAGCCAGCCTGTAAACATCGTCAAGCTCTGAGTGCTTGGGCTTGGGCCCTTGCATCAGCTATTGGTATGGACAGGCAGCATTTACAAAGTTTATTTCTGAGTCCGGGTTTAGATTCACTTCCTTAAGAAACAGAGAGACTGCACCACAGTGCAGGGCCAGGATCTGAGAGCGTGGTCCTCCGTTGCAACTGCAAGAGCGATTTGTGAAAGCAATGACTGCCATAGCGGGATGTGGCCATGACAAAGGGGATCAATCACACATGTGCAATGCAACAGAGCAGATTTCCCCTTCCCACGCTCAGGTCTGTAGGATGTTTTCTGGGTCCCTCAACAGCCACAGCTGGTCATGAACAGAGCTCTTAATTCTCATCCAACAGCCCCTGCTACTATCATGCCAGGCCACCAGATGCATTGGGAAAAGTGCTACTAAACTGAATCACTCATGTCATTCCTATTCCCCAAAGGAAGCCTCTTCAGATGAGCAGTGGCTTAGCTTGTCCTTGCTTAGCTTGTGATAAAATCAGGACTAGGTCGCCTAGCTTTTGACCATCTGAATACAAGGAACAATTTTAACAGTAACTTCCCAGCCCAGGGTAGGATAACAACCCTACCAGCAGAGACAGCATGGACACATCAGTAGTGCGACCCGTGTTTCACAGCATCTCCCTTAGAGACCACTGCCACATCCTTCTCCTCGTGGCCAAGTGTCACGGGACCAATACTCAAAGCTGCAGCAGGAAAGACACAGCTCCCAAGATGTGTGCTAACTCCCCAGCTGTGCTTGCCCCATCTTACTGTTGCACTTGACCGCGTCATTAAATTGTGCCCTTTACTTTCTTCCCCATCTCTGTATTCAGAGAATAAAACCAACAATATTTGCTGCCTCTCCTGGCTGCGATGGCATTTTCTTTAAGTCGCATGAATCTGGATCATGGACCAGGGTCATCTCTGGTAGAGGACTGTAATTCACACCTTATCATCCTACAGTTTGAGAGCAAGACAGACAAGGATGATGAAGACTTCAGTGAAATCCAGCATTACAAGCAAGCCTGTTGTGAAGCTGAAGCCAGACCAGCCTTGCAGCTGTCACTATGGCCAGAAGAGCTAAGAATAAGTCGGCCAAAAATACATAGCCATGGACCCAGATGCTGATGTGGCTGGAAAATAAAAACCCTAGAGGCCCTGGCCTGTGGATCCTGCAAGATGTCAATCACTTAGATGCCAGGCTGTGACTTTTCCCTTTTATTGGTGGCTACTGTCTGCTTTAATTTAGAGCACTATTTTTTCCAGGCATTTTCTTGCAGGCAAATATACATAAATGACTTAGCAATGGGTGCAGAGGAGAAAGCGATCTATTTATCCCACAAACTTTTAAATATAATCAGCATAGAAGGTACATGTATTTTGTACAATAGACCCTTATTAATATTTTTGGACTCTCATGGGAGTTGCCTGAAGGAGGGCTGGCTTTGACTTCTTTATTATCCTGTATTATATTCAGATGTAATAGGCTCCCTCCCACTTGCCTCCCCATTGTATTTACAAATGACAGTGATTTGATAAGACTTCTGAGAGGTCATTCTAACACACAGCAAAGTGACCCTAGCACTGTAATGTGTAATGAGAGAGACAGATGTGGCAAGCTCTCGGTCCCCAGCCCTTGGAGGTCAGCATCACACAGGCTGCACAAAGCAATTGTACACACACAAAAAAAGTGGCCTGGTGTGTGCCAGGTGTACCATGAAATGAAGCCGGGCTTGAGAGGCTTGGGAGATCCCATGCGTGAAGTCACATGTGCCCAGCCACAAAGCTGCAGTTCTGCCGGCCCCCCTCTCCCTCCCTCCCTCCTGCACACATCTGTGAACACGTCACAAGGATTCAAACACAGAAGCCAATGAGCTTGCAACAAGCACTCTTTGTTGCTGGGTCTATTAGGAATGTGAAAGCAAGATTTCACGAATCCTGACACCATTTAAGTGACAGCAAGAAAGAGGGCTTTTTTTATGTGTCCTTAACCCAATAAGGGGACAGCACAGCACACAGACGCCTCTTTATCACTAGAGAGCCATGCTGTGCTGTTCGGCATATTAGCGACTCCACCAACTTATTACAATCAGGGCAGTGTAATTAAACATGAGGTGGCTGGTGGTACCACCCCAACTGGGCAGGGGCCAGGAAGGGCTCAGGTCCTGGGGGAAAAGAAAGGACACAGGCTGGCAAGGACCAAGCGCCTCGACTGCTTGCAGAACAGCAGCACTTTGCACTGTTTGCATGCCAGATTAGTGCCAGCTTCTCACTGCACTCCCAGTTAAAGCCAAAGACTGTGGCTGGAGCATCTCAAAGCAGGTCAATGAGTAGAGCCGGTCTTCATCCCTTGCCCCTCTTTCACAAGCCTTGCAGAAACCTCAGCAGTGTGTGCTGCAATATTCCCTTGAGATTAAGATGAAGGCCCTCACTTTTGGCCAGTCCTAGCACACCTTTCCCCCCCAACTCTGCAGACATCCTGTGCCATGTGTGTTTAACCCTTGGAGGCTAAGGGCGGTCAAACAGCGAGCAAAGGGCCCTTGGGTTTCAGTACCCTGGACAGCCGCAGCAGGAGCAGCGTTAACCAAGTGCCCGGCTGGTGCTAACCCTATACTCGCCCCGGACTCATGGTCAGACAAAGAGGAAGGAAGGAGCTTCCAAGGTGGTTTTTGAAAGAACAAGGGTCCTGATGGCAGATGGATGAAAGCAGCCCAGGGTCCTACTCGGCGAGGCTGTAACTAGCCTAGGGAAGAGACTCCATCCCGAGACAAAGCAGGCCGGTGAGCAGCACACTGCATGCATCGGGCCCTGGAGAGCCCCAGTGAAGCCTCCCGCGCCCAACTTGCGGAGGTGATATTTTTGTAGCCATCCAAGATTGGCTTCTTGCCATTGTGGCAATTGGTCCAGAGGAGACCAATTCAGGAAGGGCCCAAAACATCTTCTCTGGCTGAAGCTAGGGTGATCTCCTCCAAGAGGGGAAGGTCCACACAAGATGTTTCCTCTGAGACCAACTGACCTCTCACTCTGTGAACAATACGGCACTCGTATAGCCTCAAACCACTGCCCCTCCAGCACAACTTATTGTCACACTGAATGTAATAGTTTGAATGCTTGTAATAGTTGCCCATTAGCCAGTTTAGGAAAAAAGCGAGGTTCATCTTCTTATCTAGGTTCATTGTTTTACCTGGCCTTACAACGAACGTGCTTAAAGTCTTGGCTCCTCGACCTTATCTCCAGAGGCCTTTAACAAGTTACCCTAAGGACCAGAAAAATGACCCTTAAGCAAATATTCCGAGAGATCAAAACCCTAGAAGCCTTTTGAAAGGGAGTTGTAAAGGAAAGGTCACCGCAGTGGTATGGAAAATCTTCCAAAGCAAAATTTAAGATAAACTAAATAGTCAGCGGACAAATTCCCTTGAGGAAGACAAACTGACCACCTAGCAATAAACCTGTTGAGTAGGATCCAAGCCCAAATTTGGGAGTAGTGACAGGTTTGGGTAGGAAAGGCCCAAGATGGCAACTCACCCAATAAAAACTGTAACCTACAGTCCCAATCTGGAGGTAACTTCATTTGCAGAACAAAGAAGGAAGACTCACAAGTGTAGGCTGGACCAGACTGATCACCTGAACCACCTGCTCCGTGAACACGAATCTCTTAGTTCACGCTGAAGCTGCGGAGCGCCCGAGTGGGACCGAAGGAAAGGGACTTGTTCCTATCACTGCTGAGGCCAGCCCATTGAACTGTACTACTGAGGCCAGCCCATTAAACTGTACTACTGAGGAACGAAACCATATTTAGGTGTTTGGCTTCTCGGAATTCTAGGACTGTAAGTATAATATAGTAATAACTTTTCTGGTACAAATTATATAGTTAGTTGTAATTATTTTAAAGAAGTGCATTTAGAGTATTGTTCCATATATATATATATATATATATAGTTCTCGTGTTTTTGATGTTTATGGTATTTCTTAAAATAAAATTGTGTTGTATAAATTAAGTGTGAAATCATTGTGAAATCGTGCAGTTAGCTGAAAATTTCCCCAGCCAGTGCATCGAACAAAACAGTAAGTTGTGTGGGATCTTCTCTATTCCATAACCCACTAGAGACACCTATAAGGCATGGTGGAGTTGCCTTCAGCTGCAAAAGTCCTTCCTGAAGGCTGAAACAAATGCATCTGCTGGCAACCCCTGAAGATAACAAGCAAAAAGCTCTGTGGGGTTGTAGAAACCGTTATTCCCCTATGTTCATGGGACTCTCCTCTTCAGATCCCTTACTGATTTCCTTTTACAACATCTATTGAAGCCAAGCTTGGCCTTGGCAAACCCTAGTCATCTGCCCTCCTACATTCATCTCTGCTCTCATTTCTTAAATGTGTGCCTATTTTCCACCCATCCTTCCTTGCTACCCCTTCCTTAGAGAAGTCTGATCTCTCCTTCATTCATATCCCCTTGTAGCAGGGCACTGCGGTGCTCCTGCCACTTTAAGGGGAGAAGCTGCCAGAGAGGCAGCTTCCAGGTGGTTTGGGGGCTGATCACAGGCTCACCTGACCCAGGAGGGCCAGGCTGGGGCTAGATAAGCCCCGTGCCTGATCTGGCTGGGAGCCTAGCTATGAGAGTGGGAGGAGGGGAGTTCTCTGCAGGAGGGCTCCCAAAGGAGCTAAGAAGGTAGGGCAAGCAGAAAAGCTCTGGGAGTTAGAGAATATAACTAAGAGCAGAGGAGAAAGGGTTTATGCAGGCAAAGGGCCTTTGTTTTATGGGGCTAATAACCTCTGAGTTACAAGTCTTGAGCCCTGCTGGAGACAGGCTCAAGGCCTATAAAGAGCCCACCAGCCCAGAGAAGGGCAGAGAGCAAGGGAATGGTGCCTACCAGCCCAGAGAAAGGAACTGAGCAGGGCACCAGCCCAGAGGAGGGTGGGAATAAGGGAGCAAAGCCCACTGGCCCAGAGAAGGGGCTAAAGTGGGGCACAAAGGGGTCCCCAGCCCAGGGGGGGACTGCATGAGGACCCAGAGATTGAGGGCAGAAAGGGATCCAGGTGATCTGAGAAACAAATAGCTGAAGTGATGACACCTGCAAGGCTTGCTGTGATACAGGGGAGGAATGGAGCCACACAAACTGCCCTTCAGGCCACAGGGGTCCTACAGGGGCACGGCCAGGAGGAGAGGGCTTCTCTGATTGAGACTAATGAGGTCCAGGAGGGACCTGTTGCAGAGTTGATTGGACTTAAGTGCTAAGGTCCATTTGCAGCTTCCTTTACTTAACCTCAATAACAACAAGGCTGGCAAGCAGGTAGCTGAGAAGGCAACCTTGGAGACAGAGCCAGGCAGGAGTTGTAAGATGGCCCCTGTGGCTCAAACCTGCTATGCCCTTCCTCAAACTTTCTTCTCTGGAAACACTTTTCAAGAGAGATCAGTCATCAATTCAGGATCAAACCATCATAGAGAGCCTTGCATGGTCTGAGGCCTTGTATCTACATGCAATTTGGATGGAGAGCATCTTGGAGCAAGGAGCTAGTCTTCCCCTCCATTTGCAGCACATGGTCTACAACACCCCAGCTAGGCTAAAAGAAAGCTCTAGTAATTAAATACTGCATGAGGCTGCTGCACCTAGATAATACAGAGAAAGCAGGGGTCTGTCTTTTTTTTTTTAAATGGAAAGCCCCAATCATTCAAAATAATGGCAACTAGAGCACCAAGGCACTGCATTAGGCACTTTCCTAAAATTTACCCCACCCCACAAGGACCTCCTTTAAAGCTGGAGCTGCTCAAAGTAACTTGCAATACAGTGAAAGGGGATCTCAATAAATTGACCTTTCCTGTAGCTCAGATGGAGCATCTGATTGCACAAGAGCTTGCACATCCCAGCCAACCCAGGCTCTTATTGCCATGCCTACCATCAAGGCCTGGGCTTTTCAGGAGGGATTTCATATGCAGATTGACAGTGAGTTGCTGCTATGTCGGCAGTGTCTTAGAAGGGTTGTAGGAGCCTATCAGCCTTGTCACAGGGAGATAGCATAGTGTGCTGTCAAGGAGGTGCAACTCTGAAGGGAATCTGCCAGGATCACAAAGGAGGTGAGAGTCACAATGCAACAAGATGTGATGGGGGCATAGCATTTCCCTTTGCAGTCTCACCTGAATGTCTGGATTAAGCTCCCCTCTGGCAGGGCACTTGGGACTGGGGGATGAGCATTCACTATGAAAGCCAGGGGGGAAGAGGTCAGCTCTTTCCAACACAGCATCCCAGGTTGCTGCCAGAAGGCCTTTGGGACATTCCACATCCAATTTTTTACCAGACAAGATGAATTTCAGGCCTAGGATCACCTGCCTGGAGCCCTCACTCTAAAGACAGCAGAACCAAAGGAGAAGGATATAATGAGGAGATGGGTCCAAAACATGGTTTTGGTCTGTCCTAGGCTACATCCCCAACCCTATGAAATACTGAACAGCCTCAGCTTCCACTGCAGGCAGTGGGGATAGAAGGTGCTCAGTACCTTCAGAATTAAGCTCCAGATTCATAAAACACTATCTGCGATGGTAGGGTTTCCTCTAACAGCCATGGGCATTCATGCTCTTCAATTAACCACTGCCAGATGCCTGATGCAGACCAACAATGGCATGGGATCTCTTGATACAGCTCTTCCAGGGAGCTCTGCTTCCTCCTCTGCCATTGCCTCTACATTCCTAGTCCTTTCCTGCAGCCTGGGAGAGATTCAGTTGTTCCTACTCGCCTTAGGCTGCTCCTTTTGGTCTGTAACACCATTGCACTGCTACCATGCCAAGTAGAAGGAACAGGAGAGCTAGTTAACCTGAGTGAGGGAATGATGGGATTTATCCAGACAGACAGCCGGAGGTGCAAGAGCCTCCAAGATGAGGATGCTTGAGACACAATTAAGGGTCATTCTTCCCTATTGCCCTTGAAAACAGCTACCTGATGTAGCCCTGCAAAGCCGTCTCTATTTGTGAGGGTGTTAATCCTTTGCTTCTTATCTCATTAACTGCGCATTGTGATCAGTATAAGAGGGCTGAGGGTCTAAATCCTCTTCTTTAATTTAATCCATCATAACAACAAAGCCAGGTTTCTTTCAGTACTTATGAAAAAAAATTAACGGCCTACTTAGCATAACAATGTCTTGCAGCAAATTCCTACTGAGCTGGGCTTCCGATGAAGCAGCACAGGTAAGGGAAAGATGGCAGTCATCGTGACATATGCTTTGGTGGAGAAGAGAGCAAGAGTCATCCTCTAGCATTCCTCTTTTGGAAAGAAATCTGCAGGCCAAGGAAGCATTTAGTTAGACCCCAGAGAAATTTTTTAATAAATTTGGTTTCAAAGTTTTGACAGGCCCCTCTGAGACTATCAAGGCAACTGTCAGCCACAGTCAAATGAGATACCTGCCATGTGTGGAAATGATTGCCAAGGGAACTTGGCCTAAAATTTAGGGGGGCATTTTAATAAGCATTATATTAATAAAAAAATCAAGTCTTTCTAGTGGAAACAGGTGTTTTAGATACAGCTCATGGGAGCAACTAGTCAGCACTACCAGATTTCTGCAACAGTATGGAAACCCACCATCTCCAAGGTGGTGATATGGAGATATGGAAAACACCTGTGTCTAGTTTTAACTGTTTTAATTCAGGTAAACAGCTAAAGCTTAAGTCCCTGTTTCTGCAGAAGACTTAAGCGTGTGTGTGTAAAAGCATTGCCAAATCAGGAAAATTCAAAACATCAAAATAAATACGTCAGCACTGTCTGATGCACAAGGCCAGGAGGGGATCCTGACTAACTAACCCCTTTGTGCTTTGATTCAATCTGAAGGACTGCAACACAGAAGCAACAGCATGAGCAGCAAAAAGGGGACAAATCTTAACAGGCACAGAATCTTAATCTACATTACAATTCTCAATGTAGATGTATATTTTTAAGTAGTAACTTCCTAAAAGATAAAATATTCAAAAGCAACTTCCAAGAGAGAAAAAACCCCAGGAACTTCCCCAAACTTCCCATTTTCCTTGCCAATAGAAGACAGCGAGGGACAGAGGATGGAAGAAGGGAAAAATCCAACAAACCTTTTTTTTCTGAAAGTTTCTATCTTTTTTTTTTTTATCCACTTAGACAATAGGTGAAATAGAATCTGGCCCTTAAGTCTCCCTCTCTCTGCCTTAGTTTCTCACTTGCAATATGGGGATAATAGCATCTCCCTAGAAGAGGGGAATGAAGCTAAATGCATTCAAAGACCTGAAAAATAATCGAGTCCTTAAGATAAGCAAAAAATAAACAATGGAAGAAGTCACTTTAAGAGGAAGGAAAGATTTAAATACCATACTTGAAAGACCATTTCTGGATATATGCAAGTATTTTGTGCGTTTTATTTACTTTTTAAATACAGGATTGGGTCTGCTATCAAGAAAGAACTTCAGAAACAAACTGCTTCGATCTTCAAAGCAGGCCAGGAGATGAGCTATCTGATTTCTCTGCACTGCTCTGAAGATCACCAGGGCTAAGTCATTACTTCTAGACTCCTGCTCAGGACAGCAAGCCAGGAATAAGATGCACTGGCAGAGCTGGAAAAGAAAGTCTGAACCAGCTCTGTTTGACTGCATTATGGCCAGTCTGATGGGTGCTGTTAGGCCTTCCCTTCTGCAAGCAGTAGCACTTAAAACCCCCACCCAAACCCTCTTTCATTTAGGATCTATCAGAGTGCTCTTTACCCAAGCAGTTTTAATGAAGCTGTTTTAATGAAGCTTCAAGTGCCTGGCTTTGCCTAGAAGCAAACATCTCCAGTATAGGAACACAAAACATGGCTGGACAAGACAGAGTGGCTCTGATCAATGGTATTGCTTGCAAAGCAATGCCCTGTATGAATACAAAATGACACTTAATGTTGAGTATATCAAATTTCCACCATGTCTTTGACCCTTGGTAGTCAGGGTTTGGTTAGTTACTTGCTATTTTGTTAGGATTTATACTGGCAGGATGAAAGCACTAAGCTTTCTTCCCATGAGAATGCTGTTTACCAAATGCATCAACAACACATCCTGCAAATAACGCTGCTGTTACATGAACCATTACGGAGGTAGAAGTCCGATACAAACTGCTCAAGTGTAAAAAAAAAAAAAAAAATGCTCAAAAATAAGAGAGACGAACCCTCTAGAACATGTCTATTCAATACTTGCCCAATCTGCAAAAAATACTACAAACACAGCAGCCTCATCCTTCCTTGAAAATGTGCATCTCCCCTGAGCACAGACAGCCTCTCAACCGTATTTCAAACCTGAAATCCTTGTAATGTGGTCAGTCTTCACCACTTTTCATTCCCTGTCACTCCTGGCACAAGCGTGGCATTCTGCTGCTTACTGTCTGAACACCCAAGCCCCTTTTCAAGGTACAATTCACTGTGTGCATCTGATCACACATCAAACTGTATTTCAATACACGACTGCTAGGTCACTCAGCCAGGCTCAACAAAATACAAAGACAACGACTCCCATACCCTTTTCTCCCAGCCTTTCTTTACCTTTATATATAAGAAGCCACAATTCACTTCGGTTATCTCACCAAGGTTGCTGTGACAGCTCCCAGAAACATGGTTATACAGGAATAAGCCTCATTTATGGCTGTTTTGCCTGGAATTGCTCAGTCATTTTTTGGTGTTGATGCATTTTGCTAGCACCACTATCAATTATACACAGGGCCCAGGAATGCTGAGACAATTGGATTGAATGAATGTCTGAACAGCCAACTGAATAATTCATTGCAAGCTAATATTAATTGAGTGTTTGGGGGGGTTTTCCCCATCATGTAATAATCATTTGAGAGCAGACATCATTTAACTAATTTAAACACTTCAGCCCGAAGCCCCCTCCCCAGATGCTGTATGTATGAAAAGAAGGCAAAGGAACAGAAAAGGGTGGGAACAACTCCGCAGCATAAAATCACTCCCCATAGGGTCAAGGCTGGTGGTCCTCCAGATTCACTGAAAGATCCAGATCCTGGAATCCCATCATTCATGGAGAATCCCTACTTTTTAAGTGTCAAATCATAGCCCCTGCGATTGCAGGAGGGACCTCTCCTCCAAACTTTGAAAAATAACTGCTAAAGGCTCAAAAGAAACCCCACATCCAGAAGACAGGGAGGATTGATGTTATGGCACTGCAGTTGTATTTTTGAAAGCTCAGCCCTTGGAGATGCAGCACTCTTCCCCCGCCCCCACCCCATCCAGCAGGAGCCCTGATGGTCTTCCATAGGGGTTGGAAGGACTTGTGAAGTGCAATCCACAATGGAAAAATGTTGGTTGATGGGTTATCACATCCCCTGAAAAGATGCACTGACTGTATGCAATGGGGCACTGGTAGGAGATGGCTTGGGAATGGATTTTCTTGCAGAAAATTGCAGACAAGAACCTTTCTTCCTCCTTCCTGTGGTTGTTATGCTCCTCTCCTGGGCATCAGAAAGCAGCTCTCTCAGGTCTAAATTGTCAACTTGTATCCCACCCTGAAATATGGCATTTTAGCAGTGGCTGAAGGGATATTTTTGCATGCAGTCAAGCCAGTTGCATCAACGGGACAAGGCTCCAAAGTACCCAGGCAGCGATGCAGGGTGCAACAAGCTTAGGGGAGGATTTTAAAATAAAAAAGGAACTTCCCTGCTGGATTCAGAGATGGAAAAGAACTAGAGGACAAGATAAAGGCTACGAGATGCCATTGCCTCGTGTTTTGTAGCAAGAAATCAACAAATAAACTGGGAGTAATGCTGCCATTGTGTTAGGTTAATACAGCAGGGCCCGGCTTCCCGCCACAAATCCAAACCTCCTTGAGCTTTCTAGCCGTTTTCATGTGCTGAGCCCATCTCAGCATTTAGTCGAGGTGGCCTGTGTGCATCTTGTGCCAGGACTCACTCCCACATTAGCTGTACACAAATGGGAAGACAGCGAGTGCCCCAGACTGAAGCATTTGAAAGGAAACAAGGTGACCGTGAATCCAAGTGGTTATTTTTCAAGGTAGACTAATGCTAAGCAAACAAAGCCGTGGTGCTGGCACTCGATGCAGCAGCCTGCCAAAGGGCAAACGTTTTACAGAGGCCCGGCGAACCGCGTCAGAGCCAGCGTCTCCAGTCAAGAGCTCCGAATTTTTGCTTTTGTCTTTTAGCAGCTGATAAAAGCACCCAGGAAACAGCCGGGCCTCCTCCAAGTTCCTCTTAAAGTGGCTGGAGATGTGTAGCCTGGGTGTCTCTCTCTCTCTCACACACACACACACACACACACACACACACACACACACACACACGTATAAATGCAGATACCTATGGACACAAACACGTGTGTGTATACACATGCATATAAAGACACGCACACCCGTGTATATACATAGGCATATAAACATGTGCACGCACGCATATACACGTGTGCAGACACATCTCAATACATATGCATATAGTCACACATACGCATATATATATGTGCACGCATATACTTACGCATACACGCACGTGCGCACACACGTTTACATGCAGACGCATACACGCACATGCATATACATGTACACACACATACTTACGCCTGTATGCACGCGTGCACACGTTTACATGCAGATGCATGTGCACACATATATACTTGTGTGCACATGCGCTGACACGCATATCCGTGCACACATGTACACACACATACTTATGCCTGTATGCGAGTGTGCACACGTTGACATGCATATGCACACATATACTTGCGTGCACATGCTGACACGTGTATCTATACACACACACCCGCATACACATATGCACACGTGTCAATGCCTATGTGTATGCACATGCATATGTGTCTATACACACACACACACACACACACACACAGAAGGATTTCCCCCAACGATTGGAGTTGGTTGAATGCAAAGATCTCGGATCGACCCAAAGGCCCGTGTGCTTAGCCCGACACACCCCCTACATATGTATGTGTATGTGTATGTGTATCCCTATGTCTCCGTCTATCCGCATCCCCGCGCCCGGTGCAGCAGCAGCAGCAGACGCCGGGGCCCGCCCGCCGCCGGGCCGGAGCTGCCGCAGCGCGGGGCTCAGCGCAGCGCAGCGCAGCCCGGCCCCGCGCCCGGCACTCCGCACCGCCCGAGCCGGGCACACGCTCCGCGCGGCGATGGGGCCGGGGTCGGGGCCGCTGCCCCGCGCTTACCTGCCCGCTCCCCGCTCGCTCCGCTCCGCTCGCTCCGGCCAGGCTGGCGGCTCCCGCGCGCCCCCGCACCCCCCGCGCCGGGCGCGGCCCCGACACCCGCGTGCGCGCCCCCTCCTCTCTCCTCCTCTCCCCGCCCCGGCTGCGGCTGCGGCGGGAGCGCGCGGCGCGAATCCAAGACGAGCCTGGGCTTGCCCTTCCCCTCCTCCTTTTTTCGCACCAGGGCTTCCCCAGGAAGAGCCGGGCTTTGCACTGCGTGCAGTGCGGGCAGGGGGACACCCAGATATCTGCACCAGCAGTTGGCCAGGAACGGCTCTGTTATTTGTACTCGCTTTTTAATTTGCAAAGACTCTCCGTGAGACCCAGCACGATGGAGGTGATGAACCTAGACATCCAGGGCTGGGGCCTTGCTGTGCTCTTGGCAACAGGGAAACTGCTCTGCCACTCTCCCGTTGGCGAATAAAGAGAGAGAACAAAACCCCACTGGAAAACGTGGGCTCTTTGACGCTATCGGGGGGCTCCGTTCTAGAAAGGACGAGCGCCGCTGTGGGGGGCAGTGACTCTCAGCCAGGCACCGCAGCACCCGAGGGTGCCCTGAGATTTTCGAGGGTGCCACGCAGCATTGTGGTGCAGACATGAGTCCAACGCAAACCCAGAGATTGCAAATAGGAATCCATGATGTTAAAAATGTACCAACCTGCCAAGGTCTTTCTGAGCTCTTGGGATGGCCAAACTTCTCTAGTATTTTTTGTAGTTAAAAAAAAAAAAAAAGGTGTGAAAAGAAAGAGCTGGCATTTTCCAGGGGGCCTCGAGTTAAAGAAGTGGGACCTGAGTCTAGCAAGTTTGAGATCCACTGCTCAAAAGTATCTAAGCGTGTCAAGAATCGAGTATCTAAAGATGCAGGTGCAATATCTGGATGTCTTGCCTCTGGCAGCATCCAACTCTCTGCAAATCTCCCCCTCCGAGTGAGGAAGCGAGTGCATTGCACAGCCACGGGGATGCGATCCAGCCCCAGCAACCTGCCGCACCTGCCTTTGCAGAGGACCAGGCCTGTGACCTTCACATTGGGACAATGCCGTGCCACTGTGACCTTGTTCTTATCAGACCTCGATGGGAGGTTTCACATGCACCAGGGTGCCAGGGGCTATTGGCAACAGCTGCCCAACAAGGGATTCCCAGGAGTTTTGGGGGTGCCTCTGTCATGACCGCTGGCAATCCAGCCTTCTGCCCATTGCAGGAGAGAGGACATTGCGTTATTCACATTATCGCAGCCCCCAGAGCTCCTAACCATGGTCTCAAGCTCAGGAAGCCGGTAAATACAAAGCCACCTCTGTGGTCTCCCCCAAAGCCTCCTTTGCGGTGACACCTCCTCGAATACCTTACCAGTTAGGCTGCTCACATGCACTAACCACCACCCATCATCTTGATCACTGTTGTCTCCGTGTTTTCTGCCCATATCCTGCTGTTGTGTCTTGTCTTAAGGGTTGGGACATTTGAGGCAGGGCCCGACGTATTGCTGAGCACTGCACAATTGTCTCTGTGTCCAAACCCAAGACTGCAAGGTGTCGTAGTCACACACTGATGGCTCGGGAGACCATTGTATTAGGGGCTGTGCAGACACAGAAGGACAAGACAGTCCCCACCCAAAACTGCTTGCTACCTAGGCACACTGCTCCTGAAGGGGATTTGTCTGGAGCAACAGAGACAGCTGAAAGGTCCCATAGTCCCTTTAACCCTGCTCTTTCCACAGCCTCGTATAACAAATAAAGGTTCACTTGCAATGCAAACTTTGAACTGGCGATACTTGTTTTTGCAGACACAAGAGAAATTGCCCAGATTTAAGGAAATGCGAGGGAACAAGGGCTCCTTTCTCCCAGTTAACCACGACAGACACACAGTGTTACAGCTGAGTAAAAAGCACCAAGAGGGTGCTCTTCCAAACTGTTTAGAGGCATTGCAACTATCTACAAATATTTAATACACGTGGCCAAAATCAGTTTAGCACTGCTGTGAACCAGCAGTGTGCTACGTGAAGTACATCCAGTTAAAAGCCACGGTGATCTACTCCGTGAAATTTTAAGATGCTGTAAATCAGACAGTATAATGCCCGTAGGATCTGGAGGAGCACATGGATAGTCTTTTAGATGAGGGAGGCCAAACCAAATTCTATAGAAATTGCTCTCCAAATGGATGGAGTTAAAAAGAGTGTGGCCTATGGGGAGGATACCTATTGCAATCTGCTCCAGCAGACTAAGCTCAGCCGGGCTTCCATTCTTAATGATCATAAATCCAGTTTCCTACTCTGCACAGCTCACTCAACCTCACTGGCCACGGTGGGAAGGGGGAATAGACAGCAAGTATCTGAATTTGTGGAAAAGAAAGCAATTGGTCTCCTACCAATCACTGGCTGCTGAAAGTCAGACTGAGATCTCCTCAACTTTAGGGTACATTTCATACCCCAAGATTCACTCCACCAGCAATCGGAAGTGAGAGCTGGCCAAAACGTGGTGCTTGTCCAGGACCTTGAAATAATCTGACAGTTCTTAATGGGGAAAATAAAGCCTAAACTCCCGTGACAAGGGAGAACTTGGACCGCTCACGGCCCTTCCCTGGGAATAGCTCCACCACCACCCCAAGACTTAGCTTTATATTTGTTGCGGGCCATACCTGTTGCTGGGGGTATTTGCACGCACTAAAGCAGTGCGTCCTTCCCACTGCAAGGACAGGGGTCTCAGGAGAAAGAGCAGTTTGTTTGCTGAGGATTGCTCTTCATACTGTACTTATGAAGGGAGAAATTCTTATATAGCAGCAGAAACTCTAGCTAAACAGTAAAGTAAGCTTGGTTGTCTAGTCTGAGCACCACACCTCAAGAAAAGTTGTCGACAAACTAGAAAGAGTCCAGCGGAGAGCAACCAAAATGATGATACCTAGATGCTACTATGAAACTATGATTAGAGGTCTAGGAAACATGACATACTAGGAAAGGTTGGAAGAACTGGGATTATTTAGTTTGGGGAAGAGGATACCAAGAGGTCACCTGATATCAGGCTTCAAACACATACTATGGGCACGTCTACATGTATGCTTTAATGTGCATTAGCCCATTTTAATGCGCATTAAAGTGTCACTAAAAATCATGCTCTTTTAGTTAATGTGCATTAAGGCAGGCTAATGCACATTTTCCTAGTACCTCACAATGGAGGGCATTTTTACATATTCACGAGTAGGGAGTGTGGGGGCACTTTAATTAGGGCGAGAGCTGCTCTAATTAAAGTGCTGCCACTTCTGTATCACTTATAAATGGCGGTGGGGGTGCTTGAACTAAAGTTTGTTTGACGAATACAAGGACGCTGATGCATGAGATGCAGGAGGCTGCTGGAGCGCAGACATTGCCACGCTCCGACAGACTCGATTAACTGAGTCTGCTCCGACGCACTGGAATTCCAGCATAAAAGAGCAGCCTCTGCGCTTGTGTATAGGTGCCCGGAGGTTGTAGATTTAATGTATGTTAACTAAAGTGCATTAAACCACGTGTAGATGCACCCACAGAGGATGATTGTAGAGAGGATGGTAATAGACTGTTCTCTGCCTCCCACAGGAAACGGGACAAAAAGCAATGTTCTTCCAAAGCAATGAGGGAGACTTGGGTTGGATATTTGGAAGAGGGTGGGTAAACATTGGAGCATATTAACAGGGGGCTGTGGAGTCTCCTTCCCTAGAAGTTTTTAAACTGCAGGTTAGACCAACACTTGGATGCTCCTGCCTTGAGAAGAGGGCTGGACTAGATGGCTTCCTGCGGTCCCTTCCAGTCTGGTTTTTCCACGATTCTATGATTTACCTAGATGCCCAAGCACATTGAAATACTCCAGCTACAGGTCTTTGGTTTACACTAGTACTTCATTTCACCTTTTAAATGTTTTGGGGGTGTGGGCAGTGTGTTTTCGGAGGAAGTCGTCATTCTGGGAGACTGACCCTACCCTGTATCAGACTCATCACTGAAGGCTGTTAACTGTTCAGCAACTAGGGTAATAGGTGCAGTACAGAAACATGAAGAGGGTCCTGCTCTTCACAGCTTTGGGACTTCAAAGAGGCATAGGCCTCAAGCCACGTCTCTACTCAGGGGCACATGTGACCTCCACCTCACAGAGTAATTCCTACAGAACTGGTTTCTCTATAAAGCCCCAACAACTCCGTAAGACTTTTTCCATGAGGACAGTTGCAAGATCTGAGAAGAAGTCATTCACATTTGAAGGTGAACTGGAAATCAAGGAGGCAAGAGAGACAGAGAGAGAACACGCAATTGAATTTCCTGTCATGATGTATTAAATCAAGAACCAGAGATGCAAAACATGTGAAAATGCCTTGTGCACTTAATCTCTGCCTTGTGATTAAATGGTACTGTAAAAACGTATCGGAACAAGGATGTCCTTAATCCTGTTACTGCAGGCAGAGCACTAAACATTTTAAAGCAAATAAAGATCTCCTAAATGAAATGGTGCTGAACATTTTAAGCGATTAAAACTAAAGCATATCCTCATCCTCACTGGCTTCACCATTGACACTGTTAACATACATTTGATTTTTCCCTCATATGGGACAGCCATGTTGAAACGATCAAAAAAAGGGAGAAAGCCGCCCCAAGAGACCCTTCTCAAAATGGCAGCTGCGGCGTGGTATCAGAAAGTCAGAAACCCCAGATCTTCATCCTACGCTCTGAACTATGACCTTTAAGCCTACATGGTGTATTATAGGGTCAGTTCAGGCTTCAGATGGCAGGGGTCAAGGCCGACTTTGGTGGTTCTGCAGGGGAAGGATGACATGAAATACCAGCAGCTTTCTGGCCAGCTGAGAAATAGAGGAAAGCAAAGTTCTGTGTAACCCCATTTTGGCTCGGTAGGCTTGGAGAACCTACACCGGAGCTCTGCTGAGCCCCTAATCCCGCGTCTGGTTCACGCAGACCTCATGGCCCATAGCGACCCATCTGCAGGCTCAGCAGCTTTCATACTCCATACACAGGCACTTCGCTTTGCAGTCCATGGGGCTGCTCTAAGCATATAAAGTGAAGTAAGTGTTTAGAGCTTTGTAAGATCAGGACTTTAATTTCTGAGAAACCCCCCTATAATATTTCTTTTTCCTCCAGGATTATTTAAGGGTTCTAGAAAAGCACGTGAAGTAACTGAACACGCAGGGCCAAATGAATCCCTGCTGTAACGCTTAGATTCGCTTGTGTTACGCTGCGGCTGAATTTACTCTCAGTAGTTTGTATAAGAAAAATATTTACTCTCCTTAATTGCTGCCAGAATAGCGCTCTCCTGCATTACAGCAATACAGGCACTTATTCAGTAGAGTAAAGGATGTCCTTGGGTCCCAGAGATTTAAGAATATGCTCAAGCACTTTGTTGAATGGGGATAGGATTAACTGCATACTTACAGTTAGGCAAGGACTTTAGTGCTATGCTGAACCAGGTCCACGGACAGCAGCTCTGCGGACAAGAGTTAGCATACAGGGTGTCTCAGAAACAGGGGAGCTTTTACAGGACCTTTCCTTCCATGTAACCTTTTGCTTCATCAATATTCACGCATGCATTTATTAGTGTCCTACAGCAGAAAGTGTCACATCGTAAAAACAGAGCACAAGAAATCCAGAATGCCAATAGGTCAGCAGCATGCTTATGTCTGCTGAACCGTGCCGAGCAGTGCAGACATGTTTTCTTTTATGGGACATCTTTCAAAGGGCGGCTGACTCTATCGTAGCTTCGGTATGCCAGGGTAGCCCATGCCAGTGTTTCAGGAAGCCAGCGCAGCAGTGCATCTGTCCTCTTCTGCAGCTCCATCCCTTCCAGAGTATCCATGTGCCAAGCAGATGATGTCCAACAAAACAGTGATAAGCAGCACAAGTTATTTTTGAGTCTTCTCCTCTATTTTCCTTACTTGCAGAGTTCTCCCACCTCGGTCTGAGCTCAAAAAACATATGAAAATGCAAATGAAATAACTTCTGTGCTGTAAATACAGGCGCTTATTTTTCAGGCTTGAGGTTTTTTTACCTCTTCCCTTCATCTCAGTGCTCCTCTTCTCTGCCGGGCACTGTCTCCCCAGAGTCCTACACCTGGTTTAAGGCCTCTGATCAGGCATTAACCCTACTCCCTCAACTTTCCTGGAGGTTTTCCTTTGCCTGGAGGTAGGGTCTTCTCCAGCCCCTTGGACAAACGAGTGACCCCTACTCACTCCTTCCCGCAACAGCAGAGTTACTCTTCTTTACTCCCTCCCTGAGCCAGGCACCCCACAGATGAAGTGGAGGAGGTCTAAGAGAGCTTTCTCATTCCTTGTAGGCCTCCCTGACCTCCTCCTAGCTGGGAGTAGGGCCACCTGGGCCCTATCTGCTGCTGCTACCGCTCCCTGAATCTTCTCATTAGTCTGTGACCTAATGGAAACATGCCAGTAACGGCTGGGTTGTGGTCCATCTGCTGTCGGGCAACAAAAGCTATGGGGGCCAGCCAGCTCCTTGCTGAAATGTCCGAGGTGCTGAGCTGATTCCAACCCCCCGGAGCGCAGTAAAGGGGACAGACCTCAGTCACGCCGTGTTCACATAGTGCTGAATCATGAGCATGCCCCAAGAAAAGAGATGACCCTGAAAACCATCAGCGCCAGTGCAGTCTATTTAGAATACACCCTTGGTTGTAGGGCAGATCGTGTCCAGCTGGTTTAAAGTGGAAAGGGAGCAAGGACATGCAATTATCTCAGTGTTTCTCCTGCCATCTGCTCTTGCAGCACTGATGTCTGTCCGCCGCGAGGTGCCCGATAATGAAATTCTTTGCTTGGTGGACAAGTGGGCAGCATGATGCAAGGCACGGAGGAGAGCGGGGAGGGTCTCTAACTTGCAGTGAAGAGGGTGCCAGATATGAGCTCTGCAAGTCTAATCAAGATTTTTTGCTGTACGTGATGCAGAGAAACCCCAGCAGGAGCCAGTAAGTAGTCCAGAGCTGGATGGAAAGCATCCTGTTACAATGGGCAGTGCATTGCTGAGATGGGCATCCCTCTTTCTTGTCTGCCTATAGTTAGGTGCCCCGCACAGAGGTGTTGTATACAGCAGGAGCAGATACCAAGGCCAGCAATGAGACACGGAGCATAGAAAAATTGTTCCTCCCCTCCCCCAACAGGTACCAAGAAGCATATGGAGTAGGTTGTCTCCTGCAGCTAATTTCCCTGCAACCCTTTCTGTGTACTGTCTGAAAGCTAGCATCCTATTGAGCACAGTGCCCAGGTTGCTGGGAGAGAAGCTGAGAGAGATGCGGCATCGGAGCAGCATGCAGTGATGTGATGTGTGATGTCTGATCAGGGCCAGCTGGCAGAGGATACATGCTCTGCCACTGGGAAAGCCGGGCCTGATTCTCCTTAAAGGGCTAGCCAGCCTGAAGCAAGCTCCAGAAAAGTGGTAATACCTTCTCAAACCTAGGAAAAAATGGCCAGGACAGCAAAGGTACAGGGCCTGCTTGCTCATTAGCTCCTCACCTGAGGAGACTGTGCTCACATCTGCTGAAGATTTTCATAGATTTCCTGGACATGAGGGCTGGAAGGGACCTCGCGAGATCATCGGGTCCAGCCCCCTCCCCAGGGGGCAGGAAGTCAGCTGGGGTCAGATAATCCCAGCAAGATAAGCATCCAAGTGTTTGTTAAGCGTCCAGAGTAGGTGCTTGCACCACCTCCGGAGGAGTCTATTCCAGGCCCTGGGGACTCGAAGAGTAAAGAAGTTTTTTGTCATGTCCAGCCTAAAACGGTCTTGCAGGAGTTTGTGACCATTGGACCTTGTCTTCCCTTGGGGAGCCCTGGTGAACAGATGTTCTCCCAGTTCCTGATGCACACCCCTTATGTACTTATAGGCTGCCACAAAGTCACCCCTGAGCCTACGCTTTTCCAGGCTGAAGAGTAAACCATCAAAACAAGTAACTATCAAAAGAGAAAGAGAAAGCCATGGTCTCTCACGGTCAGGTTGGGTTCCTGGGCTATCAGCTACTAGGTGCAATTTCCTGAAGGCATAAGGAGATTTTCAACAGAGGTTGTAAGCAACAGCAGCAAAAAGTGTCATGCTTTGCTTGCTGTTTAGTTTCTGAGCTGGGATTTCATATAAAGGAGCCAGGCAGTGGTTTGCAAAGTAAAGTGTGTGTGACATTTGTCTAACACTGCTTGCCTGGGCTATTCCACCCTGCCATTGCATCACTGGCCTTCCATGGGACCCAGCTGCTCAGAGAAGAAAGGGAAGCAGGCATGGGGGCTTGGACTGCAAGCACATTGGGGCAGGGACTGTCACTCACTCTGTTCTTGTAGGACACCTGATACCATGGGCCCTCAACCCTGATTGGGGTCGTTGCCCATTGCAGTGAGAGAAACTCCTTAATAGCCGATGCTACTTCCATGGCCCTGGGATCATTCTCTGACCTGTCCTGGTTGCAAAATAAATGATCTGCCACCCTCGTCTCCAGCCACCTGATTAACTCCCCCATCCGTTCAGCTGGCTCAAAGCATCCAGCTGACTGCGCCGCCTCTTCACAATCCTCCATCTGTCCCTCTACGCCTGCCTGATCAACCCAGCCTCTGTAACCAATTGGTTAGCTGCTCCTATTTGGAGCATCCTATTTCTCCCTTCTTTCCACCCAAACCTCTTAAACCAGGCTACCAACCAATCTCTCACCTCATCTGTACATTTCCCTATAGTTTCCCCACACATTTAATAGCTCCTGTTCACCTTCAGTGCCTCCGCTCAACTCCGTTCATCAAGCCATACTCCTATTGTACCCCTAGCAATCCATTCGCTGCTCCCTAGTATGGTCCTTATTGTTTAAGGACCATTAAAACGTCCTCAGGCTCCTCCATCCATTGTGAACTCTATCTCATGCCCCCTGTGTGGGGTGACCCTCACCGTCCACCTCAGTGTATCCTCTATCCCTTAAAAACCCGCAAACAGCTGACTTCTTTCCAGAGCAGGCGGGTGGATCCCTGCAGCTCCCTTCTGCATTGCTTGACTACAAAATCCGTGTGATTTCTGTGCCGAACTCGGTGATTCTAAGGTTTTTCTCACCACTGGATGCTGTAGAGAAGCACAGCTTCCAGATACAAGTGGTGCTAGGTTTAGTGAGCGAGTGCAAAGACTTTCTCCAGCATCAACACACTGTAACCTATTGATCTAGCATCATTTCTAGTTGACAGATAAGGAACTTGTTAGCAAAACGCAAGCGTGCTGCATGCATTTCAGTCACCAAGGGGTGGATCCTGAAAGTGTGGAGCACCCTCATCCAATACAGCAGAGCACTGAAGCAGGAGCTTACAATCCAAAAGGTAAGTAGTAGTAGTAAGCTGCCATCAAGCAGTGTATGCATGATAGGTCACCATGACCTTCAATGCATATGCCCAGGCAGGAGCTGTAGAGGAGTGGGTGCTGCCCAGACCTACCATCCCTCCTTTAGACCACTGAGACAGCATCCAAAGGCTAGACCAAGTCCAGACATTCAATGCCTCAAGTGACTATAGCTGCATGTGCATCCAGAAATCAAACCTGGGTCTCTTGCATGGTGGACATGGATTCTACCAGTGAACCATAACAGTGGGTCCAGAAGGTAAGAAACTCTGCTGAAATGAATGGGCCAACTCAGGTGATGGGAGCGCAGGTGGGACTCAAGTACAGAGCAAGATTAAACTATAGGGCTCCATGCATTGCAGAGGCAAGGCCCCAGCCGTTGTCCCTTTTTTGTATCTTTCTTTAATTATCTGTTAGAAGTATTGATTACTGGGCACTCTATTCTTGTTAAACAGACCCCATAGTGCAAATTACTTGCTATACTCTTTGTGGCCAGGTTTCTTGGCAGTGAAACTTCCACTCAAATTCATCCTGTTACCTCCAGTTATAATAAAAAAAACCCAATAGGGATGCTAAACAATGATCCTGCCCCTTTCAACCAAAGATCTTAGATTGAATTGCAGATATTTATTGATGGAGATAAACTGGCCTAGACCCTTGAAGGTGGTCAGGTACCTGACTTCCATGTGAGGCAGCTGCAGAAAAGGCGCTGAGATTCTGGGCTATGTGAGGTCAGAAGGCTAAAACATCACCCCTTGCTGTTGGGGTAGATGGGGAGGAGTGATTAGGAAGCAGAAAGGTTAGAAGAGTTGCCCAAAGGTCCCACTGTCAACAGACCATTCCAGGAGCAGATTGCATTATGTTTTGTATTCCTACTAGCACCTCGATATCAGGACCCCCACTGTGCTAGGTGCTGCACATAACTACAGTAAGAGACCATCCCTGACCAAAAACCTTACAGGCCAAACAGCCAAGAGAAAAGGCAAGTATTATTACCCCCTTGGGGAGGAAAAAAAAGAAAGGACTTGAGCAAGGTCATGCAGGATGTAAGTGATACAGCTGGGATCTGAACCCCTGTCTCTAGAGGTCTGGTCTGGTTCAGTCTGTGAATCCCTGCTAGCAGGCCTGTTCCACCAGCCCTTTTAGCATTTACTGTTGTTTGGATTCATATCTGTGTGTTGAGTGTCCCGGTTTTCCACTGTACAGATGAATAGCCCAGCAGAACCAGCAGACAGCAACATGCCTCTCTTAGCAAAGCATCTCAGCAAGCGAGACCTGCACATATTTCTGATGATGCAAAGTGGTCATACTCCAATGAGGACCGAGGCACAGACAGCAGGTGCAGAAGAGGAGAAAAGCCCCATCTGCTCCAGTTGAAGGAAACTAAAATAATTAGGGATGAATGAGATGCTGGAAGACCCTTGCCCTGATCAATCAGTTGCAGCAGCCACAAGCAGAGCTAAGAGCTCAGTCCCGGCCCTGGAAGCCAGCAACTAGTTAGATGGAAATGTGAAGCCCATGAAAGGTTTGCTATTCATATCAGTGAGGCCCACCCCTAAAGCTCTGAGGGGAGCTCTGGAATTCATTCCCATTGCCCCCTACCCGGCTGGGAGAGAGATGGTCACAGATGGATAAACAGATTGCTGGGAGGAGGTGCATCGCTCGTGCAAGCCAGGGCAGGGGGCCATTTACCTGTGACTTGAGCCATATCAAAGTGGGCAGCTGTCGCTCCCAAACGAGTGGAGAGGCTGACTGGGGCTGGCGTGGGAAGTTTGGCTTGTGCATGGAGAGAGGAAGCAGTTGGCTGAGCTGAGGGCTGTTGTGGACAGATTTGATGTGGCTGGATGGGGCCAAGATATCCAGGCAAACCCAGCAGGGCTGGATGCTCTAGACAGCAGGAACCAGAAGCCCTGCTCTCAATGAGCTTGCAGCCCAGATGAGCATTGATGATTGCAGGAGGGGATTGGCTCTTACTCTGCAGGGGCAGAGAGGTCAGGCAAGGGCTCCTGGCACTATTAATTGGGTCAGAGAGCATTGATCTGTCTGTGTAGGTGATGGGAGCAGCTCATTATTGCTGGAGAAATTGCAGGTGTCACTTCCCATACAGGGCTCCTCCTGGCATTAAGCCCTGACATGAGCTCCAGATTTGCCCTGATTTATTGTCCAGAGCAATCCCTCTTCCTGCCCCCAGAAGGACAGAGGGAGAGGGCTGGTGCAGAGCAGGAGCTTTCCCAGGTGTGTGGGCTTGGGCCTGGGTCCCCTTTCCACCCCCCTCTAGCTCTGGGGTGCATCTACCTGGCCCACCCTGCTGCTGAGCCTTTCATGCTGCAGGACTGCTCATGGGGTGTCATCCAGGAGGTAGAGGGACATTAGGAGGACATTAACTGTTGCACTGACTCAAGATGCTGCACATGAGTTAGATAATGTTGATGGCTCCAGGGATCAGGATCCCAGATAGTCCAATGAACGGATGCATGAATGACCAGATGGAAAGACAAGGAGTGGCCCTGATTTTCAGAGTTGCTGAACACCCACAGCACTATGCAAAGTCACTTGGCATCTGTGAAAAATAAGACCTGGTTGGGTTTGGTGGAGAAATGACCGTAGGTCCTTAGAAGTGAAGCAAGACGACACGGCTGTGACTGCACAGTGTAGGATCACAGGAAAGTGGGGCAGGAAGGGACCTCACAAGGTCATCTAGTCCAGCCTCCAACTCAAGGTAGGATCATTCCTGACAAAACCATCGCAGCCTAGTGTCTGTCCAACCTGCTCTTGAACATTTCCAGGGATGGAGATCCCTCACCCTCCCAGGACAGCCTCTTCCAATGCCTGACCGCCCTCAGTGTCAGCAAGTGCCTCCTAATCTCCAGCCTACATTTCCCCTGCTGCAGCTTGAATTCATTGCTCCTAGTCTTGTCCCTTACAGCCACAGAGAAAAGTCCATCTCCATCCTCTGTAATTGTCCTTCATGTGTTTGAAGGCTGTTATCAAATCCACCCTCAATCTTCTCTTCTGCAGACCAAATAACCCCAGCTCTGCCAGCCCTTCTTCATACATTTCACAGAGAGAGGAGCCCTTTGCAGCTAGCACTGCCCTGCTATCAACCTGCTTAACCAGGTTGTGGGCAAGGATGGACAATTAGATGGCTTCTTCTCCTGCAACCCATCTATTTAAAGAAAGCATTGATTGGCTTAAAGGTGGCTCTGCTTTGGGAGGGCCAAATTTGCTGCCCCCCTGCTCCAGATCAGTTAGTTCCTCCGATGGGGTCTCATCCCCAACATTGGGTTTCCATGGCACGGTGGCCTCTCCACTCCCTCGACACACAAATCACTGAGCACAAGCCAGCAGGCATCCGCTCTCTGACTGCATTGAAGGAGGATGTGGGACCCCCTCCCCACTGTAGCATCGTCTGCGGCAAAACATAGCCCCTTATTACTGTCTCCTTAAAAAGAGGAAATCGAGCTCATTTCCCTGGGGGTGCAGATGGGGGTGTGGAATTAAAACAGGAATAACGGCAGTGAAATAAACTGAGGAGTGTGATACAAATGTTCAGACCTTCATGGCCACATGTTTCAGGGTGTGTGTTAAATTTTTGGTGTCTAGCTTCAGCCACCTTCGGCTTGATTGTTCAGAAACAGTGAGGAACTTCAGGTCCCTGGAATGAAGGGGGGGTGAATAGCTGCTTTGCTCAACACTTCTCAGTATCAGGAGGCTTTTGTAGGTGCCCAAATACCTCTTTAGTCCTATCATGGAGCAGCCAGGATTGAAAGGCGCTGGCCGCTATGAGTGCGTGCTGGTTTAGTACGTATGCAATACAATCAGTGACCGTATGGCAGAGGTCCTGGCTGGTTTGCTATGCTGTGCTGCCATCTGCCGCCTTGCCCGGGCAACAGCCAACACATTTTTGGGGCTAACGCCGGTACTTTGTAGAGCTCTTTTTTCTTGGGGAGCTGCACTGGGGATAGGATGTTACAGTCAAAGTCATTTCAAGCCTAGAGACCAGCTCTGCGCATCTTAATTGTGTTTGTATCAAGCTGTGGTTTGACTGGACCTACCTAATTGGGCAAAGCTTATTGTGTGATCACTCATGGTAGAACCCAGTCCTGAGGTTTTGGCCACTGCTAGTTATTGTACTCAGCTGCTTACTCAGCCCTGAGTGACCCCTGGGTGAAGTGCAGTTTGGGCATCTGGCAATGATCCATGGAAGAGACAGGGAAGGAAATCACCTCTTTGCAGTCTGTTGTCACCCCGACCCCAGCGGTGCCAAACAACAGAGTTGGTCCATAAGATGCAGCAGAGCCTTTGCCTCCAAGGCTCTGTTTGATCTTTGCAAATGCACCTTCTCACCCATGGTGATGGCAATGCCCCATGAGGGGTACAAGGGTTCCCCAGGAGGTGCCTTTGAACTCGCAACCTGAGGGGCCATACACTTGGAATGGTTTTTATTTGCTGCAAAGGGATTATTATTAGCTAAGACAAGCTAAATGCTCAAGTGCAGGAAGAGGCAGTAAAGCAAGGCCAAACTGGGCCTCAGCTGCCAGCATTTTGGAACAAAGGGCAGCAAGGAGGCAGAAGAAAGAAGAATGGTATCCCCCTTACAAGGATTAGGGGTCTATCCATCAAGATCTATAATGCATTATCGCTGCTGTATCCAAGTATTAGGCTAGTGGTTAGATGCCAGGGTTCAGTTCTGCTCTATTTGTGTACTTAGATTATATGAATCAGTGCAGTCTCTAAGCACCTACCAGAGTTAAAATTAAACAAGAACATTCACATTTCCCAAGAGATTAATCCTCCAGGGGAAATAGGGGTGGAAGGTGGTTTGGAAGAGAATATGTGATGCTTTGGGTGGAAGCAAGTCTGACGATGCGTTCTGCATTGCAGCTGGCCTCTGAGGAAGCTCTGTCTCTTCTACCCATGAACATCACCCCAGCGAGTAACGTGCTCCCTCTTCTTGCAGAGCTGTGCCCTCAAGGGTGGTGGAAATCCCAAAGAAGATGACATTCTCCCAGCCGCATCACTGAAGGGAAGAATTAAACCTTTTAATCCTGGCATGATGGAAAGAGGATTCATTATCTTCGCTCTGCATCTCCAGACTTCCTAAGGACTGCGGTTTTATTAATGTGACTTTCGCTTCGATTTTTGAAGTTTCAGAGGTTCATGGGATTTTTCAAAGTAAAATACCAAAGTTCCTTCCTGGCTCCTATATTAAGCCTAGCTATTTACAACCTTAAAACCTCTTTGAACAGTGGCTTTTTGCCAAGTCATTTTAAATAATGAAGGAGATTCTTGCATTTGCCATGTATCTGAGGAAGAATTATCCAAACCCTTTTGCAAGGCTAGCACGAGGGATTTCACACTGAGTGTGGCTCAGTTTTTCTGCAAAGCTCAGGATGTTGGATGTACATTGAGCTCTTTTGCATATCTGGCCCCAATATCTGGTGTGAGCTTTTGAAAATCTGGCCCTGAGCTCTCCTGAAAATCTACCTAGAGAGGCAAATGGGCATGTGTGACTTAACCAGGCAGCGAGTCCTGCTCTTCCACTGTACTGCTGATAGACAAGGCCGTAGGATCATGAGAGTAAATGGCAGCTAGTGGCCAAAACAGCATTAAAAGCTTCCTGTGTGTGCGCGCATACTACAGACAAAGAGTTGAAGGAAAAGAATTGCAGCAAGAGGGACTTAATGGATCTAATCAAGGGGAGCAAAATGGCAAAACAATTCAAGGTCTATTGATTCAATGATCTGTGCCGAATGACTAAAGCAAGAACACTTGGTGAAGGATGCATATCACCACAGATTTCTGCCTCGTGCCAGGCCCCAATTTGTCACCCTGTTCCCTGTGTTTGCTCTTATCTAATAGGATCCCATAGCAAAATGCAGCAGCAGTTCTGGTTTTGTCAGTTGGGGAAGCTTTGAGAGGAAAAGCAAGCATCAGTGATGATCCTCTGAGATGATCCCTTGAGATTAGACAGCGGCTGGGACGGTGACAGCCACAAGCTGTTGCGACTCTGGCCTGGCCAGGAGGAGGCGCAGGATGGTGCTGGATGATGCTGAGACCCCTTGAGCTCATTGCGTTCCACTCCAGGACATGCCAATAGGTGTGGCAGGTGTGTGGCACCTCCGAAGCACAGGCCCAAAGCATGCCTCCAGCTGGGCCCTCAAAATGACTGAACCCTTTTGAGACTTCGGATTGATTAGAGTCACCTCCGAAATGGCCATTTCCCCATGAGACACCTGGGAAAATCCCCACGAGTCCCAGCTCGGCTCTCATGTTTGTAAGGGCTTCATGGGATTCTGGGACAGCTCTGCCCTTCCACCTGTCAAGGAAGGCCAGGAAAGCCTGCAAGAGGCATGCAGGCCAGTTTGCAAGGTAGACATTGGAGCAGTGGCCTCCTCAGTCTTCAATTAGGGGTGTCAGGGTTGATGGCATATTATGCCTTTGTGAGGCCCTTTGCAAAAGTGCTTGGCGTTCTTGCTAGCGTCCTCATCTACACTGGGCACTCCCCGATAACACCCTAAAGAGAGTGCCTGCTTTTCAAGGAGCATTTATGCATCTTCCATGGGTTTGGGAGATTGAAAGAAGTTCTGGAAAAGGTCGTGGGAACTTCAGTTGAGCCTCATAACCTATTGTTTTTCTAAATGCACCTTTCTTCCTGTCTTGCATTCTGCAAAAGACCTCGTTAAAATCTCACCCATTCACTTCCCAGTTTCAGACTAAAGCGTTTGTACAGGAGAAGGTGGAAAAAAAAGGATATTTTGGAGGGAAGGCCAAAGAAGGTGATGCCCTCAAACTGGAGTTCTGGGGTTCAGATTCCGATCCCTTCGTTCACCCTGGGCACGTCTACACGTGCGCAATTACTGCACAGTATGGGCGCACATCTACACATGTATGCCTGTACCGCAAAGTAAATACAGCGATTTACGCCAGCTTGAGCATAAGTTTGATACCTCCATCATGCAACTATCAAATTTATGCCCTATTAGTTACTGCACAATAATGCACATGTAGACTCCTTACTGCAGAGCAACACTGTGTCTGGACTGACGTGGGACTAGCTTTAGTCCCACGTCAGTCCACACACAGCATTAATGTGCTTTAATGCCTGCATGTGTAGATGCTGGCCTGTTCCCACTTAGTACATGGTTACTCTGCAGTAAATTTAAGCTGGCGTAAACACATGTGTAGACATGCCTCCTGGGTTGCACCTTGTTGCACTGGTAAACCCACTGAGCTCAAAGAAGCTGTACATGTAGTAAGGTTCTCTGTTTACAGGACCTGTGGTATCCAGATAAAGCTAAGACATCTCATCTACAACTGGAGGCACTCAATTTACTCTCATGTATACTCAATTTAGCGGTGATATGAGTCATCCACCTATTAGGCAAGAAATCAGCAGCATCACCGGTGATACAATCTCCAGGGTTTCCAACACAGTTTCCAGATGGCTCATTTAGAAGGTTGCCTGGCATTTAGAGGTACCTTGATAAGCAAGTGTTGTATCAATCATCTCATTAGCTAGAGGTGCAGAATGATGTATTTCTGGACAGATTTTTTTTTTTTATTTAGCAAGAAAAGAAACAAGTGGGTAAAAACTGAGCCACAGGTATGTAAACACCCCCGCATGAGGTCCTGCAGATACTAAGGTGGGATTGTCACAGCAGCGCTGGATGCACCAATATAGGAACAAACTTTCTGTCTGTACCTTATACTGTGGAGCGGCTGCTTGTGGTGTAGCCACTAGGCAGCAGCACAACACCGGTTTCGAATGCCAGCCCACGGGTTCACGATCTGTATAACCCAAGGAAGGAATGAAATGGCCAGGTGGGCCTGCAGCTCGGACAGCCCTTACCCAAACCCAGCTTGGAAAGCCCACAGCAAAGGAAACACCGAATTCATTCAGAGGAAGGCAAATTGCCTGTAGGAACCCAATCCTATGAGGACCTCCAGAGAAAAAATGTTTCCCTTTTGCTCCCTGTGAACCAGTAGAGACTGAACCAGGCCAGAATGCAGGTTTTCTCTTTGCTTTAATAAATCTGTTGCCTTGTGGAGGCTACCGAGAGCGTCTAATGCTTGTCCGTCCACAAAGCATCTCCCTAGAAGTTGCACAGTCCTCGAGGGACCGGCCACTGCCCGTACCATAGCTGTGCCGGCTCTACGGCCTTGTGAGTACAGCCTCGACTTTCAAGCATGCTCCGTGTCTGGCACCTCCACTTCTTCTTATAGATTTGAAAAAGTGGCCGCTGATTGAAGTGTCTCAGTGGAAGCTGAGCTTTTTTGAATACCTGTTCCCAGGGCTGGGGACTTGAGATCCCAACAGCCTGGCTATCAGGTCCCCAGACAGAAGAAAACAGTGGTCTAATGCTACCTTCCCTCTGCAGCTCCTCTTGCCCTCCCCATCCCCACTCAAATGCCCCCTGCTCCTCTTTCTTTCCTCTGCCGCCGTCGCTGTGCCCTCTCCTGGCCAACTGTTGCACTGGTTGCTAACGGGGAGCACAGTAATGAGGCGGCAGGCTTATTACAGTTCTACTTAGTGATCTCACAGGAGTGTTTGCAAGGCAGATATTTCTATGTGTGAGGCATTCATTAATCATGAATATTTAATAATTAACACTTACTATTTAAAAGAGCTCAGCTGGTAAAATCCCGGTGCAGATATTTTGGATTGGTAAATGCCATGTGTTAATTAAAAGGGATGGAAGATAATCATCAATCAGGTGCTTTTACCAGTGAGCATTTCAGGGCCTGACTGACAGACCCCCCAGGAAAGCAAAGGGTAAGGAGTATGTGGGGGGACCTAGCCAGAGCAAGAGGAGGTTTAGGAGGCAGAGAGAGATGCCAAAGCCCAGGGCTGAGGGTGCTTTAAGCCTCTCTCTGCATTTATCCATGATCCATGCTGCTGCCCCTTGTCCCTGCTGCCCACTGCTAGACCTGCCTCCTGTGCCATAGGGGAAATATCTTAAGTGTTACTGATTACGTCTCACTGGCAGATGTCAGTCCTGCAGCAACTCTTCTCCCCAGCTCTGAGCTACTGCAGACAAATTAAAAGGCCTGGGGTAGAGAGCAGGCTCTGGAGAAAGAGAGAACAGAGCGCTGCAAACAACTGAGATTTTTTCTTGCGGCAATAAAAAAGCAGGTAGCAGAACTCTTTCAGTTTCCATCAAATATTTCCACTTGTTCCCCGTTTTTTCCTTATTTTTCAGCCAAAGGGATGTGCCTGCTTTGACCCGTGGTCACAGATGGTTTTGGTTGAAGCTGCAGTTTTTGGCAGGTAAATTATTTGCACGCAGTTTTTGCTAGGCTGTTCTCTCTGCCTAGCCTGCAGCTGGAGAGAGACCTCTGGGAAAGAGGCCTTTCTGCAGAGAAGTGCTTGCCAGTCTTTGCAACCCACCTTCTCTTGAAAATCACTGCCTCAAAGGAGTGAGAGCAGCAGGTGGAAAGGCTACAGGTGAAACTGGAGAGGCAAAGAGCTCCTACCTTGTTTGTGGGGAGGGAGGGACGGGTGGGTGGTAGATCCCCCTACATACCCCATGCTTTTATTCACAAAAGAGAGATCATAGCAGGATATAGCCAGGTTTTAAAATTAAGACTCAGGAAGCCACTCTCCAGAGGCATCTCATCTTCTTGGATAGGACACTGACCTGGAAGCCACAAGAGGCCCCTCTCTACCTAGGCACTTGCATGGCCTCCTCTCACTATCTGAGAACCTGATATACTTCAATGAATTAACCTCCCTGGGAAGAAAAAGGTTGTTGGGAAAAGAGGAAGATTTAAGGTGGGATCCTATTTCACTTGACCAGAGAGGTGGTGGAGTCTCCATCCTTGGAGCTTTTCAAGACCCGGCTAGACAAAGCCTTGGCTGGGATGATCTAGTTGGGGATGCTCCTGCTTTGAGTAGGGGATTGGACTAGATGTGACCTCCTGAGGTCCCTTCCAACCTGAATTTTCTATGGTTGATGTGACCAAGTAGCTATGTCCTGGATGCTTCAGTGGCATTTCTGGCACTTACACCCGGTTTGTGATCCCACTGCCTCTACATTGTGCGTGGGTAAGTGCCCACATGGCTACTGGGTATGTGGAGTAGGCTGCACTCTGCCCAGGCAGGTAAGCAGCTACATACACATGTACACAGGGTGCACATAAGTCATGATGCTCTACCCAGCAAAAGCCCCTGAGTGGTGGGGGGTTAGATACTGGAGCACCGATCTTGTGTTATCCCAGGTAGCAGAGTGGCTAGAGCCTTTGGCCTGGCAGCCATAAAGCCAGGTCCTGATTCCCTTTCACTGGGCAGGGCTCTGATCCTACATTTCTCTCACTCCCCAGCACCCTGCTCTAACTGCCTAACCCAGCATGTGGCCTTTTTAAAATCTTCCATCCACCTCCACAAGTCCTTGGGGCTGGTACTGCTCTCTTCAGGCATGTGTGATTTACTCTCACTGTATGCCGTTAAAGTCAATGGCGTTACACGGACCTACAGCTGGGGAATAGTGCCAGCACCTAAATCTATGCCTAGAGGCAGATGTACTATTAACTTACTCATTAATGAACAGGCACAAGCCTTCCCAAGCATTGAAAGACCTACCAAAGGAGAGCAGCTAGTAACACACAGGCTTCTGGCACTTATTTTCCCTCTTGGGTTCCCTTAGAGTGAAAAGCAGCTACAGGTTTTTAACACCAAGTAGCTCATAAAATAAAGGGCGCAGATCCCAAATGCTTGTTTTGCAGGCAAACAGCAGCCTGCTTCTCCCAGAGGTGATAGGGGCCTCACCTATGAAGAATTTCCACCTGTCGTACATACTGGAAATCCTATAAGTAGACTGCATTAGCTACATGTCATAAATATTTACGCTGTTACTAAGGAGGAGAAGGAGGGGTTGGGTTTAATGCTGGCAGGCTCCGGGAGGTGTGCAGAGAATGCATTGGTGCAGCAAATTGCACAAAATATTGTGTCTGCCAAAGAAGGGGCTTTGCTTGCATGGCTCAGGTGCCTTGAGGGCAGGTCACACATAGTTGGTGGCCCCATGAGCAAGCCTGGACCATGAGGCTGGGGTCTGTTGCTCATGTTTCAGACCTGGCGTTTGCACCGCTCGGGGGGAAGATGATCCATTCCCACATCTGGTTCTGCATGAGGGCACGATGGCTCTGGGCCACTCATTTCCACGTCTGACCCTTGTGTGGACCACGTGACCTTGCTCTGGTGTGTGTATTTCCACGTGGAGCTTCTGCAGGGGCCATTAGCCTGACCTAGGCATTAGATCAGGAGCAACCGTGATCTCATGGCGATGCTGTGGCTCACCTGGGTTATTAGCCAAGGGCCCCTGCCTTCACTGCACAGGGGCTGAGACAAAGAGTCGAGGGTGTTTGCGAGTGGTCTGGGACTCGAACCTGTCCAAGAAGGGATGGACTGGCTGATGATGCTCATCTGCCTAGGACTATGTGGCTTCTTCTGGTGCATCTGGGACAGCAGCAGTGCTGCAGCTACTTTCACAGTTACCTGCAGCCACTTTCTAATTCCAGCTGTATCCTCTGAAGCAGCAGAGGAATGGAGCCTGAGTGCGGAGACTTGCATACCAATGGGGTCTGGTAGGTCTAAGGGGGGCCTCCAACATAATGCCTAGGAGCTCTGGTCTAGCCCTTGAAAAGCATGTGCTTTTAGCTAGGGACCTAAGGCCTTTTAGCTAAGGCACGTGGCCTTAGTGTTGCCTAGAGTCCCTTGGTGCTGATTCATTTGGTGTGGGTTAGGCTCGGAGGTCATAGGCAACAGGCCAGGTAAATCACAGACAGGCCAACTGCCCCTATGGCCCGGTGCCCTCAGGGAATTGTATGCTGAAGGCAGAATAATCCCATATACCCACCCCTGGCGCTGATAGAGCCCAGAGCACTTGGTGACAGCACCTGTCCAACATGGGACAGGAAGGACCACAAGTGTCCCCTGGTTTTGAGTACCATCCTTGGCCAGATGCATTGCGGTACCGTGGAGTGAACTGGGCCTCTGCAGGGCTCTGACAGCCGCAGGAAACTTTTCTGACTTGTGAGAAATGAGGGACATGAACAAGATCCCCTCCATACACGACACAACCCGAAGAGGGAAGAAAGAGCTACTGAACCCGTCGCGGACACAACTTTTCCCAGCAGCGGCAGCAGCGACCTGGTGCCTCTAGGCTGATTGAGGAAGGCAGGCGGATCGCTGCCCGTGCCATTTCCCTTCTCCTTGCTCCAAGAGGCACTTTCACACCTCATTGAATCAGAGGCTGCAGTTTTGATGCCGGCACTCGGGCACCTGAAGAGCCCTTGATAGATTAGGTGCTGCGGAAGACAGGGCTGAAATCCCCACCGTCACCTTCTTTTTCTTTCCTGGCCGTCGTGATGAACGCGGTCCTTCCTCGGTTCCGAGTTTCCAGTCGCACAAGGTGCGTTGCGGGGCTTGTGCTTCCCCGGCTCTTCATGATGCACAGCGGAGCAAGACCCAGACAGCAAATTGCTTTGTTGATCCTGTGAAGAGAATCAATTCTCGCAGGCTTAGCTCATCTGACATGTTTATCGCCAGGCTGGGGCATCGGGAGTACGACACGCCGGCTTTGCAAGCACAGGGTGTGGGGAAGGGAGCCTGGGATGGCTGCAATTGCTGGGCTGGGTAGGTTTGGAGATGTCTCCCCAGCAGCAAACACCCAACAGACAGGAACCATCGAGGCTGGAGGGACACTTCTGATGGTCTCATCTGACCTCCTGCCTCATACAGGCCAGGAAAACTGAGCCAGCCATGGGGAACAGTGCCATTAACCATAGGTTCATAGATGCAACTAGGTCTAGTTCTGGAGGGAGATGTAGCTATAAATGGGACCTATCCTGGGACCTTTCCAAAAAAAATATAGCCACCGCTCTCCTGTCACCTGAGTGCCTCATCATCTCCGCTGCATCCATCCTCGCACTGCACTCGGAGTGCACCAGAGCTATTAATGGAGGCACCAAGTATGGGATGTACTGGGCACGTCTACACGAGACTCATACTGCGCAGTAGCCTGATAACACTGTGCAGTAGTGTGTCACGGCAGAAACTATGCTGATAGCCTACTGCACAGTGTTATTAGGCTAATGCGCAGAAAGCGTCACTAAATAATCGTACGCCAGCGCTACTGTGCAGTAACTCTAGGTACTGCGCATGTAGTTAGTACTTTATTAAGGAAGTACTAAATTAAATGGGCAGTATCTAAGGCACATTAATGAACGTGTAGATGCACCCACTAAGTATGTGACTTAATTGAGGTCACGCAGAAAGAATGGCAGAGTCAGGAATTCGGTCCAGGTTTTCTGAGCCCAGCAAGTGTCCCTGGAGCAAAGCCGGGCCCATGTTACTGGCATTTGTGCCTATGCCTCTGGGGAAGCACCCCACAAGTCTTTGCAAGGAGATGCTCTGATTCTTTCCCAGTCCACTGAGGCAAGAATATTTCTGTCCCGTGGAGGGAATTGTGGGAAGAGCCGTTGTCCTGTAAGCTTTTCAGTCATTAAAACCACTACATCCCCACTGCAAAGTGAATAGGTCCCAGCCCCTATTATAGTAGAGCCCTGGTTCTAACCTACACCTCCAGAGAAGGCAGCTAGCCCAGGCCTAAAGCACCTCCAAGCTTGGGTGCATGGTAGAGGGCTTTAAGTTAAATCTTAGTAATGTCCTGGGATATCCGAGCAGTGAAGAAATATGCTTAGATTCAGATCTTATCCTGGATTTTCCCAGGAATAACTGAGAATTGTATTCTTGATAGAAATGTTGACTAGCGAACCATGGTGGAGGTGAGCTGATAGGGCAGAGGAGGTGAGAGGGAGATGGAAATGCTGACAACAACACATGCTTCCATTTCACATCCAGCCAGCCCTGCTGATCCGCGGCGTGGGGACAGGACAGGCCGGGCTGACCCTTGTCCGGTTCACCGAACCCTGGCGATCTTCAACAACCGTCTTGACGCCCATCTTGCTGGGGTCATCTGATCCCAGCAGTCTTTCCTGCCCAAGTGCAGGGGGGCTGGACCCGATGATCTGTAAGGTCCCTTCCAGCCCCGAACAACTATGCAACTTGGCCGTGGATCTGCCCGATAAAGCTGGTTCCAAGCACTTGCATGTCCTAGGCGTGCAGGAAGTGTGTATCTGCAAATATTCCCCTTCCACAGAGTTGGCCCCATCTCTACACTCTTCCTCATCCTTCTGGGTGGTTAGGATCTGGATTTGACTTGCAGGTATTTGCAGCTGGAACCCATCCTTGCATGGACACGGCGTCTCGCATAGCAGTGTTTCAGAGGCCTGGCCTCTCTCTGCGCCAGATCAGATGCTGCCCACTTCCTCTACTGCACCAGTGATGTTTTCTGCCAGCAGCGTACGAGGCTGGGAAGCAGAGAAAGGCCGGCTGATGCATGCAGGTGAGGCGCAGCGCTCCTGGTGCTGACAGGTTCAGGCAGAGGGCAGCATTCTATTAACTGGGAAACAATTGGGAGAATTTGTTCCCCTCCTCCATGATTCCTGTCACCGGCACCGCACAAGAGAGTTCAAAGCTCCCTCTGAGCTAAAGAAAATGAGATGAGAAACGAAACGCAAACAAAATCCGGGCTGAAGAGAAGGTGATTGCTTGTTAACGGATCAGACAGTACATCGGAAACAAGGCTGTCCCCACTGCAATTCAGTCGGTGTAACCCACCCACCGGGAACCTCTGCTGCAAACTCTTAATGAAACATTGCGTAGATCATAAAGTCACAGTACACACACAGATCATTAACGCGGCGGCACAGCTGAGGCCGACACAGGATGACAAGCCGCAGTACGAAAACAACGTCGCTGGTCCGGGCGAGGGGTGGCCGGCCCCAGGTTTGTTCTAACAAGCTGCAGGCGGGCATCCGGGCCCCTCACAGACTAGGCTAACTGAGATAGTTGCTTGTTGTAAAACAAAAGGTTAAGGGACAAGATAATCCCCAGGGAGAGAGTTAGTAATGGGTGGGTTGGTTCCCTTCCCCAATCCACCTTCTCTCACGGCAGCCCCCCCATGTCTGTTCAGCAGACATCTCATTCCAGAGGTGGACCTCTGTCACCAGCCGGTGGAAGTGCTTCTGTGTGATCCATCCGGATTAAAGGCTCTAATGAAAGTCATTGTTATTCTTCCCTGATTGATTGGGGCAATGGCTCAATTCCCCAGCACGTGCCCTTGCTTAAGCAGCCTATTAGGAGTGCGTGCCCTGCCATGGATGAGAGTCACTTTGGCTCAACTGGGCGCTTCCTTACCAGCTAGCGAGTCCAAGCCACAGCTGGTGTAAGTAATGAAACGGAGCTGATTTACTCCAGCTAAGAATTTAGCCCAGCTGCCAGAAGCTCTGCTAATGACTAGGGCTGTGCTGGAGCTTTTTTCATATTTCAGAGCTGCCTGAGGGGGTTGACTGCCAAAATATCCTATAATACTTTGCACCTCCCTAGGACCTTTCATTGAAGGATCCATAGATTATAAAGGCAGACGGGGCTGCTGCTGTGGTCCAGTCAGGCCTTTTGCTTAATGGGGTCTGTAGGACTGCCCTGAAGTCATTCCCACTCGAATTACACGGTACCTTTGAGAAGAACTTCTTTGCCCATCTCAGGCGACCTTCCCGAGCCCCACGGATTAAGCGGGCAGCATTTCTGTTTCACAGAGGGAGGAAAGTAGCCTCAGAGAAGGGGAGGCCAAGGGAGGGAGCTTCAAAAGTCACCTGATTTAGAGCATGTCTCTGCCATGTCCCTGGTGTGACTTGGCAGGCACGCTCCCCACAATATCCTGGCGATATGCTTCTGCAGCTGCACTGTGAATAGCTGGGCTCAGGGCCGGATTAACACTCAGGCAAACTAGGCATATGCCTAGGGCCCTAAGTGAAGAAGGGGTCCAGTTCTGTTTAGTTTACATATTATAATTATTGAGTGGAAAAAAATGAAAATAAAGAATTCGTCTTCAGCTGGGAGCCCATGAGTTTCTTTTACCTAGGGCCCACCAAAGGGGTAACCCAGCCCTGGCTGGGCTTGGAGCATGTGAGAGGGTGCAGGTGGGCGAGCCACGCTCAGGTGTAGATGTTCCCTTCAGAGCACAGGTCCCGTGGGACTCGTGCTCCTGACTCGAGCAGGTATTTTTGAAAATCTCCCTTGGGAAGTTTTGTTTGCGGCTGCTCCGTGTCGGACCCTGCCTGACCTAAATGAGCGGCCTCGTTTTCCAAGATGCTGACAACACCTGCCTCTTCCTGATGTTCAGGGAGCTGGGGCTACGCATCGCACCTGAAAACCAGAGATAGGGCTTTGGGTGTCTAGCTCCCACCAGCCTGGTTTGAGCTGTGCGAGCTCTCAGCCAAGGAGTCGTAGCACACAATCGTAGACATTTAGGTTGGAAGGAACCTCAGGAGGTCACATCTAGTCTAACCCCCTGCTAAAAGCAGGCCCAGCCCCAACTACATCACCCCAGCCACAGTGAAGGCAAGACCCGAGACACTCAGACCCGTGTTCAATTCCTGGAGCTGCCACAGATGCCCCGGGTAACTTCGGTGAAGTCAGTTCATCTCGCTGTGCCTGGATTCCCCAGCTGGAAATGGGGTGATAATCCTTCCTCTGTCTGTGCATTTAGACAACAAGCTCTTCAAGGCAGGGACTGCCTTATACTGGGTGTACATACAGGGCCTGGTGCAGTGAGGCCCAGCACCGTGTTTCTATTGTAATATAAATTACATCAAGTCAGCAGTCCTGTCTCCGGGCCCACGCCATAAACCTTTGGCCGTGCTCCCTCCTACGTGCCCTCTGACCCTAACTCCAAGCTTGTCCTGTATCAGTTCCTTCTCTTCCCTAATGAGCTTTTCCTATTAATTGCATGTGCATTGCCCCCACCCTTCTTCTGATTTCTAAAGTAGTTAACAAATAATAATAATAATAATAATTTAAAAAAAAAGTTTGTGGCTGGGACAAGCAAGACTTGAAAATCCATTAAAGGATTTTTCCCTTTTATTTTATTTTACCCAGTACCTTGGGGTTTTAAAAGCTCATCTGCGTGTTACTTCTCCAAATGGAAAACCAGAATAAATGCATCTTTGAAGTAATAAAAGCCTGTGCGCACCAAATCTGAGTACAAATTAACAATTACTAGCACCGTCTAATGCCTTTCTGCCTCTACATTTTCATTTAACAGCCGTTCTTTTATCTTCAATGCTCCAGTTATTTTTTTCCTCCAAGATATTTATTGTGCGGCTGGTTTTTTCCCTCTCTCTCTTTCCAATTTAGCAGCAGGAGGAAAGGATTTTATTTGCTGTGGAGGCAAAAAAGGCAAAAAAAAGAAAAGAAAAAAAAAAGGCAGGGGGGAGGGGGAGGCAATGCTTTCACTTCTTGCAAGCAGGTTTCTCCATGTTTCAGCTTGAGGTGGATGAGCTTTGAAAAGCCCATGGGTACCCCACGAATGACAGCTTTACTAACTGGTATCCTGTTTGCCTTGGCTAGCACTGGATGGCGATTCCCTTCAGAGCCCTTCAGCCTCTCAGCCGGAAGAGGGCAATGCAGAGTAATGCATACTGCTTCGCCCAACCCTCTCCCCACACGAGGTTGATGTGTATTACTCGAATGCCTAGATGCCCCTAGCTGAGATCCAGGGCTTGGCATAGGAAAAGTCTGTAGGAGCAAAGTGCTTTGGGAACCATTTGGATGAAAGGGGCTATGCCTGTGTGCCAAATCCTTATGGCACCTACGTTCTTCATTACACCAAGCCCCTTGGCTGTAGGAGCTAGGGACCTGGTGGGCTTGGCTCATGTTGTGCATAGCTGGAAGGAAGGAAGAGCTGAAAGCAATGAAGCTCCTGGGTTTCCACAGCTGGAAAAGCCCACGCTGCCCCCGGATCTGGCGTTTCCCATCCCACGTGCTTTCCCTGTTGTGTTCAGGAAATGAGAAGCTCCTTCAAATTCAGGCTGGGAGCTGGCGTCGTGGGTGGCAGTGCCTGGGGCTATGGAAGAGGGTGCAGCACAGAGGGGAAATGCCCCACATCTTGCACAAGGAGCCCAGGCAGGCCTGTGTAACTCAGAAGCAATGCGTCCCAATCAATCTCAGCTAATGCAGAGAGCAAAATCAGCCATGCGTTAGGCTTTAGGCTCTGCCTAGGCTCAGCTTTCTGATGGTCTGATCAGACCAAGGCAATGGGAAACCTGTGATAGGTACAACTATCTCCATCTCCGATGTTTTGCAGCCTTCTCTCTCTCTCTCTCTCTCCCATCAGGTGGCAAAGTGGGCTCAGGGACCAGCCGAACCTAACAAGTCTGCCTACAGGTGAAAAAACATTGGGGACCGCTCCCATCCACAGTGTAGGTGCACTGCTACTCATCTGAATTGCAGGAGTACCTAGGATTAAATAAAACATCATCTAAAGTTTGCATCGTGCACTGAAAACACAAGGTAGTTGGCATTAATCCCCTGTATTCCCAGAGCTGCGAGGGCTCAGAGCACCTTGCAGGCAGGGATTCATTACGAGACTGGCTTGCTGTTACTGTGGAGGAGGTTGAAGCTGGTAGGAAGGAAATGATCTGTCCAAGCTTGGAGGGAGGTAGGAAGAGAAGCCAGCTTGTGCTGCAGCCACAAAGCCATTCCCCGCAAGTGCTGAGAGCCACAGGGCAGGAGTTGGGTCCGTGCACATCAGGGCTGGACTAGCTCTGGAGTCTGAAACAGGGCCCGTCCAATCCTGAATCCCTCAGGCAAGCACCAAGGTGAAATAGTGAAGGACAAGGCCTTTGAAGGCTGGAGCCAGCTTCAGAGCTTGCTCACACCAGCACTGTGCCTGTGATCTTTGCACAAGCTGCTGTTTGTGAGGATTTTGTGCACGCACAGAACACAGACCAACTCAAATAGTTGGAAAAATTCTTCTTTGCAAGCTTTTGGGTACAAATACCCTTTGTCAGGCTGAGGAAGCATCTGCAGTTGGTCTGTGCTCTTCCTGGATGGATGAAGAGTAAGGTGGCCTTGGTGCACTGCTGCTCTGCAGGGTCCAGGTGGCTTCTGCAGCAGAAGGCAGGGACACCCATAAGAGGACTCCTGAACTGTTGAAAGGGGTACTGTCCCATGCTTTCTGCTGCATATATCTCCCCTCTGCCACTTGTGGTGAATGACACATCTCAAGGCTGTTTTGGCCTGTAATGAGAGGCAGCAAATGGGAGTGGATGAATGCAAGGATTGCACAAGCCCCTGATCCTGGGACACAGATTGCACCATAGCAGGGAGCACCAAGGTCCTGGGTGGGGATAGGAGTTTGTGGAGAGCCGTGTGGAGAAGCCATCCTCTATTCCGGTTCCCCACAAACAAAGACAAGGCATTATAGCAGTGAGAGGGTGATGCTGGCACTTGGTGCTCCATGCAGGGATGCTCCTAAGGCAGGGGTGGGCAAAATGCGGCCCGGGGGCCAGATGTGACCCACCAGGACATTCTATCTAGCCCGCAGGGCCCCTAAAAAATTTAGAAAATTAATAGTTATCTGCCCCTGGCTGCCTGTCATGCGGCCCACGATGGCTTGCCAAAACTCAGTAAGCGGCCCTCTGCCCAAAATAATTGCCCGCCCCTGTCTAAGAGCTGGGGTGAAGTCCCAGCCTGACAGCTGCAAGGCTCCTTCTGCATTCTGTAGGCTGCCTGCAAGACAGCCCAGTTCTTTCATGGGGGAAGGGAGACGGGAGGATGCTAAAGTCAACATTAGTCTTTCTGCTCTGAAGTCAATCTCCATAAACAAATGTCAGGCATATGTTTCCATCCTCCCAGATCCTACAGCACCACAGTGACCTTTACAGCCTGGGAGCACGGCCAGGGCAGGGCCTGCTGCGATAGGAAGGGAGCGCTGAATGAAGAGGAAGAGGAAACGAGGTGGCTGTGGCTTTGGCCCCGTAATGCTGGAAAATGTGCTACCGTAGTCAATAGCCCAGTCTGCTTTGTCTTGGGTCACAAGTGTCACAAGTTGGATGGTCTCAGCCTAGTTTCTGGTGGACGTTTCTTTATTCTGATGTTTGTCTGGGTTTAGATAACTCCACTCAGAAGAGGCTCAAGGCTCTTGAGGGTGGGCAGTGATGGGAGAAGGGCACGTGGTCCCAATATGGGAGTGGTGAGGGGTGTTCAAAGGCAGGATGGTGAGGCATCAGCAGAGCTGGGTGGAAGGGCATCTATGAGAGAACTGGAGTCATGGCATGTCAGACATGATGTTCGAGGATGCTTGCACAGCCCTCATAGAGCAGCAGGGTTAGATTTGTGTTACCCAGGGGTTGGGAGGTTCAGGGGCAGCAAGTGATTCACCAGGGCACAACCAGATATCCTGATCTGCTGTTCTCTGCTCCGACTCTCCTGTGTGCAAGTCATGATGGGCAGGAGATTCATACGACAGCAATGGTTGCTATTAGAGGATACCAGGCAGACAAACATAGGCAGACAGATGGGGAAGCCAAATATCCCATATTTTTCCTTTCTCTACTTACCACTGTGCTTGTTTCTGAGCCTTATGAGCTGGCACACTCCTTCCCATTCCCTACACTATACACTCCCAGGAGGTATTTTCACAGAATTTCCAACTATAAAGCCCCAAATGCCAGGGGCTCCTCTGCTTCTCAGTGTCTGTAGGACGCTATTGCCAGGTACAAATATTTCCAGTTTTAAATCCGCCCATGGCACCCTTGCAAGATGTAAGGACCTCCCAGCGAAGACCAATTAACAATATCTCTCTCGGGGAGACGGTGGCTGCAGGAACCCTCAAGTTAACTCCGAACATTAAAACTTCTGCTCGTCTCAAACTTCCGGAGAGAAGGGCATGAAAGGCCCCTTTAAAAAACAAAATCCATTTGCATATTTTGCATAACTTAGCGGGAGCCGCTGTGTGCTTCTCCTCTCCCACAAGGATCTGTATCTGCATTCTCTTTGATCAGGTTCTTCAGATCGTCAATAAAACACAGCATCAAGGAGGCGACACCAAGGGATTTCTAGTGTTGAGGAGCAGGGAATACCAGTGCTTTTTAATTTTGCTGCTGAGACCCTATGGGAGTATGCACACTCCCCCATAGCTCTAATTTACTGGAAACTCTACCCCCTGTCTTTTTTCTACACCCATGCCTATTCTTCAGCTTCTGCTCCATGCAGAAGACAATGGAGGCTGAGGCCTCACTGATGCAGAGTGTATGAGCTCTTAAAACACTGCAGCAGAGATGAGGAAAAATCTTGGCAGGGGGGATGGCATTTGATACCACTTTGGGTAGGGTCAGCTCCTCCAGCCAGGGAAGGGGGAGAACATAGCCCTTGCCCCTACCAGTGCTACCCAGTGGCATCCTTGTGCTCCTCGGGTGCATCTCCACATTCATTAATGCTCTTTTGCTAATGCACAGGTAAAATTTAGTACCTCCATTGTGAGGTACTAGAAAAAAGTGCATTAACCTATTTTAATGAAGTTAAAACTCACGTATGGGGATGCACCCCTCCTCCCACCCTGAATTTTGTGCTGGTGCAGCTCACCCCAGGTTCAGGCTCTTGTGCTGGCACAGGTGCCCCAGGGCAAAACCTTGTGCAGGCAAAGCCTGGGGTTAACCTGGAGTAGGTCATGCAGGGGGTGTACCCGAGCCCTGATCCAGCGCGGAGGCCGGGCCCTTGGCTGAGAAGCAATGACTGGGTCACGATTCGGAGCCATGAGACACCTGGCTTCATTTCTCAGCTCTGACAGGGATTCGCTGGGTGATGCTGGGCAGATCACTTCCCCTCTCTGTGCCTTAGTTTCTCCATCTGTGAAATGGGGGTAAGGATACTGGCCTTTGAGCTCTGCAGATGGGAAGCACCCGGTGTTGCTACTCCCTAGATCACGTGGTTGGATACTCACTTCTCTTGAAACATGATTTCCATTAGCTGCTTCTGCTCCTCTCGCCAGGGAGTGCACTGTGCCCTCCGTGAGGCCGCAGTGTGCTTTGAAATTCAATTCAGTGCAATCAGAGGTAGCACAGAGTGCAAATGGACTCCGCAGAGAAAGCAGAAGATGTTGTCTCAGTTAATAAGATAACAATTTAATGCGAGCTGGGGGGTTTTCCCCTCCCTTTTCCTCTGTCTCTCTTCTGAACAGACTAGCAAACATTCAGAGTTGCCTTTAAGTAATTTAATGGAAAGGCTGCTATGATTTCAAATCCCCATCTGCCCTGCTACCATCCAGCAATGCTTCTTGTCACCAGCTAACGGCATTTAAAATATTTACGGCCCTGTCTTTACCCTGGGGAAGGATCGGAATAAATCATCGTTGCCGACGATAAATCAAAAATTAATCTCCCGAAAGTGCGAGGCCTGTCCGATCCCTCAAATAACAAGCAGCAGAATTTATCAAGTAAATTGGTACTGGTGTCTGCCCGGCACTGCCGCGGGGGGTAATGGATGGGGCGGAAGGGCAGACGGCTCAGCCAGACCAAGGTGCTTTAGACACAGTGGGAGGAATGGCTGGGCATGGGGAATGAGTGCCATTAAAACACTGCTTCACATCCCTAGAGAGTCCCCCTTCATCCATCTGCCTTTCTCTAGTCCTTTTGCTTGGTGTCTCCCTCTTGTTATAGTATATATTTTCCTTTCGTTGGCTGTGGTTCTCAGACCATGGACCACAGGCCTATGGGGATGGGTTTAGGATGCCGTGTAAGGACTGTATGTCACCAGTGGTCTGTGGAGGAGCTCCCCATGCGCTGTGGACATCACGGGGATGACAAGAAGCCGATCGGAGAAGCTAGGGAGTGAGGAAGCCAAGAAGGGAGGGGGCAGGGATGGGTGGGAAGGAGCCTGCGATGACTGCAAAATTAATGCCACGCGAGTTGCCAACCCAAATGCTGGCTCTGGGACGTGGGCGGGGGGGAGTTTGGATCCAGCTGTGAATTTTGCAGCGTGGCCCAGCCTCTCGTGCAGGCCTGCTGGCAGAGCCGTGAAAGCAGACAGGCTGCAGGAACGTGCGCAGCACTTGTCTGCACTGTTAATTGTCTTGAGCCGGAGCTATCCGCTCCTCATTTCCATGAATATTGATTGACTCGCGAGTCCTGAAGGTGAGACCAGCCAGTTGGGAGCACTGTCAGTCAAAGCAGGTCCGTTTATAGGCCTAACAACCCTGACAGCCTCTCTCTGACTGATGAAGCCGTTCGACGGAGGCAGGGAAGGGAGAGGACTGCTCCAGCCTGACTCGGGCAGGCTTCGGGGATGGAAATCCAAATGCAAAAGGAGATTTGAGGATTTAGGGGGCTCCAGACCACTCCGGGGGAACCTTTCTTCCACTCCCACAGCTCCCAGCCCCCTCCTCATCTCCTATGGCATTCTTCATTTCATTTTCATTTTATAGACATTAGGGCTGGAAGGGACCTCGGCATGCCAAAGAAGAGTCTGGCAGCCACATGCGCCGATGACAGATGTGTGAGTGATGTGGCTGGCACCACATCCAGCCACCCTTGACTCCTCCAGCAAGAATAAGCAGGGACCCATTAACAGTTGCATCCCCTGGGCAAGCCAGAGCACAAGGCACAAACTCATGCTTCTGGGACCATAACCAAATGCCTTACCTACCCTGCTGGGGACCTGCTCCAGATACAGGAGCCAGTGGACTCTGCTAAGGATTATTGGCATAGCCCTCATGAAGAGAGCTGGCTCTTCAGCTCCCCATAGGCTGGTCCACACTTGCAGAGTCTGTTGCAAGTGTTTCCATAAGGTACTAAATCTCTCATAGTACCTGAGCCCCTCTCCCTGCATGGATTTTGTCTCCCAGAGCCCTGCAGGGTTGGGGCAGTGCTGTGCTCTCTGTAGTACCGGAGGGAAACTGAGGCACAGAGGGACTAAAGGTCTTGCCCAAGATCTCAAAGGCCCATTTGAATCTTAACAAAGAAAACCTAAGCTTCCTGGCGCTCAAGCTCGGTGCTTCCCAATGGAGGGGAGAGTCCACAGAGCCAGGAGACAACAGTTTCTGTGGGGCAGCGAGGGAGAAGACAGACAGGAGTAAGGGGCCATGCAACATGGGAGGGGGCACCCATTAGCACCCGCTGCTCTGACCAACAGGGGACCTTGCCCAGAGAGTAAGGGGTTGGAAACAGGCCCATCATCACCCCTCCTTGCTTCCTCCTGGCTGGATGCATGGCCACCTTGGCCAGGGCTAGCAGGTAGCAGATGAGGAGGTCTCAGGACTTTGTGAGACCACAGGTGGGGTGGGCAGAGCCATGCAGATAGGGGAAAAGCACAGGGAACAACAAACTGGTGCACGCCAATTAGTTGTGCTCTGGGTTTTCCCTTTCGACACAGAAAAAGCAAGCGTCAGAGACGCAGGGACACCTTGTAGAGGGCTGGGGATAAAGGTGGGTCACAGCAGCGGTGGGTTTGCTAGCGGTGTCTGGGCACCATGTCACCTCTCTGTGGCCACAGCAGATCTCCAGTGTCTCACTGGCTCTCCAGCTCCCACTGTTCCCACTTGCAGAGCTGAGTGGGAGCAAGCAGCAGTGGGATTATTTTTAACAGAAAAGCCTTCTGATGGCTACGCCCCAGGGGGGCTGCTGTGGAGTTTGCTGCATCCTCCAGCATCTGCTGTGCTTTTAAGAGTGGGGAAGGGAGGTGGAAAGGGAAAAGCTGAAGCTCCTGGCTTGGCTGGCTCTGTGAAGATAGCCGTGGAGCTGTGCAAGTCAATGCTCCACCTGTGCCACGTATCCTGCGGGGCCTGAGCCGATGGGAGAAAGCAGAAGTCTTTAGTTCCTTCGCTCCTGTGTGCGTGTAGCGGAGGAAGATGCTGGCCTCAGAGCCAAGTGCTGGGCAGTTAAGTACCGTCGATCACTTCAAAGGAGATGATGGCCAGCTGACTGGCTTGAAGTGGAACAGCACGCAGACCCTCCCAGCTCTCAGGACCTAGGCAAAGCTAAGATATGTGGTCCCATGCCAGATCAGTACGGGAGACAGAGAAGAAGGAGGACAGGGTCTGGGTCTTCTACCCTGCTGAAGACAGGACATCAGTAGGTGGGATGTGCCCACGTAATCTTGCCAGACGATGACCAGTGCAGACTTTGATCCCCAGCTGTATGCTGGCGGTGCTGGCACGGCTCTGTTTGAGTCTTCTCCCTTATAATCCTGTCTGCAGGCCTGCCAGCTCTGCAGCTGAAACCGAAACGCAGAGCAGCCAGACAGCATTCACTGAACAAGAGCTAGCAGCAATGCTTTGAGCCCGCTCACTCTTTCCTCTGTCTCTCTCTGCAGTAAAAAGAACAAGATCTTTGCCCATTTCTACCCAGGTAGGAACTCCTTAATCTCCAGTTAGTAGAGTTCCATGCAGTTCTCGCACGCTTTGATGTCTTTCACACGTGAAAGCAGTAGGAGATGGAAAAGAGACAGTACTGATATTCTTGGCTGTAAGCTCAGGAGTGCAGAACCAGCCCATTGGAAGAGCCTGCACAGTCCCGATGCTGCCAATACCCTGACAGTGCAATGTGCACACATGCCTTCACAGACCTGATGGTGCTGGATGGGCTGCCATGGCACTGCCCACCTGCACAGAGATAGTTGCACGTGCCACAATGCTGCCTCACCTCTCTCCAATAACAGTGCTGCGGGCACACAGTCAAGGCTGGGCAATCCACTGCTTTTCTATATCAGTAATGGCCCACATAAAACAATAACCCTGGGTCTTGAAAAAGATGTGCTCAGCCATTATCCAACTCACAGAACAGTGCCATTCTTCCCATTTTACAACTATCATCTCGGCTTCCTTCTGACATAAAAGAGAAGCTAATGCCCACAGGATATGTAGATGCTGCAACACATTTAAGACCAAATCTATCTATAGTAATTGCATCAACCAAAGTGACCTGGGCATCTCGTCTGCATCTTTAACATGATTGGGTCCAGGTAATTAAGTTAGTCTTTTAAAAGAAAGAAACAGATGGAGAGAGATTAGGTGTAATAGATTCATAACAAAGCACAGGACATGTCAATATTTAACAGAAAAATGCAGTAGTCATGGCTTAGGGACTCATTACATGCCAATTCTTTACCTTAGGTTCAACAAATCAGCAGGGCTGACAGAGAGATGGCCAGATCTATCTATCTATCTATCTATCTATCTATCTATCTATCTATCTATCTATCTATCTATCTATCTATCTATCTATCTATCTATCTAGTGCTAATATGACTATGAAGAAAGTGGGTTAACATTGGCAAACTCTGCAAAGTTTTTATTTGTAAAGTTATTTTGAGCTTTTAACTAGATTTTTACAAAATTTACTAACTATATATATATGTGGGTGGGTGTGTGTTGACTTGAGTGCTTTTCTTGTCATGGCTTAAACAGATGAGAAATTACTCCGTGCAAAAGAAAAGTCTCCTTCCCTATCCTAGAATCCATCCATCTATCTATCATATTTTTATGGCACACCTATCTACCATCTTATTATCTACCTCTGGTATTTTATGACGTATGCATCCATCCCTCTATTTATCTTTCTTTCTACACCCTCTCCCCCTAATTGCCATTCCAGGTCTTTCTGTCTTCCCTTCCCACTCCTCAGTGTGCTGATAAATGCCTTCTACCAGCAGGAAGGGCAGAAATGCTCAGTGTTTCCAAGCCCCCTGTTCCTTGTGTGAGCTGAAGCCCCAGGACTAGCGGGGTCCTTCTCATCTCATGTTAAAGTGCAGAAGTGGGCTGCTATCAGATGCCTTTGCATAGACGGACGCAATTATGATTATATGACAACAGTATCAACCTATGCTTTTTGAGTGCTTTTCATCCCACAGGACTCCAACCATTGCCCCAGCTGCATAGTAGAATTGCTTCAGTTCCAAACTGAAATACAGCCACAGCTGAGTAGAGGGATACAACAGCTGTTTTCCCTCCACACCACTATTGCAACAAAGAAAAATGTCATTGAGGAGCTGAAACTCCACAATTGCTCCTGGACTCTCTCAGTGGGACACCCCTGAGGGGAGGAGGAGAGTACGAAGCGGCGTTGAAGCCCTGACCCTCTTCCTCCCACCCCGCTGCATCATGCATCAACTGCAATCACAGCCTCTGCTGCTGCTAGATGAACAACTAGACCTCCAAAGGAATGGGCAAAAGGAGTGATTTGAGCAGATGAGGAGCGAGTCCGTGCTGCGTCGTTACAAGGCTATAACAATCAAGGATGGAAATGACCTGCAATGTCATTAAACAGCCATTTGGTCAGCACGCAAATGCTTTTAGGATGGTGTTTGTCGGGGCGGCTGCTGAGGACTGCGCCTGGTGCGTAGGCGCTGAGAGCGTTCGACCTTCAGCCTAACGTCTCCTCCTTTGCTCGCCTGAGAAATGTCTGCGACATGGCAGCTGCTCTCCCTGCTGTGATTACTGCACCTTGGACGAGTCCATCTGACTCTGCGCGGCCAAGTTCTGTAGTAGCTGGTGAGTGGGAAATTCAAAGCCAGCTGTTACTCTGAGCTCCCATCCCTCTGGGTACAGGCCTATTTGATGCCCTTGGGTACGTGGGCACATGCCCACTATGTCACTCGGAGCTGCCACTCTGGGGCGGCGAGAGCAAAGCAAGGGCACCAACTGATTTGGGGGGACAAAAAATGAAAAAAGGGTGTGCGCGTGGACTAGAGGTTCAAAACCAGTGTGCCACGGGGGACACCGAGCAGTGCACCCCAGACAGCACCCGCTGACTCTCAAAGGCCCTCTGGGTACAGGACAGAGGGGAGCGGACTGGTGGAGAGAGCCAGGCCCTGTGGTTTTCTCCAGCTCCTCGGCTGACCCATGCCGCCTGCGCAGTCTGGTGTCACTGCGGCGCTCCTCTCTCAGTCCTGGCAAAGATCGCAAAGTTGTGAACGACTCTGGGCAAGCTTTCGAGGGTAAACTCCATCCAAGTCACAGAGCACAGGGAGATTAAGTGACTTGCCTAAGGTCTGTGGGCAAGCTGGTGATTCAACTCAGATCTTGGGTTCCCGTCCAACAGGCGACTGAGTAGATTAGCCTCTGTATCTTAACCAGGATAGATTACGCTACAGCTCAGCCCTCAGCTCTCATGTGGTAATACCCAGGTTTCATCCACTCCAGCAGCCCTGTTGGCAGCAGCTGTGGATGAGGGTGGGGGCTCGATGGGACAGTCGGCCACAGCCTGGCCGTAGTTGGCTTTGTAAAGGCCCCAGAAGTGGAAAATGAGATGTTCACAGGGGAAAAATGACCGTGGTCAGTAAGTGGGCAGTAGGTGTATACATCGCTTGCATGTCTGGATGTCTGTTCTCACAAAAGACTTGTTCATTTTAGGGCTTCGTGGCGGTACGTGTTTAAAGGGAAACAAGGGCAGCCTTCTGAAGGGAGTCGCTGGACTTTTAAAGCCCTGCTTTGTCTCTTGAGAGATTTCAAAACTTTGGGTCTGGTAGCAAGCTCCCCAGATAGAGAACGCTGCTACTTAGGCACATTTTCCACACGAGGAGACCTATTGTTGTTTTTGATTAGTAAAATGGATCTGCCAGGGGAGGGGATGCCCTTGTGAGCCATTATCTCCCACTGCCACCCCCTCAACTCAGCTCAGCTGAGTGCAGAGGGCCTGTTCCTTAGCATTGGGTTTCAGTGTTTTGGTGAGCTGTGTGCATGGTCACATACACAGGCATGTGGACACATACATGCCTGGGAACCCGCGTGTGCACTTACATGCACATACTCAAGCACATGTGTATGCATGTGCAAGAATGGTGACACAAAGATATGCACACACCATGACACAGGTGACCACAAATGCACATAATGATACAATGACTTGCCCTGACATATGATCACACCTCTTGCAGCGAAGTGTGCACATACTGTACACACACATTACACAAATATTGGTGATATACTATATGTACCCGAATCTGAGAGGACTCTGGATTTAAGGTGACGCCCAGTAATTAGATTCCGTACATGGAAAATTGGTAAATTTGTTATAATTTTCCATGTGCAGAATCTAATTATCAGAGGATGGTCTTAAAGTCATGCCCTGTACTACTGCAGGGTTGGGGGGGGGGGGGACAGGTGATAAAGGGGGCAGTAATGGGGAAGGCAGTGTGGTGGGGCAGGGAGCAGGGAGGAATAAGGGAGATGATGACGATGGAGTGAGCAGTGGGGGACAGGCAGTATGGGGGGAGGTGGTAAGGGACACGAGGTATGCAGGCAGGAAGGCAACTTGTCCCCTGCTGCCTGCCCTTATACTTGCTCCCCTGGGCTTGCCTGGGCCCCTGTCCTCCCTCCCCACCACTTCTTCCCCTGCCGCAGCCTTGAGCGCTCTACAGCTCCCAAAGCAATGGGTCACTAGGCACTACTATTGAGCTGTCCATTTTTAACAATGCTGGCCCTTTGGATCTTAGCCACGTGCCATCTGAATTGAATGTTGCTTATGGTCACACATCGAGTCTGTGGGGTGATTATACAGCCATGCAATAGTCCTGTCACGGACTAGTTCATGGCAGTCATCACTGTATTTCTGTCTAGGCTGGATAGGCCACCTGGAACTTTGATCCCAAATAACCCAGTAATGTTCCCTGCAAAGGGTCTCTCCTAAAGAGAAACCCAGACAACAGGTCAATGTACCAGAGGAAAGCACTGGGTTGACTTAATGTCTGGCTGTACCTCTTGGATTACAGGTCAACCTACCATAGGCATGCATTGGGTTGACCTGGTGTCTGGCTGTAGCTCTTGGATTACAGGACAACCTGCCATAGGCATGCATTGGGCTGAGCTGTTGCCCCACATTTTACCTGACTACAGCTTCCCCTTCCTTCCTGTCTGTTTTTTTTTCCCTTACCCCAGATTACATACACAGTGGCTTAATGCTCAGCCCAAGGGGCAGGGGGGGAGGAAGTTTAGTCTGCTACAACATTTCCTCTGCCCAGCTTAATCCTCCACAAAACCTGGCCCCCAATCCCAAACACGATCCCCGTGCCCCACACCTACCTATACCAGCATGCCTTCTCCCAAGCCCTGCCTGCAGGTGTGGCCAGGGGACCCAGCCACATACACCCATGGCACCCACTGCCTCTCTTCCACCTGTTCCCACTGCCACTTGCCCATACCCAGGGAATTTGGGGACCCAATTTTGACTTGCCCATGGCTCCTGGAGTCTGGCTCTGGGCCGGGTAGGCAGCCAGATGCCCCTGCCACCTCCTGTTCTTGTGTGGGACTTGATCCTCACTTCCCAATGGTGGCACCTGGCTCTGGGCCCCTGCCACCTCAAGCTAGTGTCTGTCCTGCCTGTTCCAAGCACCAATATATGCCTAAGCACAGTAAGATGAGCACCGGAGTATTATTCTTATTATGTGTAAGGCTGCATAATTAAAGGGGGGAAGCTCATTAAATGATTTCTGATTCCCACTGCCAGGCTTTGCTGCGGCACAAACTCTTCTCCCATGCTCCAGACCCGTGCGCTCTTCTCCAGCAGGAGGAGGGAAACTCGTCCTCCTTAGGGATGTCGTCTTTGTTTCCTGGGCTGGAGTTTTATGGTCCCCCCAAGGAGAAAGTGAGCTGCGGGGAGGAGAAGAGCACTCGCTTTCTGTCACTGGAGAAATAAAGGCAAGGGGAAGGAGGGCTGGAGCGAGTTCACTTGCAGTGTTTGAGCTTGTCAAGAGGCGAGCAGCTAAAATTGGTGCCTACCTGACATGCAGAAAGGAACCCGAGGCTGCCGCACAATTACTCTTCCAAATACAGTGATGTTTATCCTGTAGCAATTTTCTATAATTACACTGACAGTACCTGACAGCCCCATGTCATCAGCTCAGGGAACAAAGTCAGAAGCAGCTGACGCACTGATGTTCCTAGTTCGCTGCTGCCTGCTTGCTCTTTTCTTTTTTAATGCTTCTCTCTCCTGTTTCCTGATTGTTTTGATGCCTTTCAACCGCAGAGGCCCCCAAACCACAGAGACGTAATCGGGATGGTACATGGCAGAAGGCTGAGCTCCTGCCTCCATTACAGACAGGGCAAGTTTTACCGCAGCTGGGCCAGGATTGCACCCCTGCTGTTCTTCCAGGCACAGAAAATGGCACTGAGCAAAAACTGTGGCATTTGGAATCGGCGTTTGCATTTGCTTTCCAAAATCCTTATGGTCTAAGGGTGTTTGGATTAGGCTTATCCCTGCTTTCAATACCGGAGGGCTGAATCCTCAGCTGATGTAAATCAATGTAGTTTTGCTGCCTTCAGTGAAGTACAGCTGAGCATCTAGCCCTCGGATGTATAAGAGCTCCTGGATTTCAAGTGGCTTAACCAGAAGGTGTATTATTCCCTGTGCAGTGACTGTGTCATTGCTTGCCAAATGTCACCTGAAGTTCTTTTCCATTTTATATACCCGGTGACACTAATGTCTCTCCTGGAAGGAAACATACAGCGGGAGTGAGATGGGAGGGATAATTAGAACGGCATGCCGTACAGATACAGTCTAGTTAACTGCAGGGAAGGACAGAGAGCCTGGAAATCCACTGCCTTGGTTATTGTAGCCTTCATTTCCACCCGCCCTCCCACACAGGCCCTGAAATCTGGACGTATCATTTGCTTTTGTCTGCAACCCCTCCATGAGTTCGGGTGGGAATGAGTTTGAAATTGCCTTGCTCGGTGTTTAAATCTCACTGTCGTCTTCCCTACAGGGCCGGTTTCAAAACTTCCACCTAACTTGTATTAGAAAGAAAGCCGGGCTTTCTGTGAAGTGCAAATCTTGGCAGAAAGTCTCTCTTCTTGAAAAACTGCCTGGTTTTTTTCTCCTCTGAAAAACCCCCGAAATGTTTCTGGTGTTCTGCTGATGTGTTTCCATTTTCAGTTGCCAAAACCCGAACGTGTTTCTCTTCTTGTTGAAAAAACTGAAATTTTCTACAGAAAAAGAACGTTTCTGCCCTGTTCTTCTTGCTTCCTCCACGCCACGGACTTCGCACTTCTTGAATTCTTCTAGCACTGTTTTTTTTTCCTCTCTCTCTCCCTGCAACATTGCCGCTGGCGGTGCAGTCCCAGCATTGTGTTACAGCTGCTCTCTATCCCGCCAGGTCTCCACCTTCCTTGAATCCTTTTGGAAAACATCCCTTATCTACCTTTCCTTCCTCTCTCCCCATATTTTTATTATGCATTCAGTATGTAGATACACGGTCCACCGTAAAGACCTTGGCGAGGCATTCTGGGGTCCTGGGAAGATGCTATGCAGGATAAAGCTTTCGGGCTTGATTTTCAGAAGGGCTGAACACCCATCGATTTCAAGTAAAGACATGAGTCACCAGAGCTTCTGGTTTTTAATTGGAAAGATCGGTTAGCTGCTTTCTCAGGGGAAGCCATCTGGCAGGGGTCTGGAGCGGGAACAGGAGGAGACGTATGGGACAGGTGTGACCTTGGCTTGAAGACGCTCTTAAAGAGACCGCTCGGTGCTTATTATTAGGAGCTGGCTAGAGGAGTGCTGGACACTGGGGAACGCCGCCTTATCTGAAATGTAAATATTAATGCCCATGGGGCTTTCTAAGTGGATTCACTGTGCCAGAGTCCTTGCCTCTTGTGTGTCAATTCTTCATGAATATTCTAGGGAAGGAACAACATTTGCAAGAGCAGGCCAGATCCTCAGCCCATGGAGCCGTGCCCACTCCACCAGTGTCAGGACGGCCGTGCCTGTTCATACCAGCAGAGGACAAGGGCCCCGGAGGCAATTTTGTGCCCTGGATGATATAAGGTTGTTCGGGGGCTTTGGGCAGACGGCTGATTTAGAAGTATGTTTCCAGGCTTTCGTCCAGCATTTTAAGCGAGGATCAGCAGGAATTTTAATGTCTAGCTCCCAACGGCCCATGTATCTTCCACTGATGGCCCTGGAAACCGTGTGCGTGTTGGCACCTCTGAGAGCCGCGTCCAGCGGGAGGCATGCACGATCAGAGAAACAGCTGGGCCTTGTTCTCGTGGAGCCGACAGGCTCAAAAGAGAAGACAAAGGGTGATTGGCACCTGGCTCAAAGTGAGCCCAATTTGATGGGTAAGGTGGTAGTGGGTAGTGTCTCGCCCGTGCCAGGCTTGCTCTGCAGCTAGACAGAGGGCAGACTCTCTCCTGCAGGGATCTTACCTTGATGTTTCCCCACTTCTAAAATGGGGAATGAGGTGGGACATATATGGGGGAAGATATTCTGATACCAGGATGTACAAAGCCCTGAAGCATCCTGATGCCTTTGAAGAGGAGATGTGGGTTAATTAGCGGAAAGATATTTGTTGCCATTAAAGCCCAGGGCTGGGAATCGGGAATTATCCCTTCAGATAATTGGGCTCTTTCTCTCTTGCCTTGCTCTTTGTGAAGCCATTTATATACGTGCAAAACCGGTGCCAAATGGTGCCGTTGTGACCTGTCGGTATCTCTCGCTGGCTTGCAAAGGCAAAATGACTCCCAAGGGTTCAGGGCTGGGGGAACTAAAGTTAGATGGGGAAGGCGAGAAAGAAAAATGTTTTACAATTAAGATGCTGGCTTGAGACTCTGCACCAGGGTTCAATTCCTGGATCAGGTGCAGACTTTTCGCATGATACGGGGCAAGACCCTTCATCCTCCCTTGCCTCAGTTTCCCTGCCTGTGACAATTCTGAATCGCCTCCCCGACCCCCAGAGAGTCTCTCCCCATGAATGCAAGCCAAGCTTTTGGATGCCTGCATGTAGGAAAGCCCTTTGGAAATGCTAGGCATCCTTTGGTGGGGTAGGCAAGGAGTTGCACAGATCCATTGGGGGAAAAAAAATCAAACGAATAAATGCCCTTGGCCCAGGCCCTGTAGGCCACTGAATGACCATCAGCTGAGGTCTTGCGGAAATCAGAGGGGATGATCAAACCATGTGCTCACACATGAGCAGCAGGTCTGGACTGCAAGACATAACGGGAGGAAATCAAACAGCCCAGCCTACGGGATGCAATAATGAAAATTTCATTGCCCTAACTGGCTCTTCCTCTGACCCCCAAGCGCCATATGGGTAATCGGGATTTCACTGTTAGAGAGAATTAGGATTAGGAGCTACGAGGGCTTTGAGGACGGTTTGCTCTCCGCACAGAGAGGCGCAGACACCTTGCTATTTACATTCAATGGCAGATCGCTGCAGAGGATTCACCCGCGGGCAGGAGAGTCAGCTGCTGTGGGTTACCAACCGCTGACCCATTTACATATTAGCAGTTCCCTCATTTGCTCCAAGGGCTTTGCGGCCTGCTTGTTCTCTTGTATTTCTTTGCTAAAGAGAAAGCAGATCCAACGTGGGAAACAACAGGGCCCGGTTTTCTTGACATCTCCAGCTTGAGTTGCGAAGCGAGCGGCTGACCTGCAATTAGCCTGCAGCAATACCACCGACAGGGCTTTGATGCGGGTTGGTTTCTCAGGCTAAGCAGGGCTGGGTCTAGTCAATGTTTTGATGGGAAGCCTTCAAGGAAAGCCCAGAGGGACTCGGGCAGCAATATTAGCGATGCAGGAGACTGCGCATTTTCTCCCAGTCGGAAATAAATCCACTGCTCTCTGCGTGGCACTTGCAGGCTCTGAGCTGCGAGGGTGCTGTTATTCGGAGAGACTTGCACGCAGGGTCCTGACCTCATACGGTCATTCAGCTCCTGCTTCAGCGAAGCAAGCTGGGAAAGGAGGGAGAAGAGCCCCTGGTTGCAAGCTACGCTCTGGCTTATGCGCTTTGCTGGAGCGAGGCCTGAAGAGCTGTGGCATCTTCATGGGAGCAGTCAGTGGTCCTAGCCAGGGGGAAGAGGAACTCTTTACTTCCCACGTAGCATCAGGGCAGTTCCCTCCAGTCGGTTAAATGTTATGAAGACTGGCTGCCGAGGGATGTGCTGTGCCGGCTAGAAGCTGAATAGAGGTGTATGGCATTCCTAGAAAACAGAAAAGCAGTCCGTGCTTCCCTGACACACCTCTGGGAACAGCGGGTAGGCAGATGGATGATGATGAACGGGAGCAGAGCTGCCTCTCTGCCGTCAGCCTGCTCTCTGACGGACGTGGGGCAGAGCTGTCTCTGCACATGGGCTGTGAAAGCTGTAGCCGTGATATTATGCGATGTCACCGTCAGGTGGCTGCAGCCCCCTTAGATGAGACGGAAGAACTGATATTCAGGAGTCGGTGAATGTTTCAGGGGTGACTTCCAGCAAACAACATATTCTGCAGAATGATACGATATGGTAATATGTAACGTGCAAGAGGGATAGGACTATTCAGAGGCTTTTAGCTCAGGTGGGCAGACAGACAGGCTGTCACATCTGGGAAGAGATAGACCGTCTGCATTACAGGGTAAAAAAAATTCAAATTCAGAGATAAGGCTGAAATGTAACATGCCGTCTTCTGTATCCAGACGCATCCCCGCCAGGCTTCTCTCTCCTAGCTCTATAGGTCTGGTCCCTGTAGGGGCCATAATATGTCCTTTAGGGGAGCTAAGTAGAAGAATTGAGACATATTATAGTTTGACAGGAGATCTCAGTACTTGGTGGCAATGTCTTGGGTACAGAGGAAGGGCCTTGCATAGAGCCTTGGGCAGGATGGGCCAGGTACAGCATGCAGCTCTGCTGAAGCCAGTGGAGACACGCCAACTTACACCACGGGAGGAGGTGGTCCAAAGACTTTCCGAAATGGCTTCCCTCTCTCAGAAGAGTGGTTCTGTGTTCCCACAACCGCTAGCCTTGCAGCGTGGAGCGCTCCTTCAAGTCCCCATTAACCAGACGCTTTAGGAGGAACGGTACAGCGCCGGGTAATTAGCATTCCTGTGGAATAGACTGCTGCATTTCCATGCCAAGGGCTGAGATGACGAGCGTGTTACATAGGAGACACATAACTAAACGCCTTATTATTTATAATAGCCCTGTTTATTCTATTGTCAAAAACAGCACTTGGAGGAGAAAGAAAGGAAGGGTTCTTATAGCAAATAATGGCCTCTGAGTGTGCAAGAACAAGCTCAGCTCTCCTCCTAGGAACCCCAGGCCCCAAATTAATGCAACTGCACTTTGCACTGAGAGCATATATTTAAAATGTCTAAGTTACATCTCATGGTGTGTTTCCCGTGTGAGGCCATACACACCTAGGGCAGGCCTGTGTGCACGCTGCGTGTACATCTCCTAAGCACATACCCATTCACGCACTCTGTATACAGTCATACACATACACTCATTCATTCATACCCCAACACAGCTGCAGTGAGCGTACACCCCATCACGTGAGGAACACCCATGACATTCGCACATGCGTGCGGCATGCTCAAACACGCACAAGGTTTGTACATACCGTAGGATTTGACATATACACAGAACATGTACATGGGTACTGAGTGTACACGCAATGCAGTCATAACAGATCACATCCATATGCACCCATGTACCCTGAATACACTCAGCTGCAACACCTTTACCTCCACTCCCTTTTTTTAATGCGCAGAAAGCACACGGCATACTACAGACACAGTGCGACACACAAATGCACACATAGCCAACATATATGCCGTGCCAACCTACACATGTGTGCAGGCTCCTGGGAGTGACGTCTCATGCCTCAGTTTGCATTAGGAGGTTTAAATGACCATTTAATTAATAATACTTAGCACTCATAGAGCGCTGTGTATTTATTTACAGTGTGCACAAACATGAACTAATTACCAAAATTAATTAGTGCTGTGCTGCAAAGCAGGGAAAAAGGAGGGAGAGGAAGGCAAGACAGAGAGACAAGGAAAATGAGAGAGACCAGAACAGATAAAAAGCTTATATAAAAATAGAAGTTGGCTTGGTCTCCCTTATTTATGTGCAGCCTGGGTCTGAATATCAACAGCCATGGAAAAGTTCCCACTTGGGGGTCTGCCGCAGCATCCAGGGGGTCTCTGTTACAGAGAGCAAGGGACAGGCAAACCCTTTCTCCATCCCCTGTGCTGTCAAAGTGAGCATGCCAGCTCGGAGCCCAGGGGACCAGCTCATCTCCCCCGCTGCCTGGTCTGCTTCCTATCCAGCTGCTCCTTGCTGCTTTCTTTTCCTAACCACTGGACTTTGCCCTGGTGGAGCTGGGCCTGGCAGACTGGCCAGGAGCCCCTCTTATGTGCACACAAGATAACAAGAAGCTTTGGAGGACAGTTGTGGGGTACCGGTTTTGCAAGCAAGCTCCGGGCTCGGTTCTGCCAGCCTGAGGCACGCTGGGATGGGAGCACGCTTGCTTTATGGATGCTTCTGCCCTGGTCGTGGCTTCTGCCACGTGTAGCTTTTCTGCATCTCTCGTTTCATTTTCATTGGATCAAATGGGTAGAGACCTGTGGGACAGCGTCTACCTTATCAGAGGCAGGGGCCAGGGCCAGACCCTCTGTGCACTTCCATCAGGCTGCCCCCACCCACCGTGAAGCACATACAGGGTAAAGGCACAAGTGGCATTAGTGCAAGACGCCACAGCAGCTCTGTGTACTAGGAACGCCTGCGCTCATGCACCCCATGTGACACGCTCCCTCCTGAACCCCACCACCGAGCTACGGGGCCCGCTGCCCTCTGCATTTCCAAAAAGGAGTCACGAGCATGATCAGCAGAAACCCACCTAAGCTTCCTCCTTGCGGCGAATGTGGTGGGCACGGATAAGAGCAGCAGCAAATCACAAATCACACTTCTCTCCTCCAGGGGAAAGCCAGTTGCTTTTGCAGCTAGCTGCACGGCGTGGTGCTTAGAAGGTTTTCCTCCTCCTCGCTCCTTGCCACCCATCCAAAAGATCAAAGACTTCCCAGATTCTTCCTCTCAGCCTCCGGGTCTGGGCTGGCCTGTCCCACTTGCCATGGACCATAAGCCACTTAGGCTGTCAGCCAGCACATTTCCTCAAGGCCGTATTGACTAATAAGTTTCCTTAAATGGCCTCTGGTAGGCAGCTGTTGATGGGATTTAAAGAGGTAGTAATCTGAGCCTGGCCTGAACTCTGGCCTTCGGGCAGCCGGCGCATAGTCGCCCTGTAATTACAAGCAGCCCCTGCTTGTTCCTAAACACAATATTTCGAAACAACGCACCCACCTCAGCTTGACAGGCCAGACAGCGTGAAGAGGCTCAGTACAAATAGCCTCTGCTTAGGGCCAGAAAGCTTCCAAGGATGAAACTCAGACTGTTCATGAAACTTTGCTATTTTCCCCCGTACCTTGTAGAGCCTGTAAATCCTTGTCCAGAGCTAAGCTGATTGCTTTTAACTCTGGTTCCGAGGCTCCGTTCAGACTAATAGGACCGATCGCATCTTTGCTCTATATCTAAGTACACGGCTCGAGCAGACCTTCAGATTCCCTGCATCCACGTTGGCGTTACCAGTTGAGTGCATTAGGCAAAGACCCTTACGGGGACGAGTCCCTAAGCTCCAGCTGATTTCTTATGGTCTTGGGAGAGATTTTGCCTAATCGCTCGAGCACTATGGAAAGGTCGCCTGAATTTAATATCCTACACATCAACCCTTGACAAACCCCCTCTGTTTAAAGAGCATTTCCTTGACAACCAGAAATAAAAACTGCATTGCAATGAAAGGTGAGGTTAGACCTTTGGGGTTAAATCTGCCTGCCTTCACTGAAGACAATGGAGGGACAATGATTTCCACTGAGTGCGGATCTGTCCGTTGCTTTATTAGAAGGAGATGCTTCCCAGCTCCTGCCTGGGTCTCTTGTACTGAATCCTGCAAGAGCTTTGATAAAACAGGAAACGTGGGGGTGATGTGTGTAGCTCACTGACCTAGAGACACTAGCACATTTTTCATTATTATTTGTGCTGTGGAAGAACTTAGGCACTGCATTGTGCTAGGTACCATGTACCCACGCCCTGACAGACAGCACTTGGCTTGAAGGATTTACAGTCTAAACAAAGGCTGGGATAAATGAAGGGCTTTTCATCCCTATTTTACAGCTGGAGACCTGAGAGAGGAAGCCACTTGTCCAAGGTCACTGGAAAAATGTGGCAGAGGCAGGCAATCCAGTACCATCTTCCCCAAACCCCCTTCCACACAGTGGTGCTAGTGACCGTGGCTGTGTATCAGCCGCGCTGCAGGCTGCAAATAGGATGACTGCACGTCCTATGCAGCCCAGAGTAATCAGATGATCACAACTGATCAAGAATGGCTGTAAGGTGTGATATCCCTTAAGCCCGCGCCATCCAGGCCCCAATAAAAAGGTTTACTACGCTTCTGTGCAGACTGCTATGCCTATCTGCAAAGTCAGTTGTTCAATAGGTTTTAGGAAAACAGAGCAATAGATAGATGTCCCTTGACTATTCCACTGTTTGCATTGGCAGCAAGAGTATAATGCTGCCTATTGTCAGTCCCACTTGACTAAAAAGCTGATGCCGATGTGTTTTAAATGTTATCTATCCTGTGCAGAAAAACTGGCCCCCGGTGCAATAATAATAACTACTCCCACACAGCCCTCCTGGACCCCCTTCTCAGTAAATCTTTCCTTTAATTAAAATTCCTTCTAGTGCAGGGCCCTATTGATTAGCTGCGGGGCTGCCGATGGAAGTGTAAGAGCCCAGTGAGATGCAATCCCTGCTCCTGCTGGGCTGATTTCTACCAGAATTGCATCTGATATCTTTTCATTACTGTTTGCGGCTGAGTATCTAGACTATCGCTATAGCCTTCCTCTGAAATAACTCAGTCTGCCTCTTCGGCACAGGCCAGCCTCAGGGGTTGGGGAAAACTTTGCAATGAGGCTTCTTAGGACCTGAAGTGGGGTTGGGGAAAAAAGAAATGCACTGAATGTAATAGGAGGGTGTATTATTATTGCTGGTTGGGTTACACATGTGCCTAGAAGCCACTGCTGAGAGCTGGGCTCAGTTGTGCTAGGCAATAAGCATTATAACCACTGCTGGGAGCCTTAGGCCATGCTTAGACTACCTCTTCCCTGTGTCTGTCATCAGGACCCTTAAGCATCAGGCTCCTGAACCAGAAGCAATCTGCTAGCTTTGGGGGGGTGGTATCTGAGAGACAGTGCCAATTAGCCACCCCCATGCTAATTAGGCCAACCTCAGTGCACACAGATGTGGCTGCACTGCTCCCAACTCAGGAGGGGCTGGCGTGGAGCAATGCTCTAGGGTATTGTTGCCAGGCCTGGTAACTTTGTGGTCCAGCTAGGGCCTTAGCCTGGAGCAAGCCCATATTGTGCTAAATTCCACACAGATGGTCCCTTCTGCAAGATGCTCCCACTCCAAGTGCAAGGCAAGAAGCAACAGCTGGTTACACTTCAACCAGGAGACAGGCTGGGTCAGTGTGATGGGCAGCACCCGGCCCCATTCCAGCAACCGGACTGTTGTCAAGGTTTTCTTTAGGCAAAAATCGGTTTTTGAAGGGCTGTGCGGCTGTTTAAAGGGTGCTCCGTCCAAGCATAATAGCATCTCAAGGGAAAAAGCACCAGGGGGCTGTCTGAAAGATACAACCATTAGATGCTGGGGCCTGGTCTGATGGCCCAGCGGGAGGCAGTCTGTAGCCCGTGGAGCTTGCAGCTTCATTAGATGAGACCCAACATGGATGAAAGAAAGGATCACAGCCCCCCCCACACACCTTTTTTCCTTTTTTTTTTAAATCACTGAGGAACTGAGCCACAAGCAGGGCCAAGGAATGATGCCCCTGTCGCTCAGATTGCACAGGTGGTGCTTTAGCTGCAAATCCATCGTGCCTCAGAAAAAGCCAAATGTGAACTCTGTTGTAAAAAAAAAAAAAGAGATCAGCTGAGGCTCCCTGCCCAGGCAGAGGAGGTACAAAAAAAGTTCAATCAAGAGCATCAGTTCTGGAGGGCGAAAAATCACAGCTGGAGGCTCTTTCACATTTGAGCATCTGAACCGGCCCGGGATCTTGGCACAGTTTGCACACTTTGGCTGGAGAGAGAGACCCTGCAGGGGTGCTGCCATGCTGATTGGTACCAGCTGAGGATCCAGCCATCTGAGCCTCCGGATACTCCGCACATCAGGTCTCTAACTATGGGCATGCATCATACTGGACATTTCCCCAAGAGGGCACTGCATTTTTAGTTTGAAAGCTCTTGCTGCAAGTGCTTGTGCTGGGCAGCTCCTCTGTGAATGAAATTAGCACTTCTAATTGAAGACCCGGCTTAGCATTTTACCCTCTTGCAGACACAGAAGCATTAATTAACTCCATCCTTGGGTGCTCCTGGCCTGGCAGAGGCCTCAGTGGAAGATGGCTATTGTCTGAAGCAGACCTGTTGCCCAGGTAACCAATTAAATCTCCACTGCCCAGGCTTGTTGGGAAAGCTGAGAAAGCATCACAGCTGGAGCCAATGCAACAGCCTTATAACGTTTCTGCAGGCATTGCCCTTCCAGCCCCTGCCCTGCCCCAGCTCCTCCACTGGAGAGCCTGGCTTCCAGGAGCAAAGTTACTAAATGCTCAATTTTCACTTATGGCTTTTGGCCTGGAAATGGCCTTTGCAAGTGAGAATTACTTCAATAAAAAGGTAATCTGAGTACAGTCCTAGAGCACCGTTGTTGCGGAGAGAAAGTTTGCCCAGAGAATATAGTGAGAATAGGATGGGTTTCAATACGGACAAGTGCAAGGTGCTGCACCTGGGGAGGAAGAACCAGCAGCACACCTACAGGCTGGGGAACTCCCTTCTCGTCAGTGCCGAGACCGAAAAGGATCTTGGAGTCATTATTATTGATTCCAAGATGAACATGGGTCGCCAATGTGGGGACACAGTCAGGAAGGCCAACCGCACCTTGTCATGCATCCACAGATGCATCACGGGCAGGTCCGGGGAGGTGATCCTCCCCCTCTGTGCGACACTGGTCAGGCCGCAGTTGGAGTACTGCGTCCAGTACTGGGCACCGCACTTCAGGAGGGATGTGGACAGCATGGAGAGGGTCCAGAGGAGGCCACCCGCATGATCCGGGGGCAGCAGGACAGGCCCTACGAGGAGAGGCTACGGGACCTGAACCTGTTCAGTCTCCGCAAGAGAAGACTGAGAGGGGATCTGGTGGCTGTCTATAAACTTACCAATGGGGGGACCAGCAGGCAATGGGAGAGTCCCTGTTCCCTCAAGCACTACTGGGGGTAACAGGGAACAACGGCCACAAGTTGACTGAGAGTAGATTCAGACTAGACATCAGGAGGCGCTACTTCACAGTCAGGGCGGCTAGGATCTGGAACCAACTTCCAAGGGAAGTGGTGCTCGCCCCTACCCTGGGGGTCTTCAAAAGGAGGCTAGACAACCATCTAGGCAGGGTCGTTTGACCCCAGCATCCTTTCCTGCCCATGGCAGAGCGTCGGACTACACGATCTGCTTAGGTCCCTTCCGACCCGACCGACTACGACACTATGAAGATTCATGGATAGGAAACTCAGTTTGGGCCCGATTCTATTTGAAAGGAGAAATTCTCATTTTGAGGTCTCTGTCCACCCTCAAAGTGCTTCACAGACGTGGACTGATTTCCACAGCAGCCCTGCGAGGTGAAGGAGCAGGAATCTGCCCTCCCGCCCTGTATCTTGCAAATGTGGAAAACAGAGCTCAGGGAATTAAAGCAGCCGTATTTGGAGGAGCTGAGCACCCATAGCGTCTACCGACCTCCCTGCCCAGGGACCAGATTATCCCAAATGCCCAGGGCTAGGTTTCCCACCAGCTCGATTGCCTTTTCCTCTAGACCAATACGGCTATAACCTGGATACCAGCACCACAGTGGGCACTCATTTAACAGGAAGCCAGCTCCAAAGGTGGCTTCAAGCTCTTGGGAAAATCCCAGCCCAAGTGATTCAGTCCAGGCTGTAGAAATAGTCCAGCAGCAAGCAAAACTGCTGGTTTCCAGCACTGAATGCTGGAGCCCTCCTGATTTACATCAGCGTGGGGATACGGCCTTGCTTTCTGCATTTTGCAAAAGCTCCCTCATATAATTAAAGCATTAAATGCTATGATACGGGAAACAGGCTGTCTTGCCTTCCCTGCACTACATGAAACAGAAGGTATCCATTAAATCCCTCTGTGTAAAGCATTTGTACTTTCAGTGCTCAGCCTCGTTCTAATATTTAAACGGTTAGGGGCAGCTTTGTACTAAGAGCGCGTCTGTGTTCCTAGCGGGAATACAGGCAGCGATGTGTATTACAGCTGCATGGCTATTGCTTTCCTGCCTTCATTTGGAGTTATAAAAGCGAACCAAGGGGAGGTTTGCTCTGGGAAAGTGTGGGGCTAAAGAGCGGCAGCCTGTGGGGTTGGTTCCTGATGGGAACAGGCACATTGCCAAGAAGTGGTGTTGGCAGCCTGCTGCCTCAGGACATTGGATTCGAATACCCTGCCTAGAGAGCTCAGCTGGGATGGGCATCCTGTTGTGTGGCATATACAGAGAGAGATGCTCTTTCTGTCTCAGAGAACTTGCACCGTGAACAAGAGAGGGAAGAGGTGGATGGAGAATCGGAAGCAAAGGAAGTGGTCTGCTGGGTTAACGTGTGGCTGCCCACCATTAGAGCTGAGAATAGGACCAGGTTTTCTAACCTCCAGTCTAGCCCCCCACTTACCAGCACTTTCCCAAAGCAACATCAGCAGTATTTTACATTAGTACATAGCAGCCTCCTTTGGTTTGAACCCACTGAGCACATGAGGGTCACCATACCACTACAATCCAGGCATGGTCTAAATCCACCTGACCCTAAGACAAAGATGCTTATCCATGGTCACTGGGTGAGTCTGTGTCTGAGTGAGGGACTCAGCCCATCTTTCCCAGCTTAGCTTCTACTCTGAGGTGGAAAGTGCCGCTCAGGGACAGCAGGACAAAGCCTCTACTCGTATTAAAACTTCTATGGGGTTTTTAGTGTGCATCAGACTCTATGTGGACTTTGGCTTTCAAAGTTTCACCCAAATAACCCGCAGTCCACCATAACTGAATGCATCTTCCAGGCTGGTCCTGCTAAGATCTCTGTTTGGGGACTAGATCCACAGATCTAGCGTGCCCCTTGGACATTGGGCCCCAGGGAATGCTCAGCCCTTTAAGCCAACCCAGCATTTAGTTTAGTTTAGCTTTTGTGCCAGGAGAAGCAGTTGCCATGAAGTCCTCCCCCACCAGCTAGCATCACCCCACCACCAGCTGGCACTGTTCTGGGGCAGGAAGAAGTAGCTTAGGTTCACGTGAATGGTCCCCACATATAATCTATCTCCTGCTACTGCGAGGAACTGGTGGTCTTTCCTGCTTTCCACGATATGTGTCCACTCTATCTGCTCCATGACAATAGGACATCAGTAGCACGTGCAGATTTGAGCACAGCGTTAAGGACTTGGCTTGGAGACGTGCTGTACATGAAATCAGGCTGGGCCTAGCCCTCCATCCATCTCACAAGACTGCCAAGCCAAACCCTGGTGGGGGGCAGAGTCCCAAGTTTCTTCTGTGTACAGGAAGGGCAGCTCCATACACAGGTTTTGTAGGGGACAGACAAGAGTAGACCTGGAAGGGGCAGAGAGGGAGTCAGAAGCAGCTTTGCTGTAGGGGACCCTGGGCAGTTTCCTAGGCAGAAAACACTTCAAAAAAAGGGGAACCCATGAGAGGTTCATGCCAGAACAATGCCTCAGGTTGGAGACGCTGGGTTGGAACATCGCCTCCTCTTGGGAAAGTCTTCCCGTAGGGTTTTTAAGCATTGCTGGCAAAGCCTCCTTTTGGGGGAAGGTGTTTCTGGTTTTCCTGTTACAGTGGGTGGTTTAGCATTGGCAACTTTGATAAGCTGGGAGCAGCCAGTTCCCCACCTGCCTGAAGGTTACCAAGTCCCCATCTCCTCTACTCGCTCGGTCCCCTTCCTACCTTCTCATATCAACCTGTGTTATTCAATCAATACGCCAGCGAACCTGGAAATAGCTGATGAGCACTGAAGGGAGATGGCTAAAACCTCACGGAAAAATTACACAGCTGATGGAGAAGATAAGGAGTTGAGACTCTTCCTGCCTTCAGCTAACCCTTGTTAAGTCTTTCCACTTGCGAGGGGAGTCAGCAGAGTCAGGGAGGAAGGCTTGGGTCTACGGACCAGAGTCTTCTCCGTGGGACTCTCCACCTGGAGATGACTCTGGACCTTTTGTAATGCGAGTCTGTGGGACTGAACTGGGCTGAGCTGGTGGCTTTGAACAGCTGACCTCAACATAATGACCAATCAGGCCAGTGGTGACGGCAGAGCTGATGCCCAAGTGATGGACCAGATACCTGTAGGCCAGAGAAGGAATGAATGTTTTGGACTTCCTTGGACTGGAGCGGATGGTGGGCAAGGACTGGAGCGGACCTCAACAAACTGAGCAGGACCACTTGCACAACTGACCATGGATATATTTTAGTTTCCTAGAGCCAAGAGGAGGAGCGCAGGGCTGGATGGGGTCTCCAGTCATAGTTAGGTTTCTTCTACAAAAGGAACCTGATTTTTCTTGCTGCCATTAGCACTGTCAGAGGGGTTAGCTTTGGTTAAATGCATTATGAAGCAGATTTTACCCCAGGTCAGAGGGTATAGGAATTGGGTAGTTTCCCTTTAAAGAGAAGACAGGCTGGCCTATGTATTGTAGCTCTATAAGTTGCTTGTGAGGTCCAGTAAACTATTTAAAGGAGCACAGATACACAGCAATATACTACAAGTAGGGACTGGACTTGGCTGGCCCCTGGTTTGGTCCACTGCAGCAAAATCCAAGACCAAGAACCTGCAGAACAAATCCAAGCCCTTCAGGCAACACGATTTTGTTGTAGCAAATTTCACTTTCTCGTCTGCGCAAGAGAACCGCTCCGACGAAGATATGTGGTTACAAATGATACACGCTCCTGCAATTACGGCCACCACAGGTGGGATATATTTCTGACCTACCAGCACCAACAGAATCCCAATTTAATGCATAAAACTCTCTTTCTTTGTTTATAATGTGACACATTGGACAACTCCACACACATCAAAGAGTCTAATTGCCTGGAGTATTCCAATGGGTGCTACTCAGTTGATCATAAAATGTCGGTGGAAGAAAATTACTGATAAACACACTATCTAGCCTCATCATATAAATAATTGGTGGTATTATGAATGCATGAGCCAGCACAATTAGGAGCTGAAGGTTGCGCCATATGTCACTGGAAAGCTAATTTCTCCTAGATTTGCAATGAGGCCTATTAACTCAATGTCATGATCTTATTTAAGTCCACATTCTTTCCTGGTATAAATCAACGCAGCTACGTTGAAAACAATGGAGCTGGTCTGATTTATGCCAGGTGATGAACTGGTCCATAATCTCCATATGGAATCAGATTTGCAAAGGTAACCATCCTCAGCACAAAATTACCACCCTGGCCTTTACAATTATGATTAATTATAATGGAAAAGGCTAATGATGCTTTACTTGGCCAGAGAAGCAGGATTTTGCAAGTGCTACAAGTTCTAGGTCGGTCCAAAAAAAAAAGAGAAGAAAAAAACATCCATTTTGTTTTATGAGTTTGCTGGGCCTGAATTGGAAACGTGGCCTCCATCAGTAGAACTTGTTCACTTCTAAAAGTGCCAGTCTTTGTGGGTTGTGTATGCTTTTACTGCCTTTGTACAAGGAAAGAAGGAGCCGTTCTAATGGCATAGTCGGACTTCCGGCACAACACAGGTCTTAAGACATCCCCCAGTGATTCCTGAATGAAGCTCAGTCAACTTGTGGTTGAACTGAGGTGTCTGTTTTAGAAAGCATCCACTCTGGAGTTTAAAGATATACAGTTCATCTATCAAGAAACTCTAGCCATTGAATTTATAACGTTGTCCGTTAATATATTTTTTTTAATCTGGCAAAGGCACTAAGGCAAAGGACCTGCATTGGTATTTTGCTGTGGTGCTGGGAGCTGCACCTATGCATAGTAAGAGGCAGACCTTGTCCTGCATTAGTGCACAAGACAAACAAAAAATGGGAGGTTAAGATAGATGGTTTTCCCCCTGTAGAGAGGGGAAGCGAGCTTATTAGAGAGAACAAGGGGTGAGAACTTGAAAGGTATTTAATGCTGACAGGAGCAGATCGGTGCCTAATGGGATTGCAGTGGGACTTAGCTGCCCAGGTACATTTGAAAATCTCACTGCATCTTCAAGCACCCAGAAACCTTTCAAAATCTGGCCCTAAGTGACTTGCCCAAGGTCATATGGGAGTCTGTGGCAGAGCTAAGACCTGAAGGCAGATCAGTCTAGCGCCTTCCCGCAAGAACATCCTTCCTCCATTCCTTTCATACCTCCTTCTTCAGGGGGTGGCGAGACACGGGTCTGTGAGGGAGGAAGGGATCCCTCTCCACAGCGCGACAGTCACTGTGCGAACAAATAAAGGATGCTCTGTCTACTGATGTGTTAAGAGAATCCTCCGAGGGGATCTGAAGGACTGCAAGATGAACAGGTGTGTTGTGATTTAAGTGTGAATTTTCAGGGATCCAGGGCTCTGAGCCTATGTGCAGAACAGGCTCAGGATGGGGGGCAATGAGCTTTCGTATGCCCACACATGCATTTCTCTATCTAGATATGCAGTCCTAGCTCTGCTGCTCAGATTAGATTACAAATGAAAGGAGTCATCCTGGCCTTGTCTGAGTCCCTTGCACAAAACAGCAAGGGAAGTCAAGGATCAGATGGACTGAACCAGAGCCTTCTCCCCACTTCCCGCGAGTACAAGATACCATTGCAGGGCCAGGTGGGCAATCGGAGCAAGCCACCCCCTGTGACTTGGCCCAGTTTGGTGCTTAATAATGCTTCATGAATAGTAGCGGCTCTTTATCGGTCAGGGGATCAGAGCTGGGCTAAACTTCTACCATTAACAAATTTGCAAGGCAAAGAATTTGATCTTGGGCTTCTTTAGCCCATAGGACAGACTACCTACAGCAAGTGACTTCATACCCTTCCAGTACCATGCAAGACTCACCTTACCCAGTGACTGTCTGAACTGGGGGCTACAATACTCTGTGACAGGTGTCCCTACGGAGGGCTAACATCCTGCCTGCGGCTGTGTTACCTCACGCTCTGATCCTGTCTGCTGCTGCCAAGGCAGGCAGTGCCAGCATTGGGCTGTATAACAGGGAACCCTAGCCCTGTCAAAGGGGCATCCCTGCTTCTTAGTCAGACCCAGGGCTACAAGAACACCAAGCACCATGAGGGTAGGGGCTAATAGTCCAAACACCTGGGCCAGTCAGCTGACAGGAAGGGGATAGGCCTCTGGGCACATATAAACCCCAGGGCAGAGGCTGGCAGGGGGAAGGTCTCTGGGAAGCAGCCAGGGGAAGAGCGCTCTTGCACAGCAGACATACCCAGGAAAGCTGTGGCTGCTGGCCAGACTGTTGCTGTGGCTAATGATGCTCCAGTGAGTCTGCAAAGTACCCAGAGCTGAGGGTACTCAAAACTCAAGATGCAGTTTGGGGTTTTTAAGGAGCCAGAGTGTGGCTTATAGGACTTGTATGATGTTATAGCCCAGGGGCTCATATTTACATTATTGTTTGTCTGGTGGACTCGGCTGAGGCTATTTGGGGAGGAGGAGACTCAGTGGGGCACACTCCTGTGCAAAGCCCCAGCGCCCCAGGGTGCAGATCAACATTTATACTATCTGCGAGGCTTGGGCCACCATGTACGGGAGGTTTGGAGCAGTGGATAGCAACCCCCTAGCATTGGGGTATTCAATGGGCTGCTTCCCACCTGAGTAACATCGTAATTATTGTTCCATCAAGGTGTGGCAGGCGAGATAAGTGGGCAGGTAGCCCAGAGACAGAGGGTCAAGCCTTGGTTAGATAGGCACAGGGATGGACCCGTCACAGGCGGGATAACCCCAAGGCATGATGCAGCAGATAGCACCCTTCTTTCTGAGTCGGAGCAGAGCCCGTGCCCAGGTCCCCATACAGGAGAGGAGCTCTGTGCTGCAGGAGGTGCTGCCTTTTGTATGGGACATGGAGTCATGGGCACCCCAGGAGATAACGGGAGTGCTGCGTTGCCTCCCAGGTGTCTCATGCACTAGGTCTACTTCTGTTCCCCTTGCAGGTCCACACAGCTCAGCCAGTGGACAAATCACTGTTTCACTCCCATCCATGGCCTGTCTGTGCCATCTGCAACGCTCCCTGTGTCTCACCTCTGAGAGAGCACCATTTTGGTGGGAAGCAGAAAGATGCCATGTTCTCCCCGGCGTACCAGGCTGCACTGTGCTTGGAGAGCCCCGAGAGGGCACAGAATATGTTGCCGTTGCATGGTCCCTCTCCCTGCCTCTTCTAAAGCAGCACAGAATAAAGCCAAGGCAGGCTGACTTATTCCTGCTTGAACAGAATAGCCATACTAATAGGGATCTCTTAGCAAGGCAAGCACTAATAGGGTGTAATAAATGCCAATGCCCCTCTCAGGAGTGGTTCGAGGTGTTCAGCCTACGGTTTCTTGCCTTCCAGCAAACCAGAGGCACTGCTCCCCTCTGAAATCCCCTCTCACCATTTATGCCTTTATTGGTTCCCATCATCTCCAGCACTCGCTGTTTTAATTTGACATTTTCCTTCAGCGTTCCGGCCTGGTTCAAACTCCAGCCACCGAAAGAGAGAGAATTTACATTTCCAATTCGTAGGCAATACAGTCCATTAGGTTTAACAAGTGAATGAACTTCATATGTAACCTACAGCAAGCATCAGCTCGGTGGCTATTCATTTTAACTGATTACCTCGTTTGCTACATCTAGGAGCCCCTGGCGTGGCCATGGCAACTGGTTTTGCTTAAATGCAGCTGAACAGTGAAGTTAATTTTAGATTAGGTGAAGAGGAGGCTGGAACACCGAGGGAAGCTCGGCATTAGATTTCACTATTCATTCTCTTTAATAGAATTCACATTCTTTGCCAGTTTATTTGCAGTTGGCTCCATCGACGCAGTCATACACCGAGCTACAGGCGCGCACACATGCACTGTGCTTGCAGAGACTTGCCAGAGTCCACACCTTCATATTGCATGCACATTCTGGGTGCATAAGACCACAGGCGTGCATGATCCCCAGAGGCATATTCATGTACTCCTAGACCACTGGGAGCCAACATTTCTGGTACGTGCGCCACAAATTAGCCCTGTGCCCTCCCCAAGTGCTGCTCTGATGCCCTTCCCCTGCCTGACCTGCTGCTCTACTTTCTGCTTCCTGCCCCCTCCCTCATTTGTTGTGTGCCACACAGAAGTTACTCATGCCGCTTAAGTCATGTGTGCTGCAGGTTGGCCACCTCTGGCCTAGGCAGTTGGGTGATGGATGTGAAAATGCCTTAGGAGGACTGTATATAGTCATATCCCAGCTCACGATATTCATGTATGGCTATGTTCTATGTCTATGTGTACAGGCACATAGCTGAGACCCATTAGGGCTCCAGTAATGAGCTTATTGGTATTGTTACCCCTTTTAAACATAACTGATTAGTCCATGTTGTAGGGTCCTGTTGGTTGTGTGCATTAGGAGAAGAGGATGATAATCATAGAAAATGAGAGTTGGAAGGGATCTCAGGAGGCCATCTGGTCCAACCCCCTGCTCAGAGCAGGAACATCCCCACCTATATCACCCCAGACAATCAGGTATGTCAGCAATGCAATTCTGTTTACAAAGAATATGCCCAAAGTCCTATTTCCCCAGGTGCCGCAGGAATGGAACAAGAAGAGACAGTTTCCCTGCTCAATATTCCTAGTCTCTTTTGACAGGTGACTCTTCACCCCCAAACCCTCCCTCAGGACTATGTTACCAGTACTTCCCTGGCTGCACGTGGCTTTCTGCTGTCTGTACTGCCTGCCTCTGTGGCATTTCTGGCTTTGTCATCTCTCTCACATACACAAGAACACAACTCCAGAGCAACAGCCAGCCACCCAGGTCTGCTTTCAGCCTCCCAATGCAACCCCTTTGTGCAGCTAGCTCGGCTCCTTCCTCACCTTGAACGCAGCCTGTGGTTTGAGTGATGACTGCTATCATTCCACCTGTCTCATTCCAGACCGAGTTTAACCGCTTCTTACATTTATCCTGAATGAAGGGCAGCTATTCCACCCGCCAGCTCCACCAAGAATTCATGCAGCCCACAGCATAATAATATGGTCTGCAGCAGCATGCCTCACTTCATAGAGACAAACACTTGCGAATATTGTATTGTCATGCACTAGCCCACATATCAACATGCTGGTGTATGTCTAGATAATTGAACTGATGGGCATACTACAAATTCCACAGAGGCAGACAAATCAATAATTTGTCCCTGCACAGATGTAAATATGGTATACAAAGTTATTTATATGCAGGGTGTATTCATACACACACACACGCTTGGCTATAGATATAGCAATGCATCATCATTTAAGACTTATGTACATAAATGCCATGTATATACCATCACTAGATAGGAGTACATATATACAGATGTTCATAGAAGAGAAGTGACATTTATATAAAAACTAGAATCAAACTGATTACACTCAGTTTTGTCTACTTTCAAATGGGCTCCTACTGCTATGAAATGCTACTTATCCACATTCAACCCTGGTGTGAAAATCCTAAAGCCAGCCCTGGGTTTTGGAGGACACTGCAATAAAAATAGCAACATTAAGGACAGCAGGAGGAATGAATCTGGCCCATACTTCTGTCCTGAGAGATAAATGGGTATTTAATTGGGTAGGAATTTACAAAGCAACAAAAGCCCTTTAGAAACCAGATGATCCCAGTCTAGCACTGTGTCACCCCATTTCTCGTATGCACATGTCACCCTCTGCCTCTAATAATAGACAAGCTGGAAATGCTCAGGATCCACTTTGAATTCTTGTAACACAATCATGTGGCGACAGCATGTTAATCTTCTTGCATGCCCAAGGCTAATAGTGTTGGCTTTGGACAGGGGTTATGCATTCAGATTGCTCCATACAGTTCTGCTGATATATCTCACTACAATCACACCCCATCCCTCTGGATCTGTCATGTGTCATCTACTCTCACCGGGCCCCACATTACCCCTTGTTCTTCCTGTCTGGGGCTCCCACACAGCCTGGGCACATGGATTCTGCCTTCCAGCCTCCCTGCCCTCCATTCTCCCATCAAACTGCCAACACAACTCGATCCTGACTCACGATCCCTACTATGCCAATGCTGGGCTCTTGCCCCTCAGTCCAGACATGCAATAGCCCTCTGCTATTTCAGATCCAGGCTCTTGGGCATCCTTGCCATTGCACTTCTTCATGCCTGAGCTGCATCCTCCTGCTCTGCCCATACTGGACTTCTGCAGAACACAGATTGCTTGTGATCAAAGATTACATGCTGGTTTTGCGATGCAAAATAACATGTTACGGAAGCCACATTCTGTGCGGCTTTAAATTGTAGTCAGCGCAACGTATTATAAGGAACAATCCTGCTCAGGGCAAGGGGAATAAATTACATGGTGTGACTTAAGTCTTTTCCAACTAGAATTTCTTCTGTTCCACATCCTGCCCAGGGAACCACAATACTGGCCCCATATCATCTAGTAAACTCCCTTATGCCAGGAGTTATTTCCTGATTCAGCTGCCTCCCATTCTCTCAGCCTTTGGAGCCTTGTGAAGGAGCTGTACCAGACCCACGTCTGCTTGTGTTGGGCTTGGTTCGGAGCTCAGCTGCACCCGAGTCCTTTATCTCCTTGTTTTGGACATGCATCATTTTGTCTGTCCATGTAAGAACTTCAGAACAGATAAAAATCACCCGCATCTCCAGCAATTACTGTCAATGCAAGAGAAGGAAAAAAAGAGAGGAAAAAAAAAATCATCTGCTACAGTCATCTCCAGAAGAAAAGGTCCCCCCCCACCCAAAAAAAAAAAAAAGAAAATACATGCAGAGAAACCTATTGAGATTGATTAACCAACGTTGTGATTTGTAATTTTGCTTAATGCTATTAAAGAAAAACATTGACCATTTGTGCAAGAGAGAGGCTGGAGGGATGCCAAGATTTTGCATAATGAATTCAGAGGATTAATTCCATTTGTCTTCCTGCCCTTCCCCCATCCCCGAACTTTTCTGAAGACAAAGCACAGATACTAACTAACCAAGCAGCCAGATATTGGCTGGGTGCACCTGATAGCTCTGAGACCTTTGTGCTTTTGCTGTCAGATAGCAGCATGACTCAGTGATGAGCAGTGGTAGGTGAGAACAATGGATGATATTATCAGGGAGGCTAGGAGAGAGTTTCAGTGCCTCCAGCAGTGGAAATAATGCAGAACAATAGAGGAGAAAGAATTGCGTGGTTCAGGGGTGAAGACATTGGTGTTATTAGCAGCGTAAAAATGGGGCGTGCAGGCAGGCCTGTATGTTTGGAGGGATCTTTCATCCTGACCCCATGCCAGCAGTAGAAGGCGTGTGGAAGACCGCTGCTTATGGCGACCCAATGCAGTCTCATGTCCATCTGGCACAGGCCTTCTTATTACCGCAAGCCCCTGCAGATCAGTATTTTCTATCCTTTTTGAAGTCACCCCAATGCGTGCGTCACAGAGCCTTGTCAATGTGATGAGTGGTGCTACAGTCTGTGAACAGCAGGAGTCAGAGAGCTGTCAGAAGGAAGAGGTCCTTTGCAAGCGTCAGTGCCACTCTTATTCAAGGAGAGAGAGGTGTTGCAACATTGTGCGAGTGTGCGCGTGCGTGCGCAAGAGAGAGGCTCCTGCCCTCTGTTAGAAGATCAGTCCAAGTAGCTCTGGGTGTAGGCGTGTGCATATAAAAATGCTCTCTCCTGGAATATCTCAAGACTGCTCCACTCCATAAGCAGCTCGGAGGCTCTGCTGCCAGGGATGCCCATCTGCGGTTAGCGGGAATCCATGCAGCCACCTACTGCTCTGGCCAGGTGCTGTGTGCATGGCTGTGTGCACTGGTTAAGGATGGCTGCGGAGGAGGGTTTTCAGAGAAGCTCTGGAGTCTCTCCAGTGCTCTTGGACAACAGCAGGAATGAGCTGGAGCTGGCAGGAATGGTTTCCCCTGCACTGACAAAATGCAACAGCCTCATCCCATTAGCAGACAAGGTTCTTCGGGTAAATCCAATCAATACTTTTTATTAGACCAGCTCAGAGTTGGAAAAATTCTTCTTAGCAAGCTTTCGAGCACAAATGCCCTTTATCAGGCTGAAGAAGCGTCTGCAGATGGTCTGTGCTCTTCCTGGATGGAGTGGTAAAACAACTAGAGGCCAGTACATATGCAAGAAAGCCCGTTAGCAACACCTCAGCGGGCTGTATTAGCATCATCTTCCATTGGTATTGGTTCTCACTTGCAGGAGGAGCAGGTTGCTAATGTGAAATGGCCCCTTGGAGAAAGTCGAGGAGAAAAACATAGGACTATATGTGCGGCTTTGTCTTTGTGGAGGGACTGGCAGTCTGATGCCACCATGGCTACTTGGCACTAAATGCAGGAAGCAGGGCAGTTCCTGCCCCCCAGGATGTAACGAGATACCTTCAGGACAACACATGGTCTGAGATGGGCCCAGGCTTGACTGACTGCTCTGACTGCTGATGGGGTAAGGAGCCTTTCACCTCTAAACTGCAAGTTCAAACTCAGAGAGTGGCCAAGAGGTGCGTATTTGGTGGTTTCAGGGAGACTGTTTGCTGTGAGCTAAACCCCTGGCACTAAGTGGGCTCCTTGTAGGCAAGGTCAGCAAAGGGCTAAACCCATGGGGATTGAACTAGGGTCTCAGCCCATCAGTCTCTTTGGTCAGTACTGAGGCACGCAGATGGGCAATCACCTGCACTCTCTGAAAACCATCAGATAGAAGTTAACCAGTACCTGGATCACCCCCTCTGCAAGTACCATGGGAGGGAGGAACAACTCTCTGCACTGGGAGCTTTCTAGTCCTCTAGCTAGTCACAAAGCACCACTAACACCTATTTTCCTGGAGCAAAGTATCATTTGTCAGTGTTTTCCGGTGCAGCAAGTCACCTACAGACAGCATCATGTTAGCTTCACGTAATTACATGTGACAAACCTCTGCATTACAAACCATAAATATTTATGCAGCATGAACACGGCGGAGACAACAGAGCCAACATCTCGCATTGCAAAAGGAGCCTGGCAAGAGACACAGTTTATGAATTCTTTTCTAATATTTCAGTGCCTTTCATTCAATTTGTCCGTCATTCCTCCCAAATTATTTATTGGTGCTGGAGTTTTCTTCCCACCCTCGGGCATCAAAGTTTTTTCTTGAATAACGTTTCAGGTATAAACTCAGCACATGGTTTAATCTCCCTCCACTGAGAATAGTCCATGCAAATTCATCTTCCATTCCTGGTTTAGAGAATCAGGGCTACCAACTGCACAAAGAGCAAGACAAACAATGAGCTGCCCGTATAAATGGGCTGCCAATGGGGCATTGATTAACTGGCTGTTTTCAGCCACCAAGATGGTAATCCACTAATTGCTTCATTTTTCCTAGGGGCTCGCTCCAAAGTCAGGCTTGATGGAACTGAAATCTCTACCCCAGACAACATCTCCAACTCGGATGATGCTTCACTGACAAAGAAGGATATATTTCACAGCTGACACCCTGTCCCAGATCAATGCTGTACACACACACACACGAGAGGCGCACACCAGGCCCGCTCCCGGAAACGCCAATCTTGTCCCCACGGATCCCAGCATGGCTAACGACACCACTCATATACCCCTATACATAATGCACCTTGCTCCTTACCTGCAGAAACTGCAGCTTGGACTTGAGAGCCCAATCTTCCTCCTGCAACCAGTCCTTGGTGTCTTCCTGAGGCCTTCAGCCAGGATGGAAGCAAGCTCCGCCAACTGCTGCCAATGCTAGTCAAGTATTAGTAATAGCGCAAGAATTTCAGGTGGTCCAGAACATTTCTGTTCGTCTACAGCATGTCTGGAAAGGAGAAGGCAACTTTGTCTTCTGCGCCTGCATTTTGACACAGCCATGTATGCTCATCACCTCCCGCGCACACTGCACAGAGGACCCTTAGGAGACCGCCTGCAGACACGAGCAGCAAGCGGATTCCTCGGAGGAATCTTCTCGATAGGGCACGTGCTCCACCGGTACTCGATAATCTGCATTTCCAATCTTATTGTCCACCTGTAATAGAAGAAGCCGACTTTGAACAGAGCTGGGCAAATGTCAAACATTTAGTCAGGTTTTAAAGCAAGCTCTTTAATGGACATTCTCAGGCTTTGTGTGTTCATTTTCCATTAACATTCTAGCTAATAATTTTCCTGGCAGGAACATTTATGGAAGCAGCCAAATTTTAAGGAGCTATTGGCGAAGATTTGCACAAAGAAAATTCTGATCTCGCAGGCTTGAGGACTCATGTCTGGGTTGAAGGGGTCTGTCAGAGAACAAAGACATGACCTCCATAGGCAATTACAAATTCACCTTGACAGTTTAAACTTAAAACATCCAGTCTGCAGCCTCACGCACTGAAAAGGAGCTTCAGCAAATGATTTCAAATGGGAGATTTAGCCTGGGAGCTGCTCTCTCACAAATTAGAAGAAGAGGTAAAATTCATCCCACGAATTATTTGCTGTGATGTTTTCACTCGGTGTCTAACAAACCTTCTTTTGGTTTCAGTGTTTGAGGCCAGAGGGGACCTTTATGTTCATCTAGTCTGAGTTTCCATATAGCATTGGCTCTGAGATTTCCCCCAGCAGTTTCTGCATCTCGGCTAGTCGTTACTGGTTGAACTAGTGCATTTTTCTGGAATTCGTACATTCAAAGAAAGATCAACCCACTGCGACGGTGCAGGGAGGTGGGTAGTGTTCCCCTACTGTCCTACCAGGGTTTTGCTCCATCCACATTCATTTTATGTTTCGCCCAAACTTTGCTTCTTACGAAGCATTTAAATGGGTGAAACGTTATTGCAATGTTCAAACACTGCAGGATTAGCTCCCATTAATTCTCATATACTACGAGCTGACCACGGCACTAAATTAGCATCTCGTTAAGCATTCATAAAGACGGTGGAAGATCGATCAGTAGGAACAAGCATCTCGTGGCCATATATCAGCAACAGAGTGTCAAATGAAAGGCTTTTCACAAAGACGCATGGTGAGCGTGTACTGTACTGGCACACGGGAAGGGAAGCCAAGGCTGGGGGGGGTGGAAATCACTCCAGGGCCTGGATGCAAGAGGAGCTGATCAGATGCAGGTTACTGCAGCGCTGCATCCACTGTGCGGGACTGCTTTCTACTTGCTTTGGAGAGCTCATAAATAGATGATGCCCTTTGAGAGCAGCTCTGCTAACCCTAACCCTTGCACAGCTCAAACAGTGGGGCTGCTGCATCTCACTCAGGGTCGGCTCTGCTGGGAGGAGAGGAGGGAAGGCATTCTCCATACCTTTTCTGCTGGGGGCACTCCACGACCGTCCTGTCCCTCCTCAGCAGATTGCACATGCACGGCAGGCGCCTCACAAATCCCTCAAAGAACAACCTGAGAGCGCCAACTGCAAAGTACTGCTTCTCCCTGCCTCAGGCTCCTTCAGGCAATTAGTTGCAGCTGAGCAGCCTCTCCCCTTGGTGCCCTGGCAATCAGTGCTGCAGAGGGCACACACCTGTGCTAGGTGTGCTCCAGGCAGGGAGATAACATTAACCCCGTCTCTACCAGACGTGGGTCCTAATGAGCGTTTTAATGAAAATCTGGCCCTCGTATGAGGGTCTCTATGACGGAGGGGAGATTGTTTCATAGAGTCACCGATTGTAAGGGCTGGAAGGGACCTTAAATGCCCAAAGGACTGTTCACTATCAACTTCTCTTCCAGATTATCTGACATTTGGGCATCTCATTCCCTTAGGCTCCTTTGAAGTTCCCACCCTCTAAGGAGGCAGAGAGTGAAATGTTGCCCTTCCCTTGTTTCCCACAGGCGCGAAGCAAATGCTGGATGTACAAAAATAATAAATGGGTTGTTTTAATTTGTCTTCTGATGCTCACGCATCACCTTTCTGGTTCACCAGCTTTCTCTTACCAGTGTAAGGGCCAGCTGGAGACATGACCTTCATTTTGTTATTTTATTGTTAACATGGAAAATGTGAGACTCGGTATTGTGAAGCACTGTGTGATAAAATCATAGGAGCTGGCACCACTAGAGAGCTGGATGGGAAGTTCTTTGAGGCAAGGGCCATCCTTTTAGTCCTGTGTCTGTACAGCACCAAGTGCAATGCAGTCCCAGTCCACGGCTGTGGTGGCTCTGAGCGGCTGCTGCCACGATAATAACGACAGAATAAAGGCAGATTGATATCAGACATGAGGACACCTCTTCCAAGCTCAAAGGCAGAGCAATCCCATCAATCCATCCTTTCGTCTACCATGGTAACTCTCGACTGTTCAAGTGCATCTCATGCAGGGCCAGGGTAATTATCTCGCTGTGCAGGTTGGGGTAATTACACAGATGCTTCCAAGTCATTACGGAAGAGAGACAAGAGCATTCCTGCGGGACCGGCTGAGTGCTCGTTACCCAGGAACCTTCAGGAGGAGCGGGGGCAGGGCTTATCCTTTGCTTGAGGACGAGATGCTCATTGGGAACGCAGCTGAATCCCAAGGACTGTCCCTATGCAGACGGTGCTGCAGCCACTCTTGTCTCCCCGGGTTGGTCCCTCAGCACCTGGACAGGAGCCATGTCATTCAGGTTCATTGCCCATATTCTGTGGTTGCAGTGTTGGGAACTGTCCCAAACGAGACCCTGGATGGGTGCTGTGCAGCTCCTGTGTTATGCACGGCCAGCGGGACTGAGCACAGAATAAATCGGGTCTCTGGCAAGCATTGAAACGATCTCTGAGCACCACAGGGGTTGTCGCTCCTTCGTGCCATGAGTTCCCGGGGAGGTGGGAAGATGAGTAACCCATGCATGTACACACGTGTGTGTGCATTGAGCATATTCTGCAATGTCCAATCTACAGAGGATGTGAGTATGTTAAAGCTGCCAGCAAAGCAGTGAAATCAGTTAGGCTAGAAGGTACAAATCAACCCTGCCTGCTGCCAGTCAAATCAGAGCCGGCGTGGTTAGAGCATGTGTATTCATGGGTGCATTGGGAAGGCAAGGGAAGAAGGTTTGGGGGGAACAGTGCCACTGAAAAGCTCCTGGCAACGGCCTTGTCATATGGCGATCCGTTGGGGTCTCTGGATGCAGAAGAAACATCCTGGAAAATTGTTCCTGTCTTGTTCTCTCCAAGTGTTTTGTAATGAGGCTTGCAAGCCATAAAATTTTCAATACTACAATGATTTTGCCCTCACACTTGGGGTAGTGCATCTCTAAGAATTAGCTGCCTGAATACCTAACCACAGCATCTGCTAAAGGGCCCTTACAAATGTATGACAGAGTGTCTGTCCTCATGGTGCCCTGGGCCCTCATATCAACCAGCCTGTTGATAGCAGCCTGACATTATGGAAAAGCACATATCCGGCTTGTATCCACCCTCCAGATGAAGTACAAAGCTGAGGCCCTTTTAAAGGTTCTCTGGCACTTTTCTTAAAGAGCTGGGACTGTTAACCCCATTTCATAGCCAAACTCTATCACAATTTATTCTTTCAACTGGAGTAGTACCTATAGGCCTTGACTTAGATCAGTGCCCCGTAGGCTTGGCCTGGTACAGATGCACAGGGTGGGTGCATTGCAGATGAAGGTGGACTGGAAGTTGGTGTTAATATACCCAATCTAGCTCTACTAGCAAGATTGGATATCAGCAGCAACCCACAGCAGGGGAGGCTGCTTGGGTGCCTAGCCACACTGCTGAGGCTTCACTGCCACCAGTCTGAGCGGGATAATTTGGGTATGTCTACTCGGTATATGGGCACAGCAGACATTGCCACAGGGGTACACTGTCCCTGACACCCCTTCCTCCTTTGGCAGGTGGGGAGCTGAGGCAGAGACCTGAAGTAACAGGTCCAAGTCCACATGGGAAGTCTGTGGCAGGGACCACCAGAGTACATGAATGGCGTTTGCTTACTGTGAGTCTCTAGACACATCTGTCCAGCATTTGGCTGCCCAGTTAAGGATGCCTGGTATTCTTCCTACAGTGCTTTCCCACTTGGAGGCTTCAGAAGGTTTTAGAAGTAGAGCCTCCAGACATGCCCATTGCAGATGGAGAAACAGAGGTGACTTGCCCAGGGTCACACAGGGAGCCTGTGGCAGAGCTGGGAGCTGCTTCCAGATACCTTGAGTCCCAGTCCCATGCCTTAATCATGAATCATCTTCCTTTCTCACCTCCCAGGTCTAGCTTAGGTTTTCCATGTGTTCTCACCCACTGGAGTCGTGTCCAGGCAAAGCAGGCGTGAACCACTACCAGATTAGGGCAATCACACGTTGCACAGATTTTGCATATGTACAAATGACTGTACAAGGTGCAAAGCAAAAGAAAATCAGATCCATTGCCTCAAAGGAAAATACATCCTGCTCCTTCACCCAAATGGCATAGATGGTTAATGGTCATGCCCCACTTTTTTCCCTTCTGAGAATCACGTGGGAGAAGCGAACTCTTATCGGACACCCACCAGGAAAAATATCTGTGCAGCTCCTGAAGACTTTTTCCAAGACACGGCCTCCATACAAGTTTGTATTGCTTTGGCTAAATAAAAGTGGTGAATAGCAATCACTGTTCTGAAATTAGAGCATCCACACCAAACTCTCTGCTTGATCTTGCCCTGGGTGGAGGGCGGGGGGGAGGTCTAGACAACATCTTGAGGTATGTCCTAGTCCTGCTGCCCGTGATTCTGTGATAACTGGGTGCATCTACATGTTCATTAATATGCAGTGGTTACTGTGCATTTAATTTGGTACTTGCTTAATGAAGTACTAACTAAATGCTCAGTAACTGGAGTTACTGCGCAGTAGCACCAGCAAATGCCTTTTTAGTGACACTATTGTGCAGCAGCCTAATAATACCGTGCGCTGCAGTAGCGTATTAATACTGTTTGTGCTGTGACGTGCCACTGTGCAGTGGTATTAGACTACTAATAACACTGCACATTAAGGGCACACTAAGCGTCTCATGTAGACGTGCCCAGTAAGTGAATTTTCACTTGTACCTGGCCCATCCCTAAAGTCACAGCTGTCTCAGCGCTCCAGCAATTATTTCTGGACCCCACAGCCATCCCTTGAGGAATCTGGGCAGTTACTTGAAGTGAGCGGGTGCAGAGCCTGTAAAGATATGGCTTTCTCTCAGGACACGGGTCTCAGGATGCTCTTGGTTTGCAAGGGTAAGTGTGGCTGATGAACTATTTGGACAACTGTCCTCACTGAATCACGTACCACACTCACTCTTTTCCTTAAAATGAACACTAAGTGCGGTGTGCTTTTTAAATGAAGAGGGTGACTCAGAACCGTTCGGCTAAAAGGAGAAATCTCTTTCCCAGCCCTTTTGTTCTGCCCTCCCCGAATTCTCCGTCAGGCCTGGAAGCCTTTCGGGAACATGCACGAGTTATCGGGCTCGGTATGGGAGTGCCTGAATGGGCTGTTACGCAGGAGTTGAACCAGATGATCGAAGGGTCCCTTTTGCCCTTAAAATCTATTAATCTGTTTGCTGGGATTGAGCGAGATAGTTTCCACTTCCCCTTGCCCGCCACCTCGGCACGGCGCACCATGGGATAACAAGGGACTGTGAGTTATGATGGCTTTTTCTGACAGCTGCTGAAGGGTTGCGGTAACCCAGAGCCATCAAAGCTGACACCGCCGAGCGCTGGAATCCTGCTTGCTTCAATTTCCATCAGAGCCCCGATCAGACCGGAGCTAGGGCTGCTGCTAAGCCACCGTGGGGAAATGGGCGCACGCTAGGCATGTTAAGCTGAAGAACATTGTGTCTTATGCCTGCCTGAAGGCTATTTACACAGTTCCAATTGATTTGTTGTAACCTGTAATTATTTTAGCTGATTTTTTTTCATGCTCTGTTTGTTTTCACTCTCAGGAAGATGAGCAATATTTCTCGCTGTTAAAGCCACTCGCCATGCGATGGGGAGGGAGGGCTCCTGACAATGCAGTCAATGGGGGATGGAGTGAAGGCCACCCAGCTGCTTTCCCTCCCGGCGCTCCCCGGGCCTCTGCCGGCAGTAAGCGGTCGCTTCACCCTGCTGTCAGGGGGGGACAGAAGTTTGCCTTTCCACATCGCTGCCTGATTCCCTCCCTTCCTTTCTCTCCTTTTCACCTCTCTCTCAAATGTCACCCAGCCATCGGTGAGAGGCCAAGCAGCGCCTCTTGCCAACTGGAAGAACTGGTCTGCTATGGGGCAACATGGGAGAAGGGCAGCAGGCTGGAAGCACAGAGCTTGGCAAGCCATCGCCACTCCCCCCACCTGCCCAAGCACTTAGTCTGCCCATGCCCCTAATAAACAGCATCGGCCGATTCACTGTTCAAAATGAATTGGTAGCCAGGGGTAGATGAGCCTGTTTGCTGAACGAGGCAGTTCTGACCTCAAACGCTCTTTACTTGTTAATCATAGAGAAATCCCAGACAGGACTGGGCATCTGGCTGTGCCCCCGGCCTGAGGCTGGGTAGCGCAGGAGACCTTCATTCCCCAGATCTGAGGAGCAGATCCCGTTTGTAATGACTGTGCTTTCGCTCTTGCCATCGTGGGAATCCTTCCTGGATACCGCAGGGGCAAGAAGCGGTTCATTAAAAAGGGAGGGAAAAACGAGAGATCTGATAGACCTCTAAGAGCAATCCTTAATCATCCCCATCATTAGTAAATTGCTGTAGAAGGAGCCTGTTCCAAGGAGGACACAGATTGGGAAGAAAACCTGATTATAGAAATGGGGTCTATTTTTAATATGCTGTGCTCTCCTCAACATGAGTTCAGACTCTGCAGTTCCCACACGATTGCTCATAACGCACAAAGGTTGTCGGGACATAAAATTGTCGAGAACGCATCGGGCTTGTTGGCTTTCAGTGGACTGGGGTTGCTAAGTCCCTTGGGCACTTGCGAAATGTAGCTCGGTTCTGTTGAACGTGGCTGTATTTTCTGCCGAGCACCTGGGAAAACCAGGACGCGGCGTCACAGTGGGACCTGTTGAATGCTGAGCACTCTTGAGAACGTGACCCTTTGTCTTGTGTCCGACATGACCTCAATGCCTTCCATCACCCCACCAGAAGGAAACATCGTTCACCATCCTGCTTGACACCAGACACCTTCAAAGTAAATAGACTGTTCTAACTTTTACCTGAGCCTAATTTGCACAAAATGAACTATTCCAACCAGGAGACCTTACAACACCTTCAGCTCTCCTGTGAAATACGAATTTTCATTTCCACCTAAGAGAAGTTTTACAATCTTTGCATTCTCCTATGCCTGAGCAAGGCTGTGTGTGCCCGAAAGTTTGCAAATAAAGAATTGGGGGTTTTTTGTGCAAATATCTAGTTGGTTGAATAAAAGATATCACCTCTACCAGAGTTCTGCTTCCTTACAGGTGCAGCATTTTGCAGGGTGAAGATGCCCCTCTCATGTAAGAACAGCCGCCCCGTAAAATACCACGAGGGGCACTCCACGTGCTTGTGTGTGGTGTTGAGTTTTGGGGGCCTATCCCACACTTCTTCGTGCTCACGGACAAGTCCTCCCAGCCTAATAGTAATTAAAAACACCACAGCATTCAAGTGCATGAGGCTTGTTCATTGTGTTAGAGGTAACCCTCTGATTATAATTCAGGCTAACTTGGCAGCAAAGACTGGTCCTTGATCTGTTTGGTCTCTGGAGTAGAGTGCAAGGGACTGTCTCTCCTTACACACAGCTCCTAGGCCAGAGGGGCCTCCAGATGTTGCTGCAATAATAATTCCAGCTGGGAAGACTCAAACAACCCCATAGACATTTAATGTCCAGCTCTTGTTCAAAGACATCAATGAGAGCTGAGGGCCCACCAGCCCTTGGAGTCTCAGAACAGCAGACTTCTTATGCCTGAAGAAGGGTGATTGCACCCGAAAGCGTGCAAAGAGCTTTTTTCCCAACTATTTAGGTGGTCTAATAAAAGATATCACATCTTTTAAAACCTTGGCTGCCTATGTCCTTAGACCAACATGGCTACAACCAAAAACACCAGCCCTGGGCATCTTTTGACAGTCCTGGTCTCTGCCTGATAGAACAGGCCTGGAGGGGAGAAGGGTGGTTGATGTCTGCACTGATCTTCACTACCTGAACCCAAATGTGAGCTGGCTCTTCGGGACTGGAGGGGGAGGTAGGAGGTGGCATTGGTGGCAGATAGCAACAGGCAGGGCCTGAGCCTGGGTGGACATGGAGGGGGAGTTGTTTGCTTTTCTCCCGCTGTGTCTGTGTGCCCTGGCTGCACTGATGGCAGAGCCAGCAAAGGAGAGCAAGAGGCAGTCACCTTGCACAGGTGTGAGGGGAAGGAGATCAGAGCCCTGTGTTGCTCGCCAGGCATGCGGATTAGCTCGGGCTGCCTACACTAGGTCCCCTGGCAGCGCTGCAGCTGTGCAGTGCACAGAAGGTGGCTTCAGGAGATAAAGACCCTGCTAACGCTTTCTCCCCTCAATGGCAGGGAAGTCTCATGCCAGGTTCCCGGACTCTCATTCCCATAGAGGTGGACGAGGTCCCTATTCCCATGCCATTGCGCCATGCTGACCAGGGCAACTAAGTATGGGTTAGAGCGCTGGGATGTGCGGCACAGAGTACTGCCAGCATCTGAGTGATGGCAGGGGGAGGACGCTGGCTGCTCCTGGATGCGTATGCGTGTGCCTGGGAGGATGCACACACGGGGGAGGCCAGGAGATCCTGTGCGTGAGGATAGGTGTGAGTCAGGGTGTGCCTCAGCATCTCTGTATGACTTGGACAGCGGGTGCCCATGCTGGAATATACCTGCCTGCATGCTAGTGTCTCTGCACAACATCAGCACATGTGCATCTGTGAGCACACTTATCTTGAAGTGTGTTTTGTCTCCCCGGGAGTGGGTTCCTGGCAGTCAGTCAATGTGCACAGGCAGATCTATGTCCGAGCACCTGGCTTAGCCAGTATGTCTGTGCCTGACGCCACGTCTCAGCTGCGGTCCATGGCATGACAGCAGCACGTGTAGACACCCTGGAACTAGAGGTGAACTACTTTGCTCAGGTCCTGAAAGCAGAAGAAGCAAGCTCACGGACCTCATAGATTCATAGTTTCATAGATGTTAGGGTCGGAAGGGCTCTCAATAGATCATCAAGTCCGACCCCCTGCATAAGCAGGAAAGAGTGCTGGGTCTAGATGACCTCAGCTAGATGCCTATCCAACCTCCTCTTGAAGACCCCCAGGGTAGGGGAGAGCACCACCTCCCTTGGGAGCCCGTTCCAGACCTTGGCCACTCGAACTGTGAAGAAGTTCTTCCTAATGTCCAGTCTAAATCTGCTCTCTGCTAGCTTGTGGCCATTATTTCTTGTAACCCCTGGGGGCGCCTTGGTGAATAAATACTCACCAATTCCCTTCTGTGCCCCCGTGATGAACTTATAGGCAGCCACAAGGTCGCCTCTCAACCTTCTCTTGCGGAGGCTGAAAAGGTCCAGTTTCTCTAGTCTCTCCTCGCAGGGCTTGGTCTGCAGGCCCTTGACCATACGAGTGGCCCTTCTCTGGACCCTCTCCAGGTTATCCGCATCCTTCTTGAAGTGCGGCGCCCAGAATTGCACGCAGTACTCCAACTGCGGTCTGACCAGCGCCCTATGGAGGGGAAGTATCACCTCCTTGGACCTATTCGTCATGCATCTGCTAATGCACAAGAAAGTGCCATTGGCTTTTCTGATGGCTTCGTCACACTGCCGGCTCATGTTCAACTTGGAGTCCACTAGGACTCCAAGGTCCCTTTCCACCTCTGTGCCACCCAGCAGGTCATTCCCTAGGCTGTAGGTGTGCTGGACATTTTTCCTCCCTAGGTGCAGCACTTTGCATTTCTCCTTGTTGAACTGCATCCTGTTGTTTTCTGCCCACTTGTCCAACCTGTCCAGGTCTGCCTGCAGCTGTTCCCTGCCCTCCGGCGTGTCCACTTCTCCCCATAGCTTTGTGTCATCTGCAGACTTGGACAGAGTACATTTGACTCCCTCGTCCAAGTCTCTGATGAAGACATTGAAGAGTATCGGTCCAAGGACCGAACCCTGCGGGACCCCACTGCCCACACCCTTCCAGGTCGAAACCGACCCATCTACCACGACTCTTTGGGTGCGACCCTCTAGCCAATTCGCCACCCACCGGACTGTGTAGTCATCCACATCACAGCCTCTTAACTTGTTCACCAGTATGGGGTGGGATACCGTATCGAAGGCCTTCCTGAAGTCTTCCTGACCTCTTCGTTGCTGCTGCAGAAAACCTAAGTTTCAGCAGCCCCAACAGACTGGAGAGAGCAAAGCTATAAATCAGGGGGTGAGCAGCCTGCTCAGTACCGACAGGCCACGAGGCACTTCTCGCGGGTGTCAGCTGTTTATGGGGAGGAATCTTTTCCTGCACTGAGTAATAGTGATAAATGGCTCTGAGAGAATATTATCTCCACCAGTGGAATTGGCTCGTCTTGCACATCCGCTCCCCTCTGTGGGTACAGCTTTGTGGGGACTATGGGCACAGCGACCCTGCAGAGGTGAGATTTAAGGTCCGAGTGAGCTTTAAAGCAGGGAGCTGGGAGGCTGGAGACAGCCCAGCTATGGCATCAGAGGTCTCTGCGTGGCCTCGGGTGCCTTGCCGCCCAAGGGAAATTGCACCCCTTGCTGCAACAGGACTGGAAGCAGGGGCAAAAAGGCACCTTTGCATGTTCCCTCCTGAGGACGTCTGGCTCTACAGAGCCCTGGGATGAACCACACACCACCACACATGCTGGTCTCTCTGTACGGGTAAGGCTGGCTTCCTCAACTCTGGCATTGGTGACCCCTCTGCCCCTGTCTGAGGCCAAACTCTTGGCACTGGCATAATGTGCTTAAACAAGGCTGATTTTGTGCACAGAGCGAGCTTGGGAGGATGGATTGCAGCAGCTGCTTCCACCTGACATTTCTCTCTCGCTCCCTTTCTCCCGGCTTTTGTTTAACCAGATACAGGAGGTTGTAGAAGCTGACAATGGAATTACCTGTAACTCTGGGCTCTGTCAATTTTCATTAAGACTCGGGCTAAAGGGAGGCCAGCGCCACAGATGCATCTGGGCTGTCTGTTCTGACAAGAGCTTTCTCAAGAATCTCCTTCCAACTTGCTACCAGGAGGGAACAGCAGCTTCCAGCAAGAAACAAAGAGCTTAGCAAAGATGTGCCTTGGCACCTGTCTCCCAGCACAGGGCTGCAGGACTGGGCAGAGCCCTAGCACTCTGCAGCTGGGCGTGAGTGAAAAAGTGCAAGCCCAGGATTTGCAAAGACAGGCTTTCCTCCTGTGGGGCAGGGGGTGCTGAGACAGGAGACCAGGTGTGCACGTGTGAATCTGGCTATAAGTGTCACAATAGGAACAGGTGCATGCGGAGGGCTAAAGGTGTCCTTGCTGCTTCTTGGTGTGGACTCGGGTCTTCCTGCAAGGTAAGGAGAAGGCTGCAGACTAAAACAGATAGGCTCATTCATTTCCCTCCATTCTGAAGGCAGCACCAAGTTGCAAAGCAAACCTCAGGGTAGGTGTGCGTGTGTGTGCATGTGTGTACACATTCATGCAATAGTGCCCTCTCCTGGAAACGGATTAAAATTGCTCTGGTGTAAGTGCTCCCTCTTTGCCTTTTAACTAAAAAGCGTAACTGTATCATTGCCTACAGCCGCACCTCCCAGAGAGTTGCTAACCCTGGAAGAACTGTGACGATCCCCTCTCCATGAGTACTGCTGCACTGCCATTGATGTTTGCTGGCAGATCTAAGCTGCCCGCTGTTCCTACTCGAAGCGTCTGGAAACTTGTCCTCTTCCTATTGCTGCAGGTCACAGGCCTGAAGTTACCGCGGAGGACAAGAGATCATTTTGCTTCTTCAGTCGAATTTGTCATGTCAGTGAAATTAAACCAAAATGCTAATTGCAAATAGGAGTTAGGCAGTGAAATAACAGGCCTCTCAATGGGAAACAGCCCTGTCAGGATTTCTTTTTGTAAATTCGAAACAAATACCGCATGGCTGGAATCTGGAGGCTGAGAAATCACCATCTGCTTTTTCACGGACTATCGTTCTATTCGGTGCTTAGCTCAGTTTGCATCTGCTGCTCCTTCAGACCTGAGGAAGGGCACTTTGTGCTCGAAAGCTTGTCAAAAATTTCTCCCACCCATGCGGTTGGTCCAATAAAAGATATCGCCCCGCAAAATATCCTTGTCTCTCACATAGCGCCTGCACGGTCACAGCCACAACATCACTCCAACACTACCACTATCTCCTTTGCCACATCTCGGTCTGCAGAAAGCAGGATATTTACTCGGCAGCGTCTCCTCCCTTATCAGATTGCAAGGAGGAAGTGAATTAGCATCCAGAGCTGCATAGGAAGGGAGAGCGTGTGCAGACATCTGGAGGCACCTGTGGGCTAAGCCTGTCTGCAAAAGGTAGAGGACATTTGGACAAACAGGGAAGAGGAGAACTTGTGAGATGCTAAGGATAAGAGAACAGATGAGTATGAGGAAAGCATCAGGTGGGAAGAAAGGGAAAGGTCTGTGAGGCCCTGATGAGAAACCCGAGGCAGGTTAAAGAAGAGAACATGGTGAAGCACTGAGGAAAAGGCAGACATCTACGGGGAAATAGGCAAGGGAACTACAGGGAAGAAAATCGGTGGGCCACAGAGTAGCACCACGGGACGTGGCAGAGCCTCGGAGACAAGAGGCCAGGGGAAGCCCAGATCCAGATTGCAGCTGTAGCTTTGGCTCCCCGCAGCCTCACACGCTGTGCAGCCAGGGAGAATGACTACACGAGGGAAAAGGCAGCAGGGAAAGCAGACACCACCCATTTAAAGAAAGGAAAGTGTCAGCCATGGCAAAGATCTTCCCGTGAGCATCCCCAGTGGAGGGGGTCAGTGCCTTAGAAACGAGTCCTCGGCTCCGTTCCACACTTCACGGCTCCCGCTGCATTTCTGCCGTTCCAGGGAAATCTCCCTGTGGAGGGACCCGTTTCCTTGCAACCCTGAAGGCTGTCAAGACTACGGGGCTAGGCCTCCTCTCTGCAGCCCTCCAGCTCAGTCCCACCCTTGCAAGAAGGCCGGCGTAGCTCCCGAAGCCAAGGACAATGCGCCGCTCCAGCGGCTCCTGCAGTGAATGCTCCCTCAAAACTGGGGTGCGCAGGCTGGCGAATGGGGCGAAAAGAGGGGGATGTCAAAACTTAATAAGACATTAAGACAACCAACTCATTAAGAAGTCATTAGTCTCTGTCAGGAGCTGCTTTAATTAACAAATGCCAGGAACCACAATCCTGTCTCCTCGCTGCCACTGCTGTGCCTCAGCACTATTCTGACCACCTGAATGCAGCTAATTAAATGCCATTTAAAGCTCCCCCAAACCTGGCAGCCAGTTTCCCGCGCTCTGCCAGGTTCCCTGCCAGCCTGCCAAGCATCCTCCTTTGTCACCATCTCCCTCAGAGACAAGAAGGACAGAGGGGCTGGGAAAAGTGGGGTCCCCCCCCCACACACACACACAGACACACACCAAGTTCCTTTCTGAAGCCTGTTTTCTTTTCTCTTTTGTTTCCCCCAAGCCCTGGGCATCTCCTGGGGCTTCTCCAGTGGTCCAAGCAGCCATGGTGGGATTCTGGCCCCAGGACTACACAGTGGGATCTGTTAGCTCCCCAAAATGGGTGACCCTCACTTGTCAGAGGAGGCCAGGCCAAGTCGAAACCTCCACCAGCATCTTTAGGTTGTAGCACAGAGCTATGCTCCCCATCCCTCATGTGTCCACACCATTGCTGGGGCAGTGATGCTCCTGGTACCCTGTGCTCTTAGGTCTGCATTACAGAGCCTCTGCAGCAGCGCTATGGCAGACTGGTTAGGCCAGCGGACCACTTGGTGAGCTGCCAGAAGGGGCTTCTCTGCCAGCAGCCCTTCCCTAAGTGATGTGAATCGAAGCTATTGGGAGCCCTCTTCTAGGGGCACAGCTGTGCCCCCACCCAGGGGTTTGCCCCCATAGCCATGACAGCTGGGGAGGGGCACAGAGCAGTCATCTCACCCTCCTAGCCGACAGAGGCAGCTTTCTGTTGCATGGGCCTGGCCTAGAGGAGGGCGTTTGGCATGGAGTCTCCACCCCAAAGCAAGCAGCCATGGTAGGAGTTCCTCCAGCGCATTGCATCCAGGCAGGGATTTCACCGTGGTGGCTACACCACTGCAAACGCCCCTGCTGCAACAAGCCTTCGTTCAGCTGCTTGGACGTCAGCTTTGGAAGGAAGAAAAGGTTCAGGCTTGTCAGGAACGATCAGGAGAAGTCCTGTGAATAGCCAGGCAGGTCACCATCTGGCGGAAGATGGCTCAACTGGGAATTCCCAGGAAAACAAAGGCTGCTCAGAGCAATAATGTAAGAGTAGCCAAGACCTTTCTAACTAGGGCTGAGCCAGAAGCTGGCATCCAAGTGTGCGAAGGCTGGGATCTGGGGCCAGCTTTCACAGCTTCTCTCATTCTTGTAGAGAGTTGCTTCAGACACCAGCTCTGACCTCCCCTGGGCTCAGGCCTCTCCCCAGTATCTGTGGGCCCTTCCAGCCAGAGCAAGCCAGTTTGTCTTGAAATTATCATCCGGTTCAATGACACAAGGGGCCTGATTCTACCTTCACTGGACTTAATGGGAGATTTTTAAGTGGCTCCAGCCTGGTGTGGGCTGAGGGGGTGCACATGGTGGTGGGAGGTTAGAGGGTGACATAGAGCAAGGATGTGTTCACTGCTGCCACTCAGCTACGAGCATGGGAGTAAATGCAGGGAAGAGGGGAGCAGCCCAGGCCTTCCTGTATATCTGACAATCCTCAAATGCCGTATCCACCTTGGGGGGGCTTCATCACTGGGTGTGATTTAGAGCAGCCGTGAAATTGCTCTGGCTTACGCTGGGCATTGTCGTGGCGTAGAGAAGCCCAGGGGAGCTTTAAACGTCCTGGCACATCCGCTCTTCCTGCATCGCGCCGTGCACGTCTCATATGCAGCAACTGGCCTGCTCCTAACTATCGAGCAGCTATACTGAGCCAGTCATCTGCGCCCATAAATCAGCAAAGAGCCCTTGAAGTCAGTCGGATTGATATTCCTGCTGCTAATAGCCCTACGCTGCGCTGCTGTGCACCAGCCGAGGAGGCCAACCCTGGGCATCTGAATATGCAAACGTTCGCCAGAGCAACTTCTGCTGAAAACACCTCAGATCCTCCCACCGCTTGCTCCGATCCATCACATCTCCTTGTTGTCCCCCCCTCCCTCCCCCAAACAATGGGAAATATTTTAGAGTCCCCCTGGAAACCTTACTATTTCCCTTTTTCAGGAAAAAATCACTTCAAATCAATTTAAGCAAAGGCCTTCTGTTTTCCTGGAGTTTAAATTTATTTGTTTTGTCCTTAGGTTTCCTGCTATTTTTTGATCCTGCAATCAAAGATATTTCTTTAGCTCTGCACACTTAGGGACCTTGGCAAACACACAATCCATAAAATATACAGCATGCTTATAGTGGGATTTACATAACAGTGACAGAGGAGACATCAAAAAGAATCAGTGATTAGATTTAGAAGCAATTACTGCAATGTCTCAAATAAAGGGAGAGGAGGTTGGAAGCTGACGGGAAGTTAGATACGTTGATAAATGCCCCGGTCTTTTTCATCTCTATAAATGGCACTTGTCATTCTGTTTTATGCCTTGCTGAGAAGTTTCCAACCACTCACACCTAGAAATCACTGTGTGGTCCTTTTGTATTTTATAGCCCAAATGGTAGAAGATTTATGGGGCAGTGATAGAGAGCGACACCTTCCAGCAGTTCAGATTACTCACACACACACACACACACACACACATATATATATATATATATATATATATATATATATATATATATATATATTAGAAAATTATTTGAATTAAGGATAGGGAGGATCCTGATGGTTGGACTCCACCTTTTATGGTGTAGGTACAATGCAGACTATGCATTGTGCATTAGTCACCAAGTTAAGATGCAGGATGAAATAGGGCCCTCTTAGGCACCTACATCCATTCAGGTGCCTGATAGAGGGGGTCAGATCTGGCCCTTAGGTTCTCTAAGCCTCAGTTTTACATCTGTAAATTGGGACTAGTACTTCCCTATGCTTCAGGGTGGTACAAGGAGAGGGAGGTGCTGGAATCTGCATCTCTGGGGGTTTCTAAGAGCAGGTCAGAGAAGTGTCAGCCAGGAATGGCCTAGCAATGACTGACTTGGGCAGAGGATGGATGACATGACCTCTAAAGGTCTTTTCCAACCCATGTAGATGCCTACAGAAGAGGTCAGGTTTTCAGGGGAGCATTGTGCATCAGATGCTAGGCCCTTTGACACTTTGGCCTCGATTGTGGGTGCCGTACACTTGAGGTTCTTGGAAAATCTGGCTCTGGGCCATGTGAAGATCCGGAGCTGTAGCCCATGGTTAACAAGAGCAAGCTGGAACCTGAGCTGTGTGGAAGACCACTTGTTTGTGTCCATAATTTGTGTCGACAGTCATTGTTCAACCAATTCTTCCCATTCGCGACGCAGTATGTGACCCCAAAATCGAGGCAAATTTCCTCCATGAAGCACCAGGCTTGTTGCCTTGATCCTGATACAGCAGGAACCCCCCTGGGGAAGAGAAAGCAGTTCAGTCTCCCTAGTCCATTCAGCTCTCTGTGTTGAGCTGGCAGATGGCAGACACAGATCTCAATTAATTTCAGTGGTAACGATGTTTGTATTTGTTTGCATGTGCCTGTGTGTGTGTTTGTTTGTGATGGGGTGAGGGCCTTGGATGCAGCTCCGCTGGGAAAGGGCCTGAGATCCAGCCAGCTCATTTCATGGGGTCAACAGCCAGCTGCGAACACCCAGGCTGCAAATGGGTAGCTCCTTCAGAGAGCAAAGCACCAGAGAGCAACCCCAAACAAGTAATCAGTGAATTTGTGGATGGCTGATTGCCATGGCAACACCTCAGCCCTGCCACCCTTTGAATTGCAAGCGAGTCTTGTTGGGAAAAGGGAGAGGGGGGGTGCTGGGGAGAGATCTGAAGGACCAGGAGCTCCTGCACTGATGCTCACATCAGGGGTAACACCACTGACTGTACCCAGGGGAGGATGGGGGTCGGGATCTGACCCCCTCTGTCATGCATCTTTTGGGGCCTGATTTCCAGGGACATGCTGGGGCGGGAACAGAAGTGACAGTAATCACGTGGCTGGTGTTTGGGGCCTTCCAGGAACCTGCATAGCTTCAGGTGTTAGAGCCACCTTGAGGATGCAACTAATGCATGCTCTCCCTCCTATGAAAACGGAGCCTGCCTATAGCACAGAGTCATCATCTCGCCCTCCGTGATGGCTAACCCCTAGGCATGGGGCTAGGAGCAGGTCTGCTGCAGGGGCATGGCTCTCCCACCAGCTCTGCATCAGCGGGCGAGGAGCCTGGCAAAGCCCCCTTCTCCACCCTCAGAGCTTCCAGGGCTTCATACAGGAGCAACTGATGAGGAGCAAGTCCTAGGTCGCTTCTTCCACCCCCTCCCTACCTCTGCTGCGCACACAAAGCCTCTCTCGCTCTCCCTGCTTCGGCCCCCTTATTTCCAAAGGGCTTTGCCCTGCAGGAAGACAGCGTTCGAGCCACCGCACACTGTGCTAATAGAGCAGCCCGCTCCCAATTGAACTGGGAATCTAGGCTCCAAGGAGCGTGGGGCGAGCCCCGTTCCCAGGGGGAATCAGGGATGCGGGTCGGAGATGGATCCTGCTTCCTACTGCAATGGAGCAGGGAGTTTTGCCCTGACTCCCTGGGGCGGGCCTGGGGGGAGGAGGCAGGATCCGGCCCCATTATATGCTTCCCCGCCTACATCAGGCGCTCATCCAGTCGTGGGCTTTGCTCTGGCATCACGGCTTACGGGGAAGGTTTTGCTTCGAAGCACTCCTCAAAGGCAGCGCTGGCACCCGGGGATTTAATTGCATGCTTGGCATTCTATTCGGTGCTAGCCCAGGTATTATGTATAAAAATAGAAAGCAGGAAGGAAAGGAAAAAAAGAAGTGGGGGAAGTCAAAGCACTTTTGAATATTCCTGAAGTGTACGAGTGTTCAGCCCCTCACACCACAGCCCGCGCTGGGGGCCGCCGGGAGGGTGGCACCAAGGTGCAGCAGGCTGTCAGCATGAGGCTGGAGCCAGAGCAGCTGAGCGCTGCGCACAAGAAGGGAGAAGGGTGCAGCCACGCAGCCCAGGGGCCTGTCTCTTCCCCACCTGTCGCTGACCCCTGTGTCACCACGGGATTTGGTGGCCTTCTGACCTTCGTTCCACTCAGATGCAAGCGAGCAGCACACAGACTGTGTCTCTATCCGCAGTATTTGTGCCCAGCTCCAGCCTGCTACTCACCAGCTAGGAGCTGCCCTTTGGGCCTCAGCTGGCCGACTGCATCCACCCCAGCCTCATATCTGCAGAGAAAGGTGCCTCTCAGGCAGGCATGGGTCACTGCTGCAGGGGCAATACTCTGCCTGGCCTGTTTTTTCCCCACCTCTGTCCTTGTTCGTGCTCCTTCTTTGTTCCCCAGTCCCACCCGACACAGGATTGTTGCTGGGAGGGAGAGGGGTCTGCTGCTAAGAGCAGGCTGCTCAGCGGAGGCATGACTCAGAGCTTTGCTGGTCTAATTTTAAACCAGGGGGTTGGAGGTCGACAGGAGCCGAGAGACCCAGGCAGTGGCCTGGCTGCAGGGCAGCTCTGCCCCTCATCCTCCCGCTCGGAAAGCGCCAGGCTCCCTTGGTCTCCTCCCTCCTGCCATCCTTGTCCCAGAAATGCATCGCCAGTTCGTGACAGGCCCTCTGGCCACAACTACCCTGGCCCCTTTCACCTCCTCAGCGGCTGAATTGAGCCATCCTGTTGGCGGTGGAAGCTATTTATTCTGGCACTTATTTATTTATTTCCTCCCAGAGCTCGCCTGACAAGAAGCCATGCAGCGATGGCGCTGGCTCCCAGCCCTCGCAGCCTCTCCCGGGGCGGTAGGGAATGAAAGGGGTGCAATCACCCGACCTCAGAGCTCATGGGGAAGACGGAGCCCGGAGGAGTGGTAGTGCTCTCCATCTCTGCTCACCTCTCAGACCTGTCACTCACCATGCCCTCCACCCTGCCCTGTGGCTATTTCCCCCTATTTCCGACATGTCCCCCAGACTTTTATCCGAAGTCTACCAAAAAAAAAAAAAAAGGCGGAGGTTTCAGATTGAAGATCTAGGAATGAAACTCACACCAAGCTCATCTTTCAATGCTGAGGAAGAATGGGCTAGTAATCATAGCATGGGACTGGCCCTGAGTTCTGCTTCTGGCTCTGCCACTGACTCCCCATGTAATCTTGGGCAACTCACTTCACCCTTCTGCCAAATAGGGTTAATAAAAGCAATCATCAACCTCCCAGTGGTTCAGCAGGGCTTGTACAAAGCTTAGACACTGTCTTACAAATAGAAGCGTCTCTAAAGGTCTGAGTCAAAGCCCACTGACGTCAATGGAAAGGCTCTCCCTCATTTCAAAAAGCATCTGTGTGTGCAGTTATGCCTGTATAATTATATTGGTTTAAGTTCACACCTGAACCCATGGCTTGAGGGCAGTATGTTGCCCCAAGTCCCTCAAACAATGCTAGGAAATTAGGAAATAAAGCTGGTCAGTTTGGCACCACAGTACTTGAGTGAAGTGATATTGCTTTGTCTTGACTACAGTTTAAAAGGTAGCTTGATCTAACATCATATCTTAATTCCAAGTCACAATACCTGAGGTCTTGTCTATACTCTAAAGAGCTTGCTAGTAGAACTGATTAGCACTCTGCTTTCTAATCCCCACCAGTGGAGATGAAGTTTCTAGCAGCAAAAGAGTGATTTTGCTGAAACCCCTGAAACCAGAATGGAAAAAGCCATTACCAGAAATGTTTCTTTCTTTTTTTCTGTCTTTTTTTTTTTTTTGCTAGTATAAGTAAATTGACACCGGGGCTTTTGCTACTATAACTATAGAGGTGGGAGGGGGGTGGGGATCACACCACTGAGTAACGTGGCTATACTGGCAAAACAAGTAGGGCACGGGAACGTGAATAATTTTGATTTCATCTGACCCCCGCAGTCTTTCCTGCCTGAGTGCAGTGGGGCTTGACCCGATGATCTCTACGGTCCCTTCCAGCCCCTAACATATATGAATCTATGAAACCACAGAGTAAAGGACGACAGGGGCTACCTGCACCTCTGCTTCTCTGTGTTCACTGCCAGCATTCATGCTCTTAACCTGTGATAAATGGAAGCTAATCCCGAGCCCTCAAGGAAAGAGGATGAAGGTACTGCGGGTTAGCTTCCACTTACCCCGAGGCAGTTACTGCAAAACAGCGGACTCACAGCAAATTCCCCCACCTCTCTCCTCTCCTCATGGCAAAGTAACCAAGCCCCCATACCCACAAAAGTACATTTAGAACAATTCAGCATGTATTAAAGTCAAGGCCGACTTTCCAAACAGATTAGCGAATACCTTCTAACTTAAAGGGCACTTATACACGTTAGAAGGGTTTAAGTCTTTGGCTGTGTCTACACACACAATGCATTCCTGGGGTAGGAATACTGGTGGATGATGTGGGCAGCGCACTGCTAGTGGGAACGCACATCCCTGCAAATCTGTGCTTTATCCCAGCTTAGTACAACAGCACCCCAGGAACAAAGGAAGCCAAAAACAGCAACTACACTAGTGGCTTCTGCCAGCATAACTGCATCTGCTATAGTCATACCTCATCTTGCCCCAGACAGAACGGTGCCATTGAAGCCTTCCGTGCTTATTCAGAGGAGATTGCAACGGACCAAACCTACGGGGTGCTGAGCACCTCAGGATCCTGCTGAAGTCAGCAGGAGCTGAGGGCTCTCATTGCCTTCCCAGCCCAGCCCGCAGAGCGCCAAAGCAGCAGCAACAAGACACAGAACGAGGGCCGCTAATAGATGAGTCATTTCCAGTGATTAAAAAAGGGCTCTTCTTTTTTTTTCTTTTTTTTTTTTTTCAAAAAAGGAGCGGTGGAAAGATGCCAGTGAACATAACCTCCGTGACTGCTGGAGGAATCATTCCAGGGAGGAATTAACAGCAGGATATTAGTTGCAGGCAAAGAACTTAATTAGCAGATTCAGCAGAGATTCCAATTAAAAAAAAAAAAAGCAGCGCCCTCGCCTCACGGCTTTTCTGGAGATGAGGAGAGGCGGAGGGGGACGGCAGCCCTGAGACAGGTTTCGGAAAAGCCTCTGATACAGGGCCGTGGAAAGAGCCAGGCAGAAAAGACTAATGGGATTACTGAGGCTGGGGTAGCTACAGCGAGAGCCATGGGTGATGATTAATGAGGGATCTGTTCCGGTTAAGCGGCTGCAGGGTCAGAGAGAAGTGAGGCTGGGGGGATCATTAGGAACAGTTGCCGCTGAAAAGGAGGTGGATTGCCATGTTTGCCAGGCTGATCAGGCTCCTGAGAGAGACATCGGTTGTGGTTTCCAGTGCCCAGTGTCCCCTGCCATTTTAACCCTTTGGATACAATTCACGCTGCCTGCACTCCCTTGTAAGCACACAACACGTATAGACCTGGCTAAAAGGGAGCGGACGGTATCGGGACGCTCTTGCACGGGCTTTCATTTCTCCTAAAGGCTCCTCCACCTGTCTACAACATTGCTCTATCCAAAGGCACCCGGACCAATGCCTCAGGACGTAGCTCCTGCTCTGTGCTCCCGTGTGGCTGCATAGACTCGTCCACAGAGACATCCCAGGGGATCTGCCATCATGGCCAGGGTCGCACTGGAAAGAGAGGGATAGGTCATGCTGATAAAGGCCAGTTAGGAAGGACAGCATGAGGAAGAGGGATGGTCTTGCAATCTGGATTCAGAAGTCTACATCGTGCCTTGGGCACCCTCTTGAGACCTCCATCTCTGACATCCTTGACATGCCCACCTTTGCATTTTAGCCTTTGGGGCATGCAAGGGGAGCGGATGAGTAGTGCAGGGTCCCCAGAGCACAGGGAACATGAAGTGGATGTACCCTGAACTCCCCCTACCTCCCACAAAGATCCTGGGGGCTTGGATGCAGGGTTTGGGGGCCCTTATGGAGATGATGGGAGAAATTCAGAGCCAGAAGTGAGTGAGCTGAAGGGGGAGGTTTTGGTTTGGGGCCTCTCTCTTCCTCTCCTTTCGTCTGAGGAAGGTCCTTACCGGAGGCTCAGGAGATCAGGGGTTCAGTCCTTACAGTTGATGGTTTTCAATAAAGCTTAAAAGAGTCAGTTTCTTTAGAAAACGGCCCCCAGTTGCTCTGTCCAGCTCTAAAAAGAGGACAACGAGCTTTCCTTTCTCCCAGACTTATCTCTGCAGCACACGGTCTAGGAGAAAGTCTGTTTGTTACTCTGTGAAGTACAGCGCCTAGCGCGGCGGGGCCCGTGACGGCGGTCGGAGGCTCGAGGTAGCCGTGTATTACGAACAATTAATTCTCGAGCTGGAGCCCGTGTCACTGAAGGATGATGTGTTCTGAAATGCCAGCAATCAGTGACTCTCCTGTGACCCGTGGTAGCCGGCAGCCTCTGTGTTCGTCATAACGATAATGAGCCGGGAGAAGGGGAAAAAATAAATGGTACAACAACAGGAAAACAAATAAAAGCTACATCTCGTAAGTGCAGCTTTCCCCTCTGTAGCTTTATACCAATCAGTGTTCAACCGCCAGAGCAGACACTAAAAGCAGCCAGCCCGTTATTGCTTGTTAGAAGCAAGCGAAGCCTGGAGGCCTGAGAAACCTGCCTTTCAAATGGAAATGCACGGACAAAGGGAGCGGAGAGAGAAAGCTTGGTGTATGTGTGTGTGTGTGTATGTGTGTGTGTGTGCAAGCGTGCACAAGCGGGAGAGAAGGTAGCTTGTATTGTCATGGTAACACCGACAAATACAAATATGCCAGTAAACACCACTCACTCTCGCTCTCATTCCAGATCTTTTACTGAGCGATAGCTCTGAGGCAAAATAATATAAAACCCACAAACTGGGGGGCGGGGGGAAGCGGAAGGAATAAAATGGAGATCAACCCTAGCGGCATAAAATAACCTTTTCGATTCCTTCCCCCTCCCTGTCCTGGATGCCCCACGTTCACTTTTTGCCTGCCTTTCATTCATCAACAGGTTGAAACTGCATGGGGTGATAGGGAAAGCAGGGGCCATCCCGGAAGGGAGGGTGGCGAAGGCTGAAATATGTGGAGCCGAGGAAGCCTGTGTGGTGTGCCAAAGGGAATTTCTTTGGGGTGTCGATAAGCCGCGGCATGCGAATGAGATGAGAAGAGGGTTTCTGTGTAGCTTTCCCTCTTCATTTAAAAAGATGGCAGCAGAGCTAGTGGAAAAACACAGCAAAGGCTGGAGAAAAGACAGGAAAGCACAGCCTCAGCTGCAATGAGAGCAGAAACCCAGGGACCCATTAATCACAATTTACCTGGTTACACAGGTGAAGGACACGCTGATTGGCAGCTGGTAGACGGGGACCTGAGTCAAAGCCTCACCTCAACCCTCTTCCACCTTGACGCCTACAGTGAGATGGTGCAGGCCACCTCTACCTTCTTGAGGTGCCTCTGAACTTCAAGCAAGGGGCTCCTGGTGGCTTGGGACAGGCTGCATGAATCCAGAGCCTGGGGGAAAGGAGCAAAATAAGCACCAGCATCTGCTGCATAACTGTTAGGGATGCTCTTTAGTGCATCTTTGCATCTCAGAAGGGTCTGGCTTTCTCCACATCTTATTCATAGTTTAATGCAGTCGGCTACAGAGGGAAAAGCGAGAGACATACGCACACGATAGGTCTCTCACAGAGACCTTATTTCTGTTCTTTCTTCCTTTGCTGTTCCCCTTACATTTCTAGGAAGTTGCTGTCTCCTGAAGGCAGCTGTCACTTTGTATGCAGCTCAGGCATAGCATGTTGCAGAGTAGGCACTCTCTTAGGCTGTGCCTACATCAGTCCTTTATGGGAAAATCTCCCACCCTTGCACCGTTGCAGGTACATCTCCTTTATGGTAAGAGGCCTAATGTAGGGAGGACTGGGAGCGGGGGGGTTACCTCCATATTGCCAAACCCTTGTGATCCTAGTCGTGCTGTAAGTAGCGATAGACAACTGGTAGGAGCTATCGAAGAAGAGACTTGTGTGGAGAAGGCCTTAGAGACCGTAAAAATTCATTCGAACCGAGGCACATAGCTGCTTGTGGTGTACTGTACAGGAAAAATCAGAGGCAGGCACTCCCCCAGGCTCACAAATTACTCTTTGATTGAGTACATTCGCATCACCTTCCAAGGGCTTGATGCAAAGCCCCATAAAATCGATGGAAAGTCTCTCACTGACTGTGATGGAGTTTGACTCAACCCCTAGCTGAGACTAAAGCGCACAAAGAGAAAATGAGCCAACCCTGGTGTTTGCTAAATAATGCAATGTGTTTGATTGCCATGGGATGACACTGCGACCCTTTAATTGAATTTTTGTCTGCCAGTAAAAAACCCCCTGAAAACGTGACTCTTCAAGAGGCTTATGAATTCATCAGGCATCATAATCACTTTTTTCTCCCCCTAAACCCACTAACATCGTGCTCTTTAAGAAGTTTATTTCCCTCTGGACCAATTGCCTGCTTGTAAATTTGATAGAGATTAAAAAAGAGAGAGAGAGAGAGAGGGAGAATAATATAAAATTTCTGCAATGCAAAGTACCTCCCATAAAAACCAGACACATTATTCAGCATGCACAGCCTATGTGTTCATATAATGGGGGACTCCATCATTTTCCGTTCACCCCTATAACTTCTGTCCCAAGTTGGCTATAAAGACAACAGGGAAGGGGGAATAAAAACAGCCGGTCTGTCTACCTATCACGGGCTGGCAGAGGGAGTTGATCTCTTTAGGTCTCCTCTAACTATGGTTGTTCCTGTATTTTATGGTATAGCCTCTGATTTATTATCAGCTTTTATGGGTGCTGTAAAGCAGCCACAAAGTAGAGGAATAAAGTAACTAGAGGAACATTCCCCCTCCCCATCTAACTTGCCTTGTTAAGGCAGTGGCTGAGGCACGGCGGCAGGCAGTGTTAGAAGGAGCTCCCAGACCAGACTTGGCTGCCTGAAATATTTGCAGTCCCTTCATCACTGCGGCAACAGCAAGGCAAACCACCCAGAGATGGTAAGTTAGGAATGGCGCTGGCATGTGAGATGGAGTCCAGGCTGCTACCAGGATTAATCGGGATTTTATACGAAGGGCTGGCCTGCATGTGGTGTTGCATTGATGTAATAAAAAGTACAGGCTTCGTGGGTGTTTCATTAAGCACCAGGGTGTGTGGATACCCCCAAACTCTCCTTGTCCAAAGGCTTTGGATAGGTGATTGTGCCCTAGTGCAATCAGAGTTGACCTCTATAGTTTTACTCACGAGAACAAACTCTCTAAGGTGGCAAAAATACCCCATCAGGCCACCTCTAGGCTTGCTACAACAGGGAAATGGAGCAGTGGAATAGTCTATGGCCAGGCCTGTGTTAACACCCCCATCTGGGTGCTGTATTCTGAAATTAAGTCGCTAAAAATGATCCCCTGGTGAACAGGCCACTCAGCTTCCCTTTGTGGACAAGAACTCACTCAGCATCCTGCATCTTGCCTGTGGGAGATCAAGACTAAAAGGTTTCCTCCCAGCAGGCAGTGTGGATGCCCATCGCGGCAGAACAGGCTGCAAAAAGACGGCCTGTGAATTGGCTCGCTACTGTGTCTTCCAACTCAAGAAAATTATGTTTTAATTGCTCTACAAAGCAGTAGGTTAGCAACACAGGTAGGGCAGCAAATAACTGCAAGTACCTAGGGATAAAGGCAACGGCCAGTTCTCACTGAGCTGTTGCCCACGCATTGGACCTGGGAGATCTGGTAGATGGAAAGTGCTTCCTGCTTTGCATTGCTTAGTTTGCTGCCTTGAGCTGCTGCTGCCTCTTGGCTCATCCACAGCAAACTTTGTCCTGTTGTGCGCTGCCTTTAAACTCACCTCATGCCTGGGAGATTGTAGAAGGCTTTTGAATTGGAGGGCCCGATCCTTCCACTGGCACTGCCCTGCTCACACCCCGGAGGTGTGCTGATTTGTCTCAGCTGAGGTTAAAGAATCACAGAAAATTCAGGTTGGAAGGGACCTCAGGAGGACACATCTCATCCAACCCCCTGCTCAAAGCAGGACCAGCCCCAACTACATCATCCCAGCCAAGGCTTTGTTGAGCTGGGCCTTGAAAACCTCCAAGGATGGAGATGCCACCACCTCTCTAGGTGACCCATTCCAGTGCTTCCCCACCTCCTCGTGAGAGAGTTTTTCCTAATATCCAACCTAAACCTTCCCTGCTGCAAGTTGAGCCCATTGCTCCTTGTTCTGCCATTTACCGCCACTGAGAACAGTCCAGCTCCATCCTCTTTGCAACCCCCCTGCAGATTGTTAAAGGTAGATATCAAATCTCCCCTTGGTTTTCTCTTCTGCAGACTAAATAAGTCCAGTTCTCTCAACCTCTCTTTAGAAGTCAAGTTATGTCCCAGTTCTTAACAGATGCCCATGGGGAACAAGAAAGCATCACTCAGCATCTCACCTTAGGCCAAGGACCAATGGATTCTTTCATTTTCTCCTCCCTTGAAGTGAAGATCACCCCCTGCATGAGGCCCAGGCATCATTTAAACCCTAGCTAAGCTCTCAGAATACAACTGGAGGGATGCGTGCTTCGGCTGGCCTTTGCGTGGGGATGAGTTTTGCTTTCCTGTAGGCGAATGCAGAACAGTACAGACTCTCAGCCCGAGAGATGCACTACTCCCGTACCCCTTCCTATCCAATGCCATCTACCAGGATGCTAATGTGTGCCACATAGGGTGGAGCCTGTGTTTCCCATTCTCTGTCTCTCGGTCCAGAGGACCACCAGCGCCAGGTGGGAACCGTGGGGTGCGATTCTGTGCACAGCGCTGCATCCTCTGACAGCATTCAGCAAATGACAGTGACAACACCTCTGGGCTGAAAAGACACCCTTGGGGCTGGATCCCACTGTCACACCCCACTGAGGCCCAGAGAATCCAGCAGGTGTAAATGAGAGCTGCAGGGGGTCCGTGGACAGCAGATCATGACTTAGTGTGATCAAGGGATCAATCCAGCAGCTTCCCTGAAGTGCTCTCTGCAGAACGTTTGCCTTGTTTGCCTTTCCTGGCTCATCCTCTGCCTGTGCCAGGGTGAGTCACACACCCTTGCCTACACAAACCCTATGCACTATAAATTGCAATTTTGAGGGCACATTGCCTCCTTTACTCTCCCCTCTCTTGCTCCTTCCTGTTGTCCATTGCTGCGTATGTGTACAGCACCTTGCACAGTGGGTCTCTGGCTCAGTTTGGGAGGGGTGCTCTCTGTATTTGTATGTATTTCACTGATTTGAATGCAAACAGGCTCTTCCCCCCCCCCCCCCACCACACACATTTTATGTCTTTACAGGAGCTGCATTATCAAAGACAGAGCTTCTGCATGCCTGTCTGGGGACAAAAGGCCAATTCTACAGCTCTGATCTCTCCCTTTCCATTTCCGTAACCCAACAGCATGGCATCTTGTTCTGTTGCTTTAAACCCATGCTCCCCACCGTGCTGTAACTCTCAGGGCCCAACAGCAAGCGACATTCTGCCTTACAGGGCTCAGGTGGATTCCACCTCCTCCCAGATCAGCTTTTCCAGCTCCAAGAGTACACAACCCTCCAAAAGCCCTCGTTAAATTTATAGCTCCAACCCCACCGAGCATTTTATTTGGCAATAAAGGGAAAGTTATGGATTGGTGCTGGGGTTGGTGGAACGCAGGGGTAAGCGAGCTGGTAAGCACCTTCCCAGTAGGGAGGAAGCGGGAGAGGGAAAGAGAGAGGGGGAGGAAGAGGGCAAAGAGCTGAGTCCTGGAAAACCCCATTTGCTGAGACAGATCAGGGAAAGCATTGGGGCTAGGGCTGAATTGGCCCGCTTGTATTTCTCATGGACAATTTTTCTTGATGTCATTGCCGGGAAGGGTGGCTCATTGATCCCCACTTAAAACAAAACACATGGGGAGAGTCCTGGATGCCAGGGGTAACGTATAGCGGCCCTGCCGTGGGCAGGAGAGACACTATAACTCAGGAGCACCCAGGGCCGACGTGAGTTATGACTCTGTCTTGCACAAGTGACAGGCCTGCAATAACTTACTCGGCGCTGCTAGTAAGTGATTTGGTTTATTCTGCACAGGGGAGCTGCTAAAGGGGAGGGGTGATTGCTCTTTGGGTCTGGAGCAAGAGTTGAGGGAGGCTTTTCCAGCTGCTTTCGGTTTATTTTCCTCTTGCTTCCAGCATGCAGCAAAAAGAGTGGTTCTTTCCCTGAATCAATAAAGGGAAAAGAGAAATGCCTGTGTCAGAGTAAAACTGAAATGCATTTCCTGGATGCTGTTAAAGCTTCTAGTCAATGAGCTCCTGTCAGGCTGTATTGGGATAGCACCTGTAGGAAAGGAGGAATAGGGAAAAGCTGCCTCAGTCACTATATAAAACTCTCATCCCCACAAAAATGACCCAGGTACAGCATGACACTACATGCATTGCTTAAGGGCCAGCTTAGCCCTCAAAACAAGGGTTAGGGGCTGCGCATGTGTTGGGCCGACCCACTACAGGACCAGATCAGTCGTCCCTCTAGCCCCCAGCCCCTGCCTTTGGTACTGGGTGGCACCAGCTGAGACAGAGGAATGGATCATAGATCTCAGCACGGATCCAGGGCGCACCAGTCACAAGTGAACCTCGAGCTCTCTGGATGCAGGGAAAGCACAGTGAGTTCAGCAGCAAAGGCAGACACCCCTCACCCTGTGATCAGCCTCATACAGGAGGAGAATCAGGGAATACACCTACAGGTTTTGCCATCTGTATTTTTTACATGTTTTGTATCAATGTGTGGGACTGTTAGGCATTTCCCAGCCAGCTCTAAAGCAGTGAGTTCCCTCCCCAAGGACAAGAAGAAAAAAGAAAAAAGCACAAGTATCCCCAATCTGGCAAACAGATCCATCCTTTGCCATCTGGGACCCTGATCCTCTGTCACCCCACACTGGGTGCACGCCTTCAACCAGCACAGCGTGGCCGTGAAACGCTGCCAGATGACACCGATTACATTTCAGCACCATTTTGCACTGCCAACGGCGACCACGTAAAGCACAGCAGAAATCACACCTTGGACTCTGCAGCTGCTGTGAACATCTGGCCACATGTTTTGCTGCCAGTCCCAGGGTGAGCTGGCCCTTTAAGATGGTTGGGAGCTCAGCCTCACCTGTACGAAGCCTTGCCTGCCTCTGCAAGTGGAGGGAATGAACCCCCCAGCATCATGTGATGAGAGCAGATGACTAGAATAAAGCAGGCTAGTGAAGCATGGGGCTGTCCTAAACCCAGTTGGAGGGAGTTTGGGGAGGGGGAATAGTAGTGTTCAGCATACACATGCTTTCTAGGTGCAGGGATCTTTCAGCAACGATTTAGCAGGCTGATAAAGCCCTATTTAGAAGGACTGTGAGCTTATAAGTAAGGCAGATCTAAAGAAAGGTGGAGTTTTGCAAGGAAATAGAAAACATTTATTTATTTATTTTAGGGGTAAAGGATCTGGAAGCAGGGCAGGGCCTGAAGCCAGTCTATGGAAGCTGTGCTGCAAAACATGTAAATGGGAACTGCTGAAATGTTGGGCTGTAATATAGCTATAACCAAGACTCCTCTGTGTTAGGCTCTTAATCGCTGCTACACTGAGGGAAATGCAAAGCAGAAGCAAGTCTCCCAATGCAACAGCTTTAATGAAGGAAAACATACTGGCTTTCCATACACTGCTGACCAGGGCTGGGGAAATGGGCTGCTCACAGTGACTTTTAGGGAAGAAGATACCGCAGGTATATCAAGGTGACATTTGTTAAGGAGGTCAATATAGTAGATGGGTTTACCCACCTGAAGGTTTCGCCCAGCCCTGTGAGGTGGATTTGCATTCACTCTTATCCCTTTTCTATAGCCATGTTTTATTTTGTTTTTAGCCAAGGGCAGAATATTTCTGGGCTGTTTCAGATAGGAGGTTAGAAATGGTGCTTTCTGGCCCACAGATTGGTGCGTCTTGGCCTCAGTTGAACACACCCTGGTCTGGCAGTACAATGAGGTAGGGCCAAAACTGAAAGCTTCAAACCTGCTGTCTCTTACTCTTCAGTCGGGGGGTGCTGCTGAACAAGTTGGTCATGAAGGAGCTCAGCCTCTGCTCCTTCACATGATGCCCTTTTGCTTGAAAATGGAGCGACTGCAGTAGTTTATGGCCCAGTTCTAATCCCAAGGGTGTTTCATTCATTGCAAAACTAAGATGGGTGCAATGGTTTTGAGATTCAAAACAGGGCATCCATAGGCCCTCTGTGCAGGGGTAAAGTGGTATGGTTCTTCTTTCAAAGATGGGGGGAGAGAGAGAGACTGGGAAACTTGTCTTGTCCAAATCTGTGATTGGGGCTGGGGCTGAGATTAGAATTTGAGAGCAATCTGCCTGAGGCTTAGCCCTCCACGACCGTGCTGCCTACGTAACCACAGCTCCATCTCCTCTAATCACAGAGATTGCCTTCCTTAAGATGCTAATAGAGGTGGCTTAAGGAAGGAAAATCAGGGCATGTGAGGTTCTGTAGAATCGGAAGCACATAAAAAGGTTATTGGAGAGGAAAAAAAACCCTCTGACTTGGATTTCTATCAGCTGCTTCTCCAGCAAGATAATCTTTTTAACCCCTTGCTCTGGCAGACTGCATTCCAGGTGATTTCAACTGTGGCAAAAGCATAAGAACCGCTGAAGTAGCAGAGAAAATAAATTAGCACCATCTCAGCTAAAATCGCACACAATTAAAACCTGGATCAGGATGTACTTGTCTGTGCAGTGATAGCATCTTGAAAATGACATGCATTCGTCATCCGCTGCAGCTCCCCCGGTTAGCGCGCGGTAAAAATGGGCCTCTGAACAAAGGTGGCAGCTGGTGAGGGCCCCAGTCCAACTGGGGGCAAACGCTTATCTCCACCAAGTGTGCTTAAAGCCCCGATGGCACCGGGGAGCAGGGGCAGGGATATGAGCAGTTCCATCCTCAGCTGCCTTTTTTACACCATTGCAACTGTTCCGCTGCTGAATTATTGCCTGAGGTTCACATAAAACTCTCCTGCCCTAGCCAACAGTGTATGTGGAGCCAAGCAAATATACACTAGCATTTCTCCTCACTCCTCCCTTGTCAGGGTAGTGGAGGGAATCGTTCGCATCCCTCCAGGCTGTTTGCTCTTGGTGGTAGGAGATGCAAGGCTGGAACTCCCCAGTGGACACTGCAGAGCAAGTCCGTGCCCTGGGGAAGAAGAGCCTGTGACCGAGACCTCTCGCAGCATCATATTCTGAAGCCCTGGAGGAATGAAGGCAACTAGGGCTGTCCTACCATCTGGGCTAGGATCTTATTTATCTCTTACACAGCCCCCAGCACCAAGTATCTGGGCCTGCAGTGCATTTACCTTCACAACATTGTTGTAGCCCAGAGCAGTGCTGCTAACCTTTTTGCACTGAGGGAAACTGAGGTTCAGCGGGGCTCAGGGTCGCACAGGGTATTGGGGAGAGTTACGTGAAGGTCCCCCATGTCACAGGCTAGCATCCCAACCACCGACCCTCCTCTCTCCTCGGCGCAGGGCAGGGGAGTATTTAAGATTGCAATCCTTGCTATGCTTTAAACATTGACATGAGTCCTGAGCGGTGAGTCCACGGACACCGAGCGAGCTCTGCGAGGTTCGTTCTGCTCACTCCTCCCACGAGGTTTGCTCACCTGGCTGTGTTGGGAACCCGCTGTCTGAACAAGATCCCCACAAAGCCAGTGGCACTGCTGAGCTGCGCGCTGGCAGCTGATGTGCTTCCAGGCAAACACCAGGAGATAGGAAATAGTTCTCTCCAGGCCTTCCCTGGGCCGCTGGACTCCTTTCTGGTTCACAATATCCAGTGATAATCACAGCATGCTCGTGACTACCGTGAGGGACCAATGCAAACCATAGCAGTGCAGGGTTTGTGATTATACCCACTGCCCGCCCTGGGCCTGCTCTCCTGCCACCACCAGTAACCAAGTCCTACTGGCTTGCAAGGGGAAGCTTCTCCATCAGCAGCATGCCTACCTGCACAGTAGAGCACAGAGCGGGGTGTTACAGCAAAGCAGGAAAATTTCTTCCTGAAATCATCATCCTTCCCAGCCACATAAGGAAACATCTGCCTAAATCCTGCCCCCCCCCAACTGCTGACAACCCACTGCAGGATTGCCCTAGTGCAATCTGTCCCGGGAAGCGCCGTCAGAGCCCGCAGGTGCTCCTGCACTATTAATAACTCTAATGACACAATCACAGCCAGGATCTTGGCGTGTCCTTCTGGTTGCCAGACTCTTTCACTTTGCTCTTTTTTTTTGGCGCGTGGGGGATTAAGTTCTTGGATGAATTCGGGAGTTTTTATTGCTCACAGAAGCGAGAACTGATAAGTACTAATTCAACCGGACATAACGTGGGCAGATGCCTGGCAAGCCATCCCGCCCCTGCCGCGTGCATATCTCCAGTGGAGCGCACCTGGCCAGCGATTTGGAATGGGTGAACTGGTTTGCATGAGAACAGCCCAGATTGTCACCCAAAAATGGAACTTTTATTCTTTTGGGGGTTTTGTTTGAGGTGTCAAATAATTGAATTTCTTTCCCTTGCACACTTTTGTTCTTTGCTCTCAGCTCTCCCTATTATTCTCGGTATTACAATGCATCTTATAAGCCAGTCATGCTGACCACTGGACATCTTCGCAGCCCCTGCCCTAAAGAGCTTACAGCCCAACTATACAAGGACAGGATGGAAAGCAGGGCGGAGGAAGGATCCTGTCCACGGGCAATCCCAGGGCTGGGAATGGACTGTTGGCCTACAGTTCTCTCCTCAGACCCGCTGCTCCAAACAGAGGTAGAAAGCTCTGAAATGCTGTCCCGGGCTGTCCTTGTGTGACTTCTCGCCCAGTTTTGTTGATCCAAGCAGTTTGACTCCCAACAGAAAGCCTACCACTTTTGGAGAGTTCACCTGCTGCCCAGGTCTGCATCATCTCCATCCTGGGGCCCTTCTGGACACAGATACTGCAGAGCTGATGGCCCCATATTCAACTGTGTTGTGCTGGGGCACATTTTCCAGCAGGGAAGAGAAGAGGACTGCCCCCTTTGTTTCATATATGAGCCCAGAGGCAGGTTTGATCCCAGGAGAGTACTTTCTACACCTAGGCCTAGCCCATGAGATGTGGCCTCACCTTCTAAATCACCCCTGACCTTTCAGGGTGCTTTTCATGGAATAAATCTGAGGTCCTATTAAAAAAAAAAAAAATAAAAATCACAAGCTGCCCTCTCTGCAAGGCACCAAGGTATTTTAAAAGGTCTGAATTTTTATGACCCATACACTCTTGGTTAAGTACAAATCCAAAGCCCAAACCCTTTTCTCCATACCTGGAGACTAAGAGCAGGAGCACAGTACATGGGAGACAGCTACTGGGTTTGCCAGGTGCGGGCTACTCCAGGTGTTGTTAGTCCTGTTTAATGCAGTAGTGGATGGGTAACACAGTGAGAAGTGACCTGGGTAAAATAGGATGGAGTCAGCGCCTTTCCTTAAGCCGAGGAAGCCTCCTTGCTGCTCCTGGGACTGAAGATGGACTGCACTGCTCTCTGTCAGATCTGAGGCTAAGCTGTGAGATTAAACTTTAGGGCAGGGGGGTCAATAGCAGATCATCAAGTACTGAGAGTAATTACCCAGAGAGTTTAGAGAGAGCAGTCATTAGAGTCCAAATAGCTTCTTGAGAGAAAGATGAGTTCCTATAGCCTGACTCTGTCGCATGCATGTTCCTATCCCTTCCTGTTGCCCAGAGAGTACTACTGCCTTGGTGAGCACCTGCTGAGGTCTTCAGGGAGCTAGTTATTGCAGGATGCTCGCTCCCTGCCTCTTCTCCCACTCCTGCACCAATGGGAACTCATCTGCAGGAGACTTTCTGCCCATAAGACCAGATTTTTGAAAGAGCTCAGCAGGAGAAGTGTCTGCTCTTTGGGGCCCGTAGACCAGGGAACTGGTTTGTACTAGCTCCTAAGCTTTTGGAGTCATTCGTGAGCTGAGATGCCAACCTATCTTCTCCTTGTTTTCATCAGCAGCAACTGGTGTTGCATCCCCCTCCATCAGCTTTGTGTGGGGGGAGCTCTTTTACACCAACAGACTTTCTCACTGCCCCTTTGCAGCGTATGGGCTTGGGAGTCTCGCCCTGTGTAGAATAAGGCAGGCATGTGCCAGCTTGTGACTGCTCACTCCCTGGATGGCAGTGGGTAACCTCTTTAAGTTACTTATATTCCCCCGTATGTCTCGCAATGGATTTATCTTCACTGTCCCCTGTGCGGGAAGGGAACTGCTATTTTCCATGTTTTAGGGAAACTAGGGTGTTTAGGCACAATACCTCCTATTGAAAACAATGAGACTTAGGTCCTTGATTGGGAGGTAAGCTCCTAAGTACTTAGAGCACCTGGGCCTAAGTGGTTTACCTGACAGCAGAAACAGTGAACAGATCCCAGACATCCAGCCAGTGCCCTAACCACTGGGTAGCATTACCTCTCACTATGGGCCTCGGTCCATGCCAGTGGGCCGGTGATGCTGTTGTATCGCCTCTAATAGAAGTGCTCTTCATTTATACTGGGAAGAGATTCATTTCCCACCTCTCGGTTAGGATTTGTCTGTATTTGTGACCCTCCTGCTGACCGGAGCTGAGCACGCCGCTGCCACATACATAACAAATGGCTGCATCTTGTTTATTGATGTAGCACTGAAATCACGCAGGGTCCTGCGCAGCCAGGGCAAGGGAGGCAGTGCCTGTCGAGCGGCCTTGCTGCCCAAGTGATTTATTATATATTTGACCGTCTAGTGCAGAGGGAGAGTGGCTGGGCAGGGAGGTCCCTTGGATCAAAGGGAGTGTGGCTGTAGTTGCGCTGCATGGCGGTAAGCCAGTCTGGGCATGCAGGGAGGGTGGCAGGGGCTGCGCATGGTGACGAGAAGGGTATGACAACAGCTCTTGATTAGGATTTGCATGGAAAGGGGGAGAGTGGAAGGAGAAACAGAGAGAGAAGGTGAGAGAACAAGGGAGAGAGAGAAGTGATGGAGAGAGAGGGTGAGAGAAAAAGCTGGAGAATTAGCAGCTGTGGTGTCTTATATAACAGACTTTCTGCACAAGGGAGAGCTTTCGGCCTGCCGCTTCCACATGGGGTGTTTGCAATATGTATTTTAAAGAGAATTTAGCGTGGGGGAAGGTGCCACATTGACAGCTCCACTGAGACGGGAGGCCTCAGAGGGGCAGAAGGATGGGTGACGGGGCAAGTCCCCCACTGCCACCACCCAGGGATCAGTGCTCCCCACAGCAGGGGAGGTGGCTCTTCCCCTCCCAGTCAGCCCCATTCAGCTGTGCGGTGGCATCTCTTCTGTTCTTTTTTAAGCTGTTCCTCCTGTCTGTCTCACTCACAGCTGAGCTCTTCTGCCTACAACCATCCCCTTCGGCTCTGCTTCGTGTCACCTAAGTGTTTAAAGAAACAGCACACGTGTCCTCAGAGCCCTAGGACCACCAGCCCATTTCACAGGGGCCACAAAGCCACAAAACATCCAGCTTCAAGCCACCTGACTTAGTGACATGCTCCTCATCCCATTCCTAGACCTCTTGAGCCATCCAATGCCCTCCTTCCCTATGGCTGATGGAAATTCATCTTTGCTCAGTCGCCTCTGGCTTGATCTCATTACATTGGTGGCAAAATCAATACAACTCAGCAGATCTCATTGCCCACAGAAAATTGCTGAAGCCAGAATTTAAACCAGTCCCTGGCCGAATTCACCCTTAGTGCCTTGTTTAGAAGAGAAGGAAAGCAAGAACTGCACAGTTAATAGTGTAGTTAATCTTCTGGATCCAAACAAGGAACTTCTTGTGTCCTTCAAGGCTCCCTCTTCTCTCTTAATGAAAAGACCTGTCTCCATCCTTGATACTTGTATCCAGCCCAGCCACACTTATGCCCAACATATGGGGCCTATCAGGGAAGAGTACAATATCTATGCATCCTAAATGTATGGCTGACGAAGACAGTGAGATCTCTGGATATGCCTCCCCCCAGATTTCAGCACCATCCTTCCGGAGTGTTTTCTTGAGAGAAGTTAGCAGATGCTGGGTCTGGAGATATGGTTCAGACAGGGTCACCTGCAAACTTCAAATTGAGGTCTGGCATTGGAGTTCAGACATCTCAGGACTCGGAGGCTTTTAGATCTGCAGCCAACCCTCTTTCTGCATCTTTTAATGGGTTAAAGGATGCAGTTTGTAGGAAAGATGCAGTGTGACCGAACCAGCTCCCTGCTGAGGGCCACAGCAAAACTTCCCCTGACTTTGTTGCAGGGTCAGGCCCTCTTGCTCTCCCACCTACCAGCTAAAAAGGGCTCTCATCACAAGATGCCCTTCTTGTTTGTTGTTAGGCTGACAGAAAATCATATGCTTTATTATAGCATCTCCTTACAGTTGCAGCAATCAATTTCTCAGGTTCCAGCAGCAGCGACGTGTCAGAGAGGACCATAATTAAAGTGGGTCAGATTTTTTAGTGCATCCACTATGTCCGTACAAGTGGAGACCTGCCAAAACCATCGCCACAGGAGATGCAGGATTCCTGGTTGGGCCTCTTGAAATCCTCTGTAACTTCCAACCCCCTGCGGTCAACTCCAGGTGCCCTCATTGCCAGGAAACGCATCCTGAATTCCTTTCAAGGTGAGTGCACAAACCTAGCAGAGGATTTGCCTCCAGGGCTGCCAGAGATGAAAATAGTTTCCTAGCAGAGTCTGGGCAGGGGCGGACGGGTAGCGAGCCTCTCTGGTGTCAAGTCGTTCACACAAAGGATGAGAAGTGCCTAGAACAGAATCCTAAATGCCCCTGAAATCGCCTTGGGTCTGGCCATTTCCTAGCCAGGTAGAAGCTTGTTCCCAACTATTTTTCCCAAGCTGCCATTTTGTCATTTGTCCCGGTTTGGGTACCTAAAACATTTGTTCCACTCTTTGTTTCATCTGGGATCTCTGAAACAGCCCGTGCATTGGACTCATTCACTATTTGCTCAGGCTAGCTGTGGGACTGCATATACCTCAAGAAAAAGGCAGCTGCTAGTCACAGCCCTCGCAGGTCCCTGAGCGCAGCATCTGCTGCAGCCTGGGAGCCGCAGCCTCGCTGCTGGGAGCTGCGTGAGTCATGGACCCTCCCCTTCCATCGCCTTGACTGTGTGCCGGCATTTGTGCCTGTGCGGAGTAGGCCTAAAATGACAGTCTGAACACTGCCCAGGGGTGAGCCCCATGTTGGGTGTATAGGGTTTGGATGACTTATCCACACTGGCCATGGAGGATTTCCACTAGAGGGAACCTTCCTGCTACAGTATGTGGGTTCATTTCCACTGCTGCCTGCATCATTCCCTTCTGCGGATGGATAATCCAGCCTCACTCGGCACCTTTCTGCCACAGACACTGAACCTCAGGTTCATCCCCAAGGGCAATTCCTGTTGTATCTTCTGTGGGAACTTGCTGGTCATCTGCGGTGAGCTGCCTGGTCACTGGGCATTGGCTCCTCCTGCTGAGATGTAGGAAAAGAAGCTAAAAATGCCTCAGATGCTTGCCTAGTACTATTTCTGTATGGAAGCAGTGGCTGACGCTGCCTCCAGACTATTCTTCAGTGGGCTAAAGGAGGTGTCCAGGGATTGGCAATGGGAGGGAGGTGTCCACGGAGCAAACTCTTTTAAGATATGATCCCCCTGCTAAAGACTGGGGCTGTTTCAGGACATGTCTGATGTCTGGGAAAGCCTTGTCTGCTATTCTTCCCCTCAGTCTCCAGCAATCTTTTCTTCAGTGCAGCTTTAGGACACGAGCCCTATTTTCAAAGGGGTAGTTGGGAGATCACTGAACTTGCACTGAATTATGTACGTGTCTGAAACACAGCAAGACAGCCAGCCCAGCCCTGAATGCGCGGGCCAGTTCAGCACCGCAGGGGAACAAGGCCAGTGCTGAGCACCTGTGATTGTGTTGGGTCACTGAACGCAGGGGGAGCGGAGGGTGCTAGAATCACTGCAGAATGAGGCCCTGACTACTTAGCATCCAGCTGACGAGGCAAGGCTTTGCAAACTCAAAGTGACCCCTAACTTTCCCCACCTCTGATTTCCAGGCACAGCAGCAACATCAGGGCATAAGACATTGGAAAGGGTTTCTCCAGCTGACCAGAAGTCCATGCAGTGTGATGGGGAAGCTCAAGAGGGCTTTGCAAAACCAAGAGGGCTGGGCACAGAGAGTGATAACAACAGACCTGATATTGCCGTCATTAAAGTCCAGGTCATAACAGTCAGTGTCTCCTTTGGGTATAGGATCTGGCCCCAAGCTCACACCAGACCCCCCCCCCCCCCGACTTTGAAGCACTTCCCTAAGGTAAACCTCTGGGGTTTTGTGCATTGCTATTTACAAAAAGTGCCTTAGAAAGGCCTCCCTGATTCAAAAGCTGATGATCCCTATACAGCAAAGCATTCCAGCAGGAGGTTAACTCTGAGCATGCGTTTCCCGGGAAGCTTCCAACCTAAATGCTTTGTTGAAATGGGGCCAAGTGAGCCAGAACAGCACCCACTTGGTTTGGGTACACGGGCAGGAATTTGATGCTACTGCAGCATTGCCAACAAAATCAGGTCACTGCAATCCCTTCTTTTCGCTCCCTCTCTCTCTCCCTAAAGTGCCTGTGTTCTTCATCTCTGCTGCCCAGCCCACTGCCCCAGGCAAGTGCTCTGGAACCAAGCCAAGTCCCCACCTCCAATCTAATGAGGACGAGAGCCACATACACACAAAGTCAATGGCTATTGTTATTCGTAGGGAACCCGCCATCCAAGAGGCCTTGACTGGGGCTGAGAAGGACATGCTGTGGCTCAGAAAACTGCTGGCAGCCTCTTGAAAAGCAAATACAGCCAGACTCAACCTGTTACCCTGGTATGGGGCAAGAGCCAGGCCCGGTAACAAACCCCCAAATCCAGCTTTTGTTGAAGACTTGCATGAGGATCTGGATCTTGCCAGTGGCCCCGTACCAAAACTGCAGGCCTGAACATCTCTGGCCCGCCATAGTGCCCAAGCTCCCATGCTGGAGCTGTCTTTGAAATTGACATTGCTTATAGGCTATTATTCTGAAATGGAGCAAAGGCGTAGATCCAGCCCCCCAGGCCTTGGGAGCGTAGGGCCCAGATCTGAATTGTGCAGCCTTCTGTGGAATAAAGACGCTGCAGGATTTTATGTGGCTCAAATTGTCTCCTCTGCTGTGGTTTCCACCAAGCTTTCATTGGAAATGGATTGGCAAAGGTGTTCCTCAGCAATGCTACAACCCTACAAGATGGCTGAAAATAATGCTGCAAACCACAGCCCTTTGCACCTGGGTCACAAGGTGAATTTTTCAGCCATTTGATGGATTCATCTCATGAAAATGACCTGTTGCCAAACTCTGGATTCCTGGAGAAATTTGGCCACAACGAGGGCAGCTGGTTGGCCCTTCCTTCCTTCCTTCCTTCCTTCCTATCTTGAGCTTTTGGGCAAACAGGTCACTCTTCTGAGCAGCACTGACCTCTGCCCTGGCACCATGGGATGGTGGAAAGTCTCACCTGAATTCATGTAAGGTTACGCCTTGGATAAGGCCAGCTCAGAGCCTGGCTGAACCCTCCCTGGTGGAGCACCTACTGACCCCAACCATGAATGGCTACCTGGTTTCACAGAAGCAACCCAGGTGGAGGGAGGTCCTAGGGGTTTTGCAATGGGCATGTGAGGCTGGCCGCAGGGAGACGATGAGGGCAGGATGGCAACAAGGAGCAGAGCAAAGCCACCCAGTGTAGTCTCTCCACGCTGAGGCCCAATGAGGCAGAGGGATGAAGCCTGAGCCACCCTCGTGCCAAGGTCCCTGTGGCCTAGTGATGTGTGAGGGAAAAGGAGCTTTTCACGGCGAGGGGCCAAGCAACTGGGAGTCAGATTGCGGAGGAAGACCAGGAGAAGGCTGGGTGTTGGGGCAGCTCTTTGCAAGGATCTGGGGTGCCCCCGGAGACCCCATGGGCATGTCCAGGCCGGCCCTGCAGCGGGCGGGGGGCATGGTGCAGCCCCAGGGGCGGCTGCTCGCCCGGGGAGGGGTGCCCGGCGCAGAGCGGGCCGGGGCGGCGGGAGTTAAGCGGCGCAGCAGCAGGAGCTGATGCAGGTGGGTGGCTCCGGCGAGGAGGCGGCGGCGGAGGAGGAGGCAGGAGGGAGAGGCAGAGCGAGGAGGAGGTGGGCAGCCGCGGAGCCCGGACGAGAGGAGAGGAGAGGAGAGGAGAGGGAAGGGAAGGGAAGGGAAGGGAAGGCAGGCAGGCAGGCAGGAGGCCGGCGTGTCCGCGCTGCAGACGGAGCTCAGGACGAGCGGGGCAGCCGGCGCGTGGGCGCTGCGGACGAGCCGCCGCCCCGCTGCCCGCTCCCTGCTGCGGGCGCAGCCGATGCGGGCGCGGCGCGGAGCGGACACGCGCGGGGCGGCGCGGGGAGCCCGGAGCGGAGCCCGAGGGTAAGTGGGGCTGGTGCTTGCCTGCTTGTCCGCCCGGGGCCGGGCCGAGCCGAGCCGGAGCCCGGGGGACGGGAGCGGCGCGCGGGCAGACGGGGCTGCCGGGGGAGCTGCGCCCGCGGCCCCGGGCCGGGGAGGGCGGCGGGCGGGCGGGCACCCGCGTGCCTTCCCCGTGCGCGGTAGGCAGAAGAAACCCGCCGGCAGCTTGCATGATTTTGCAGTCCGTGTATTGACTGCCCGCTTCCAACACAGCCCGGGTGCGCACACGTCCCTTGCACGCACACACACGTACGTGCACACATCCCTTGTGCACACGTGCACGCACACCTACACCCCATGCATGCACACGCGGGCGCACACCCCCGTACATGCACACATCCCTTACGCTCACCCCATGTATGCACATGCATGCGTGCGTGCACACACCCTATGCATGCACACAACCCTTACACACACGCATGTGCATATCCCTTGCACCCACACCCCATGCACTCCCCTGGCACACCCCACATGTGTGTCCCCAGCGTACACATCCTCCATCTCCATGCACACCCTTTCTCCTCCCCCTCCCGGGAAGGCTCCCAGCCCTGCTTGGCCGCTTCACGTTTCCAGCCTGCCAGAGCCGTGGGCCAGATGATTGTGTGCTAGCCTGGCTGAGGGCAGGTAGCGTTGGCCTCCGGTTCTAGCCCAGCGGCTGGGATTTCTTTTCTCCTCTGATTGGTTGTTGAACCCCCCTCCACAACTGAGACACCCTCCTGGAGACTGGGGGCTCAGGCAGAAGTGGGGGAGGGAGGCAGGAAGGTAGCAGCTGTGTCCCTCGGTGCTCGGAGTAAATAAGGCGGTGTGCCTCCGTGTTGCTATGCTTAGCCGACATCCCTTGTCATCGTCTCCTCCCTCTCCCCTTCTCCAAGGCCGAGACATGCGCCAGTCTCTCTCCCCGTTGCATGCCAGAGCCTGGCACAAAGCAAGGGGGTCGGCAAACATGCCAACTGCTCCAGCCTCTTCCTTGGAGCCCCCCCCAGCTGCCCCCCACCTGGGGGTAGCAAGGACAGCCAACCCCCTTTTTCAGGCCTCAGGCATGGGTCTCTCCAGCTCAGCTCTGGAGAGGGTGGAATAGAGGCACCTGGGAGCCAGGGATGCTCTGGGTCAGGCATTGAGGGCCTGGGAGCATGGATGGAAAACAGCCTTTGTGGAGGTCTTGGGATGCTCGGAGGCTGTTGGCAAGGAAGAGGCAGGTCTAGGGAAGCCAGGTGCTCCGTTCCATGTGGGGTCAGGAAATATTGGTGGCCGCTAGCCTCAGGGGAACAGCAAAAGGTGCTCAACTCTCTGGCTCCAATGGCCCCTTCCCTCAGAGGAGGCAGGGTCTGTTTAGCTCGATGCCAGTCGGGCAGTCCGTGTCTGGCTGCGAAGGCACCTATATTCCTAGCAAAGCCAGGGGAGTGTAGCCTGCATGAAATAGGCAAGGGTTGGAGCTTTTGAATGACTGAATCCTAATCGCAACAGGGCTACGAACCCAGCGCTGGCCAAGCGCTGCGATGCCCGACAGCAGCACGATGCCCTGGCTGAGTACAGGCTTCTCTGCTCGTGCGAAACCTGGATTCACCAAGAGGCCCATGCCCTGAACGTAGTCCCCCCACCCATGCTTCCTTCTCCCCCTCAGGGACAGAAGTGTGCCTGGAACCAGTGGCTTTTCTACCTACAGAGATGGTGGGGGACGTGCCCTCACCAGACTCCTGCCCCTGGCTCTGTGTCGGCTCAAGCGCTGCCACTTATCCCTAGAACAGGCTGGGCCTGGCAGCAGCCGGGCAGGCAACCTCGCCTCCTCCCCTCCTGGGTCTGTCTACACTGCAGCCACTGCGGTGACTGCGGTTAGTGTGTCGGCTTCCCTGAGTCTGCCCCCCCAGTCCTGAGGATGGCTAGCAGCACAGCCCTGGTAGCACGTTGCTCTGGGGGAGCTCACAGGCCTGAGGGTTTCCCCCAGCTTCTCAGGCAGGTTCCAGCAGCGCGCGGAGCTCTGTGCTGCTGGGACAACGCTGCGAGCTAGACCTGAGCCGGCTGGCTCTAAGCGAGCTCAGGTGAGCCTGCAGGTCTGGTCGTCACGGGCCAGACTGCAGCGGAGACACCCTGTGTTGAAAACTCCCTGCCCCTGCACAAGGAGACCTGGGAGAGCAAAACCTCAGCTGTCTCACAGTGCGAGCTTCTGCCTTCTGCGTTTATTAAGCCATACATCCACTCTGCTTTCTTTCCAATGCGGGACCTGCATTTCCCCTCCTCCCTTCCCTCCTGGCCATCCTGCTCCTTATCTTCTCCCCTAGCCATACGGCTGTCATGTCAAAACAAGGCGGCTGCCGATTGCTATCGTGGGGGGGAGCTGCGATAACGCCAGGGCTCTTTATGAAGCAGCATCATTAGAAGCCCGATAAGATCCCACAAGCGCAATTGAATTGAAAGTGGCTTGTTAAGCAGGACCCTTCCTACCCAGACAGCACAGATCTGATCTGGCAGTGAGCTATGGTGACTGTCACGCACCCCCGGAGATGGGTCCCAGGCGCGGGCAGTGGAGTGTCCAAGGGGAAAACTACGGAGGCAGGAGGCTAGAGGTATGCCAGGCTGCCCCAGCGCTCCACTGCATTGGCACGCTCGGTTTGGCGGCCCCGCTCAGCTCCTGCTGACATCCAGCCTGAGCTGCGAGCTGAGAGGAAGGGGCTGCGGCCCCGAGCACTGCGAGTTCAGTACCTAAATTAGCCACGCAGGGAAGGAAGCAAGGAGTTATTGGGCCGAGGGGATACGCCTGCAAGCCGTGCCAGGAGATTAGGGACGGGGAAACATTTCTGCCGAAGCATCAGGAAGGAACTTTGCTGACAGCGAGATCTAGTAGCCCGCATAATCGTCTCCCCGAGGGAGCGGGATGGGGGAGCCCTCCTCACTCAGCACATTTTAAACCAGGCTGGGCAGGCACTCCCTCCCTAGCCCTCTCTGCTTGGCCTAGATGGGATCCTTTCTGCTTCAAGGCTGGCTTACACTACCTGAGGCTCTGTCCTGTACCCCCAGCCTTTCCTCTCTGCTCCCATTCTCCAAAACAGCCCCAAGCTAAACCACCCAAGCAATGCCAGGTGGGAACATCTGCGGGGCTGGGGTTCAGTCTGGATGGGTGTCTCTAAGGCTGGGTGCTTTTGTCACCTGCAGCAGTTCAAAGTCCAGGGGACCTGATCGGAGTGGCTTTTCTGGAAAGGTTCCCCAGCTTCCTCCCCGCTGTTGGCAGGACTCTAATTCCATCAAATAAATGTATGCCCTGGCTCTGTAAGGACCTGGGGCAGTAATAGCAGCTTGGGTAGCACAGTCATGATACCCCTTTGGAAAATGACCCCCAGGGAAAATGGCAGATGAGATTGTGGTTGGCTGCGAGCGGCCTAAATAAGAAGGGAATAGCTGTGACCTTCCTGTCTTTGCATGCAGCAAACCCCAGAACGAAGCATGCTAGGGCGGCCCTGCAGATAGAAAGATGCTCTGGTTTGATCCCTGTTGGAAATGCCCTAAGAACAGGCTTGTTTTTGGTGTTTCTACCTCAGCCCTCTTGTTTCTAGGGGAAGGCTGGCGTTGGGAGGTTGCCATAATACTAGAAGCACTGGATAGAGGGGAGAAGGTGGAGGGATGTCTCAGGACCCTGGCTTAGGCCAAGGCTGGGTTGCAGGTTCCCCAGGGAGGAATGCTGTTTCCACCCACTCCCGCTGGGGTGGGGGTAAAGGCCACTTCAGGGCATAGGCACACAAATTAGTGACTGGGGGGGTCAAAGTGGGAGGGATCAGCGGTGTGTCTAAGTGCCGCCTGCATGCACACTCTTACCCTGTTGTAGCTGCGAGAGATGCACAGTGGCTCAGACCTCAATGAAAAGACTTCTGCCTGCTGTGGGGTAGGAGTGCAGAGATCGGAGGCAGCACCTAGCTTGCATACCCAGGGCACTGTGCCCTCCGAGGTACCCTGCTGCACCGTCAGGCATTGCAAGGCTGAGTCACCTTGAGCCAATCCTTCCTATAACCAAGGGCTTTGCTATCAGGCTAATTTCTTCTCGGTGTTTCTGAGCAAATGGGGGGTTACCTGGGAACATGGCAGTCTGGCTGCTTCTGGCTGGCTTAGGGAGGACCATAGAGCCATGCTGTTTGTCACCAGCTCAGGATCCGGCTCCCGGAGCCACGCAGCGATGCCCGAGGGCACCATGTGAAGGGCTCTCTAATTAATTCCTTGCGTGCAGGAACTCGCTGTAACCAGTCCCCCCTGCAAGCCAGCCCTTTTTGCCTGGAAACACAGTGGAGATCTGTGTTGCACTTAGATTTCATTGGCAATGAGGTGTGAGCCACCCGAGCACTGATTGATGATACAGCCTCCTGCCTCTCGCCAGAGTGGGAGGCACCGGTGACTTTGTCTGATTCTGCTAAACAGCCTCCTGGAAATGAAATAGCCGTTCTCCGGGGAAATAGCTTTCTCTGCTTTTTGCATTGGAAACTATGACTTCCTTTTCACCTCCGACAAGGGGAGCCCAGGACAGGGAGAACCCTACACCTTGGTAATCAAAGGGATGGGGGGGTTGTTTTGCTCTTGTTGGGTTGCAACTAGAGGAAGGTCAAATTCAATTGGACCAAACCTTGCTGTAAAAGGAGGGATGACCTTGTTGGTCAAGCTCTGGATCGAGACGTAGGTGATCCAGGGTCAGTTCCTCCCTTGGTGGCAACAGGCTGATAAATGGGGCAGGTGACAGCTCTTGGCGCTGTTATTTCTGGCTAGCTGCAAACTCAGGCAGGAGCGTGGAAGCTTCTGCATCTCACCTCTGCCAGCCTGCAGCACTCATGGCTTTGGAGTAATGGACACGGGGGCTCCTGCTCCAAGGCACCTTCATCCTGCCTTGCTGCAACCCCTGCTTGGACTCAGTGCCTAGACCTCCCCTGTGCGCCTCATCCCTGACCCCCTGCTCTTCCTCCTGGAGAAACCCTACAGCCCTCCTACCTTGCTTCTCTGCCTGTGCCTCCGGCCTTGTTCCAGTCCTGCCCTGCATCCTTTCCCAGCAGCATTCCCAGGACCCCCGAGCCAGGCAGACACCACTCCTTGCTACTGCAGGATGGCGGTGCGTTTTGAATGCGGCTCATGCATCCCAACCCCCACTTTTTCCAGGGCACAGAAAATGAGAAGCCAGAAAGAGAGTGAGAGCATGAGCTGTTTAAAAGCCTGAAGCTGTTCCAGGGCATCAATCAGTTTATAGGCAGTGAAATATATACGTGCAGGTTTGGAAATTGTTGATGGGGTAGAGGATTTTGTGATAAATATATTTATTGCAGGTTTTGTAAAAGGCTGTTCCAATGAGTGGGTTTTAGTAAGGCAATAAATGGTCAAGAAAATTGCTCCGATTGGATCGCCAAGCATCTAAAACTGGAAGATGGGGGTGGGGGAGCAGCTGATGGCCCCTCAGCCATCCAGGCAGTGACCAGCGGTGAGCAATGAGGGGAGGTCTGTAGCTGGTAACGGGAGGCTGACGTTATGGGGATCACAGCCCCAGCCACAGCCCGGCTGGAGGCCTGTGGTAAGCACAGCACATGCACATAGCGAGAGATGGTCTTTACTCCAAGCAGCGTACAAGGGTTGGGCAGAAACGGGCATGGAGAGGTGAAGTGATTTGCCCAAGGTCACACAACCAAGGTACAAAGCCCAGGCATCCTTGCACCTGGCCTGGTGCCCTGCCCACTGGGCCACATGGCCTCTCTTGACTCTATATTGCCCTCTCAAGTCCATACCCGGTTCTCCTTTGAGCCACAGCCCTTGCCCAAGTCAACATCATGGGCATTGGCGCATTGGGTAGTCCCTCCTGCCCAGTTTGGGGATCCCGTTAGACATAAAGGGCCTGATTCTGATCTCACCAGCAGAGGCAGAAATCAGGAGTCAGGACCACTGAATTCATGCAAGAGAATCAGGCCTAAATCTGCAGCTTAAGCTCACGGGGGCTGAAATTCGGCCCCATGCCGAGTAGTGAGGCCCACGTCATTGCCCTATGTGCATCCCATTGAGCCTTTCTTTTGACGCCATAGGCAGCATTGAAATGGTGCTTGGGTATGTGGCCAGGTTTGAAGTTCACCATCTCCTCACAAGCTGCCTGGACATAGGGGAAGGTGGAACATGCAGCTACTTCTTCCCTGACCCGCGTTCAGATTTGCAAGTGAATTCCATTTAACCTTGTTCACCTCCCCGTCTCTCCCCAAGTGTTCTGGCCCATGAGCTCACTAGCAGGACGGGTGGTGAGGGGATATTAAAGACCACGTCTGGAAAGAGAAGGTTGAATTCATAATCATGGTTGTTTGCAGGGGAAACTTTAGTCAAAGAATTCAGCTCCTCCAATCAGGGAGGTAGACGCATAGCATGTGATCGGTGTGTCCTATCAGAACAGCTCGACTGTCTCGTATTGAGCGCTTGGAACGAACTGTTTGCAAACAAGGTGCAGACCAAGAAGGATGTGTAGCATCTTTTTGGCGAGTTACTCTGAATAACAAATAAATAGGGAAAAATTGGGATTTGTTCCCAGACAATTCACAAAGGGCCTAATTGGAACATAAGTGGTGCCTAGGCCTTGCGCCGGCTGGCTGTGCAGGGGTGCGTTCCTCCAAAGAGGGAAAAGAGACACACTGAGTCAATAAATGACTTGCGGTGAATTATTCACCAGCTCTCCTCAAAATGAATGCTGTAGTCTTCTCCTCTCCCTTCCCCCTTCAGCACTTTATAAATACTCTGATATCATCCTGATCCCATGCAGGCTCTAGTGGTGCCCATTGGAGTTAAGAGCCTATCCCAGGTTCTATTATAAAGTCGTATTTTGTGGAGTTTATAACCAGCCATAAAAATTCAGTCCCAGATTAAACCTGGCATATGAGGTCTGAGCCTGGCTGTCTTTGCCTTCCCGTTTTTGTTGACCGTGCGTGACTTGAGTCAGTGTTCAAGTTCAGGCAAGGGAAATTGTTTTGTCCCAAGAAAGACTCTTGTGCTTGATTTGTTTTTAAAAGCTGTAGCCAGGAAGGAATTGGTAATTCATGCGGGGGACATTTTGCATTTAAAGCACTGCTTCCAAGTGCCTGGAAGGGGAACTTTGGGTTCCTGATTCTGCCCCGCTCCTTCTGACCAAGGAGCCAAGTTCCCTCAAAGTCGGGGAAAGAGTCCCATGCTCTTCTTCCCACTTCTAAATCCCAAACGCAAGACTCTGCTCCAGACTGGACCCAGGAGGAAAGTGGTACAAATATTTGACAACTTTGGTTTGGTGGCGGCAACACTGAAAGATAAAAAAAATCATTTCAGGTGAACCTGAATTCAAATGTTGGGTTCTTTTTCTGTGGAAATGAAAAGCTTGAGATGATATATTTATATGTATGTCTATATATGTGTCTGTGGGTGTATTTATATATTATATATAATGTGTGTGTATAGGTGTGTGTGTAAGCACGCGCGCGTATGTGTATATACACACGTGTGTGCACGTGTGTGTGTATATATACACACGTAGTGTGTGCACGTGCGTGTATTTTTATATTTATTCAGTGGACTATATCATTCAGTTTTATTTTCGGTGTTTTACTCCTTTTTTAAATCATTATTGCTTTCAGCTCAGTTTCTAAAACAAAACCTCTGACTTAACATAAAAATGTTTCATTACAATAGTGCCAAAATAGACATTTTGATTTCTTTTCACTGGTTCCCCCGAAAGCATTTCTTGCATTCAGCCTAAATTCACAGGGAGTTTGGGTATACCTGAGCCTTTCTTGTCAGTGAATAAGTTAGTCCAGTGAAAAATCTCACTCGGGACTAGTTTGGATGGACACCCATTCTCCGTCCCTGACTCCTCTAACACGAGGCTTTCCACAGCCAGAAGTAGAAGCTAGGAGTCTTGTCTTCCATTCTAGAGAGAGGTCCTAGGGAAAGAAGCCAGGAATCCTGAGCCCCACCCCAGGCTACTCCTTTTGGGAAGGAGTTTAAATGTAGAGCTGGCCTACACAGACAATAACTCCCTGCAGGTATTGCAGTGCCCGGGCAGCACCCAGGATAAGACCCAGGATATGCAGGGAATGGTCTTTTCAGCACTCACCTTGAGCAGGATTAAATCCTGTCCCGAACACTGGAGAGGAGGAAAGAGCTGGGGCTGAGGCTGGCTGAATGGGATGCCTCTGGGTTTAGCTGAATCTCCCACTGACACTGCAGTAAGCCAGAACTGCTCCAAAGGGCTATTGTGCGAACGATCCCTAGATTACACTGGAGTGCCATATTCCACCATTGAGATCTTTTATTGTTCTTTCCTTTTCATTAAACTACTGTTTAAATAGGACAAAAGGAATCTCAATGACACTCTCCAGACGTCTTTATAGCTTTTTAATTTTTTGTTGACTCCCTCTTTGTTTGTAAAAGCCCCTTGGGAGCCTCCACAAATATATTCCTCCTCCCCCCCCCCCTTTGCCTGAATTTTTCCTTTTCCATTTTGCAAATACTGAATTTCCTCTTCTTTTGTTTTCTCTTTTTAATGGAACTTGAAAAAAACCAGGGCTGTTTATGTAGAAGAGCGATAACTTATCATGCCTGGGATCTTGCGTCTGCTTAGGCACTAGTGCCACCAAAGCTGTTGTTGCTGCAACATGAAAAATAGTGTTGATTTTACTTTGCTGCTAGTGCAGAATGGGAGGGGAGATCAAAATGATGGTTTTTGTTTGGTGGCGGTGGTGGGGAACTTGTACTGCAAACACCTTTTCTTGTTGTTAGCAGTCGTATATACTTCCCTTCCCTTTCAGATGATCATTGCCAGTATAGCAGGAGAACCAGGCTCTTGTATCCCAGACTCAGGCAAGGCTTCCCATATGAATCAGTGGGAGCATGCCCTGAGTAAAGGCTACAGGCGAGGGCACCTTATGACTAGCAGCTGGATGTTGTTACTGTCTTCTGCAATGAGATAAGCTAGAAGGCTGTGGAGGGTGATCAGTGGCACAACATGGGCCGACAGATGGATAGAGGGATGCATGGGTCATCGGAGTTACTCCAGATTTACAGCAGTGTCAGGCGTTGGGCTCAATTTATGGACAGTCTGCCCCGTCCAGCACCATTTGATGGTGTGTCGTGTCCTTGGTGCAAACTCTCTTTACAAAGTTGCAGTAAATAACATAATTGCAGAGTTAAATCATGTTAAAAAGCCAAGGGAGAGAGAAGTGAAGCACAGGACACAAAAAGAGGAGATAGATGTCGCTCCCCTGCCTGTGGCTCTAGTCCTTCTTCTGCCCCAGCCGGTCAAATGTGGGGACACAATCTGCTTCGCTCTCACGCACTTGGCTGGATTTGCTCCCACCCGACTCCTTTTTCCACCATTTAGATCAGTGCATGGTGGGGGCAAAGCACTCCCGTTGTGGCAATGTTGGGGGCTGCACCAACTCAGTGCTGGACAGATAACTGGGCAGTGGGGAGTCACCTCCCCTCAGCAGTACAGGGAGCAACCGCATTGTTGGCTTGGCCCATCCTGCAGGACCCCAGCCCCAAGCCCACGCTCAATGTCCTCCCAGACGCAGAGAGAACATAAGCGTATACACTCAGGACTACTGCGGGCCATTGCTCTATCTAACTGCCAGTCTCTGTGACTGGGCAGGGCTTCGCAGCAGAGCCAGGGTTGGGAAGGAGGCCACACGGACCATGCCCCAGTGCTCCTTGTGTAGTGGGATGGCTCCATCATCCCCACTGGGAGTTGGGGTATAAGAATCATGCACTAGGCCTGGCTGTCCTGGGATGCATCTGAGTGTCTGCAGGCACATCTACACGTATGCATTTATTGCGCAGTAACCCAAATTACTATGCAGTACGGGCACGTGTCTACATGTGCACATCAGTACTCTGCAGTAAATATGGTGGCTCACAATGATTTGGGCATAAACTTGATACCTGCATCATGCTGGTGTCAAATTTAGGCCCAATTAGTTACTGCACAGAAATGCATGTGTAGATGCTTTACTGCACAGTAACACTGTGTGTGTGGACTGACTTGGGACTAAAGTTTAGTCCCAAGTCAGTCCATACAGAGCGTTAATGTGCCTTAATGCCTGCATGTGTAGATGCCAGCCTATTCCCACTTACTGTGCAAGAAATTTAAGCCAGCATAAATGCACATGTAGACATGCCCTGTGGGTTGTTTCTGATGGGACCCTCAGCAGGTGCAGACTCCTTATTGCTCTACAGACTCCGGCAGAAGCCACGAGCATGAAAGAGAGTCTGTGCTTCTAACGAAACCTCAAAGGAGAACTAATTACACAAGTAAACACAAAGGTGCCCAGGGGAAAGGTGGTGTTTGTGAATTATAGGCAAATAGGGCAACATTGCCGAAAGCCACGTGCAGCAGCAGAACCAGCTGCAGATAGTGACTCTCTTGGCACAGGGAGGCAGAAACCATCATGCATGATTGCAGACAGCGCGTCTGGGCTCACGGCTGTCCCCAGCAGCGAGTTCCCACAGTCCCCAAAGGAGGTGAAGGAGAGAGCAGTGTTTCCGTCTGCTGGTGAGACAGCAAAAAGGGAGTCCACACTGGTGGGCACAGCTTGCTGGTATAGGTCGATATAATGCCATGGATTTCAGTGGGGATTTTGGTGGCGAGTCAGTGGCAAAACTCTCTTTGACTTCACTGAAGCCAGGATTTCGTTTCTTGTGCCTGAGCACTTGAAACTGGCTGAGATTTTGGCCCAGTGGCTGCAGGGAGCATTATTTTATTGTGGTGACCCCCAGCCCTTTAGCGTCCTGCTTTTGATGAAGACTGGAATGAGCTCATCATATTTGTGTGTGCTTCGGAAGGCAGATCTGGGAATGAATCTTATTTGGGGGGAAAAAAGGGCAGTCATTCTGAAACCATCTTTGCTCCCCGAGGGGGGAGAAAAAAAAGGTCTCCTTTTCTAAGCTGATGCTTATGAACAGAGGGGAGGGAAAAATAGAGAGCAAACTCCGAAGAGGAAAGGTCAGGTTTCTCTGAAAAGCTTGCCAAAATGAATCTTGGAGAATGAGCAGCCAAAGAGGCCAAGCTATTGTCGGTCAGATTGCTAGATTCAAAGGAGGGCAGATAGAAAATGACCAGTCAGCAGAAGTAGAAAGTGAAGTCGTTCCCATTCTCATGTACGGTGCCTTGGTGGCCAGAAAGCTGCCTGACCTTAGCTTGGCCTTTCCAGTCAGGTTTTAGCCTCGCCACTGCACGCTGTCTCAAGTGCAGTCACCGCAGTGACTTCAGCTCACATAGACGCTCCTAAGGTAGCTTTAAGCTATCCAGCGTGGGTATGGCTGCTCATGCTATAGTGACTGCAGCTTAGATTGACCTGCTGGACTTGTGAGGGTACTAGCCTCTTGTGTCCTTCAGCATACGTTAATTAAGTTTTAAAAACCTCTTTCTGTTGTGCCGATCTCTCAAGCATCTCAAAGGATTTGGGATCTTCACACCTGGAGTCCTGTGTCTGGTTTTGGGCCCTCCACTATAGCAAGGATGTGGACAAGCTGGAGAAAGTCCAGCAGAGGGCAATGAAAATGGTTGCAGGGCTGGGGAACGTGACTTAGGAGAGGCGGAGGGAACTGGGTTTATTTAGTCTGCAGAAGAGAAGACTGAGGTGGGATTTGATAGCAGCCTTCAGCTCCCTGCAGGGTGGATCTGAAGAGGATGGAGCTGGACTGTTCTCAGTGGTGGCAGATGACAGAGCCAGGAGCAATGGGCTCAAGATGCAGCAAGAGAGGCTTAGGTTGGATATTAGGAAAAACTTTCTCACTAGGAGGATGGTGAAGCATGAAACAGGTTACCCAGAGAGGTGGTGGCATCTCCATCCTTGGAGGTGTTTAAGACCCAGCTCAACAAAAACCTGGCTGGGATGATGTAGTTCGGGCTGATACTGCTTTGAGCTTGGGGTTGGACTAGATGTGACCTCCTGAGGTCCCTTCCACCCTCATTTTCTGTGATTCAGTGATTCCTGAAAAAGGAATGAGCCAAACCTCCAGTTAAGTGAGGTGTGGATGTCGTCAAGCCCTTTTGACAGAGAGGGAACATGAAATGAAGGTGTGGCTGAGCTGAACCCCAGCAGTCCTGTCACCTCGCCCTTTAAGCACCGGTCTGCACTCCCTGTGACACACGCAGAATAGGCTAGGACGGAGGATGCGCTGAGTTCCCATCTTTTCAGAATGCAGCTTGGCTTGGAAAAATATTCCTTCCTCCTCTCAGCAGCTCACCTGGGAACCCTTGAAACCTCCAGGCATTTCTCAGCACAAGCAAGGAGGTCTGTACTTTTTCCAACCCAGCATCCCACCCCCATACCAGAATACCAGGGGGCTGGTCTCCCCAGCGTGCGATTTTCATCTCTGTTGTACAGGCTAACTCCCTCACCTTCCCTTGCTATCAGTTCCCCCAGCCCCTCTTCTACCATCAGGCTCCAAACAGTCAGAGTTAGACAGTTTAATTTAAAATAAACTGGAAACGCATTTGCTGAGAATAAATAGAATTCCTCACCCGTGAAGGGTGAGTCCATCTCCTTCAGTCTGGGAAGGATCTTCATCACTCACATGGGTGCCTCTGAGTTACTGAAGAAGGGTGCATCATTCACCCCGGACGGTGCAGGAAGGGGGTGTGTCAGACTAAATCGGTTTAAAAAATACACACTGGATGTGCCTCTTTACAACCACCCAGGTCTTTGCTACTGTTCTCCCCTTATCCCTTTACTCTGCTTAAGACACGTGGCTAATCCCCCAGTAAGTGTTCCCTTTCCTTGCCAGCAAGATGGCATGGCCAGAAGAGTTTAAGGAAGGAGTCTGAGCCGGGACATATATTCAGACAGCTTTGCATGTTTGCACTGGTCCTGGGTGCCTGTGCAGGTGGTGAAGGAGATTGTGTAGTCCTCTGGGCTGTTTCCTGGGACTTGCTGGAAGGGTAGGTCAGAACATTTCTACTAAGCAAAACAGTTGAACAGCAGGCTAGAGCTCTTCTCCTCGACTTGTCCCCACTGTGCTGGGGTCTATATAACATGCATTGTAGTTGATCTCACACAGCACGATGGCTAGCCTCTTGGCTGGCATGCTGAGAACTGAATTGGGGACCTCGGGAGCTAAAACCCTCAGCTACTCCAGCTTAAACTGAAGCTCTGGGGCTCTGTCGCTGTTCTTGTAAAGAAGGTGTCCCCCACCCAGGCAGACTCATTTCACTTGCTCCTTAGCCGCTTACCCAGTTCAATTCCACTTGCTTGCAGCTCCGCTCAAGCTCTCACGTCTCCGGTCCACTTTCAGGCTTTTCTCACAGCGTCTTTTCATCCTCTGCTAGGGCACAGAGAATACTAAAACCACCCAGCCTGAAGGATCGCTTCCCTCATTTTCCTCTTCTCCCCAAACTGTGCTGCTGTGACTTGGAGAACAAGCCTCTGGGTATCATACGTTCTCCCATCATCTGCCTTTTGTGCTTACAGGTCTCTCCGGCTGCAGCCAGGCCATGTATCCTTTTAAGCCTCATTTCCCTTTATGAACATCCAGGGCTCAGTTTAATCCCACAAAGCTTGCAGGTGCTATTTGCATTTCCTCCCCAATCCCATTTCTTAACCGTGACGGAAGGTAGGAAGCCCCCTCGCATTAGCATGGGGAGTGACGGGGAAAATACAATGTAGTGAGAGGAGAGAGGCTTGACAAGGGAAATGGAGGGGTAACAAAAGCGAATATATTTCCAGTGATGGGAGGCCAGCGAGTCCATCCCCTCGCACTGGCCTTGAGACTGTCCAGCTCCAGGCTGGCAAGATGAGCTCTGTGGGCTCACTTCTGCAGGGTGTGCAGGGGCAAGCGGGAGGTTTGCTGAGAGAGGGGGTAGTGCAGTTCCACAGCAAATCCAGGATGACCCCTCAAGCCTGTGCTAGAAATATGAGGCATCCCTAGCTGCTACATTTGTCGTATAGAACTGCGTGCATTTACCGTGTTACAGGGTCCGTTCTGCCCTATGAGCAGAGCTCAGTCGCCCAGATGCTTCCTGCCCTCTGGGAGAGCTGAAAAAGCATGACCTAGGGGTAGGGAGATCTGGTTCCCCACCCCAGCACCCTGAGCTGCTCAGCCTGTTGCTATCATCCCCCACATGCACCCCAGAGAGCAGTGAGAGGGGAAGTTCCCCTCGTCCAGCCCCAGCCTTCTGCACTGCAGCCGAGGGGCCTGTGAGCCGGGCAGGGATCGGAGGGCGCTCGGCGGCGTGCAAGGCCACGAATTATTTTATATTGCAGAGGGGAAGAAAGGGCAAAACGACAGAAGAGTGAGTAAGTGGGGGAAAGGCAAAGCCCTTTAACAGGTGTTACGAAACAACGACTCCCTGAAAAGTTGCCCTTCACCTCCCTATTCCTGCTCTTCCCTCTTCTCCTCCTTCTCCGCCTTGAGCTACGAACGCACACCTCAGATTTACCCCACAGATGTGCATACAGGCATACATGTATGCAGGCGCACGCACACACCCCCAGCTCCCTACAGTCATGATCAACAGGCATGCAAACACACACACACAGGCATGGATGCACACACGCACGCACTTGCACACGAACTCAGGACAAGAGATGCAAGCACAATGGATTAACCACCCCCCCGCCCAGCCCCACCGTGGCCTGGTGAAACCCGCTCCGCCCTGGCATCCTCCTTCTGCCTGGCGCCTCCTCTGCCCTCAGCAGACTCCTACTCCCTGCCACCCCGCGTGGCTCTGAGCGGCTCGGGTGCCGTTCGTCCCCGCGCACCTGAGGAACGAGAGAAAGCAGCCCCCGGAACATCTCCTGAAAGTTGTAAATGTCAGTTGCCATGACAACCCTGCATTTTTCTTCTGCTTCCTAATGACTTATTGGCATTTGTGGTAATTTACAGCTTTTTTGGCAGCGGGAGATTGACTTGTCTCCCCTCTCTCCCCATCTCAACCCCTCTTCATAGGAGACACGTTCATTAAGCAGAGTGATGAAAGCAGCGGAGCCGGACCCGTGTCCCGCGTTCGTTCGGGGGCCGGAGAACCCGGCGCGTTCTCCCGTGTGTGCAGCCTCCCTTTCCATCTGGAGATGCCTTCGCTCTCTTCCCGACAGTCCTCACGTGAAATGAATAGACAGGGATTCATTAGCCAGCTTGTTGTGAGAAGCAGGTGGTAAATCACTGCTTGTTTTTGCCCTGTCAAGGCTGGGAAGAGGTGAAAGGGATATCTTCATAAGGGATTTGGCTTTTGAATGGGCGTCTTGTCAAGCTGTAGCACACCCAGCTGAACGGTTACCAGCAGGGATATAAAATGATCTGTCCTGCAAAACAATAGGATGTTTCTGGGCCTGGTGGCTGCAGAGGAAGGCTTGACCATCTGACCCCAGGGAAAGAAAAGCCCCCATCCCCATCATATGATTTTTTTTAAGGGAGTCTCCCAGTTTGGGGTGCCTGGCTCAAGGCTTTGGTGCTCTCAGGTTTGGTTACTCAGAGCTAGCCCCTGCACCGTCAGTATTCATTCATGCTCTGCCCACTCTAGTGCCCTTCACTGTTGTTTCTGGGCGCACCAAGGGGTCAAGGGGGTGAGAGGGCAAAGGTTGCAGCCTCCAAACACCCCCGCGGTTGGAGCGGCTGAAAGAGCTGCTGGAATAATGCATGCCTCTTGGCTGCGTTCAGCAGCAGGGGAGTCTGCTGTGGCCAGGCCTCCTGCCTGTCATCAGCAGATGTTCCTGTTTTCGAATCAGAACAACTACAGCGGGATCTGAGGAACCGGAGGAGAAGGCAGCCAAGCAAGCAGCAGCAAGGCAGGCCTCCGAGGTGCCATCCAGCTTTGCTCTTGGAGAGCCCTTTTAAGTTCTAGGCAATGTCGGCGTGTGGGCATGTTGCCATATGTGTGCCTGTGCGTGTGGTGCTTGTGGCAATAGCGTGAGGTGTTTGCTGTGGGTGTCTCGGCGCTGTCCTTTTTGGGTCTGCGAGTTTGTGGGCATCTGTGTTTGTTGTGTGTCCCTCGTGCTATGGGTTGTGATCAGTACAGGTGTGCCTCAGTGTATCAGGTGCCTATAGGGAAGGGTTGTGTTGGGGTGTGCCGCATAGTGCTCTTGTGCAGGGGTGCGGTAGTAGGTGTGCGTTGGGGATGGGTGCTGTGGTGTGTGATTGCACAAGTTCCCTGTGGAAACACTTCAGGCCTGAGTAGATGCTGCTGCTGCTTGTGCCTCTTCACAGCACGGTGAGAGGAGGGAGACTTGCAAAGAAAAACATCCCAGTGTAATTATCTCCTGCCTTGGAAGGGAGGGCTGGGGGCAGGGAGGGAGGGGAGAGACCATGCCATAAAGGCAGGGCTGGGACCAGGTACAAACACAGGGGCAGATTGCCCATTGCCTTGAGCCATGCTTCATTCACACCATTGCAAGGGGGGCATGAAACACCGCTCCCAGGGGGTCACGGGTCACTCTAGTGACTAAAGCACTCGAGAACAAAGTCTGGAGCAACCTGCCTCCATAAGGTTTGTGCAGGGATGAGGTGTTGTGACTGGGACTCACTAGATGTGGGTTTAATTCCTGGTGCAGCCCCAATCCCCTGTGTGTCGTACTGTTCAGGAACTGCAATAAAATGACTTCTCCCCAGGAACCATAAATCATTAGCTGCTGTAATGTAGCTTGGCTGGCCAAGAGACTGCCTAGAAGCATCACGCCTGCTCCTTAGCTGCTGGGAAAAGGTCCAGCTCTGCTGAAGCCACTGCTCTGTCCTTTTACACCAACTCAGGATCCAGCTGGCCTTGTTAGAGCTTGTGGTGCATGTGAGGCTTACTGCAAACCCTTCTGCGTAGGCTTTGATCTCATTTTAAATAGCCCAAGCGGCAGGTCTTTCCCCCTCCCCTTGGGACACCAATCTGCAGTTCAATAGACCTCACTGTTAGAGACTTACCCCACAGTATTCAATCTCCATTTTCCTATGCTCAATTGAATCCCATTACTCCTTTCTAACCCCCTCTGGACCACCCTAAGTGGTTTCTGCTGCCCGGCTATCAATAGCATGTCATAGTTAGTAGAGCAGCATTATTATGATGTTCCAGCAGTATTAAAAGGGTTACTCATTGTCTGCTTCCTTATGGGGATTTTTAGACACCATAGATTATGTGACAATAAATGTCCTACATAGTTTGAATTTTATTCTCCCAGTCAGGTTGATAAAACACCCTATGTTCTCCTCGGTGAGATGTAACACACGTTGAAGATCAATTCTTATTATCCACATTTAATATGATTTTGGCTATTTTCCCTAGGTTCATTCTAGCCCAGCAGGGGCCAACCTGTAGCAACCGTGAGCAACAAGTGGTGCCGGCAGCGGCTGACTGGAGAGGGAGCTGGGAACACAGCAGCAAATAGGGAAGAGAACAGAGCAGCCCAACAGAGAGGGAGCAGAAAGCAGAGCAGCAGTTCAGGCTGGGGAATGGGATCGGAGTGGCACTTGGGGAGGGTTCAGGCCTTACCTTGTGGGGTAGCTGCTGAAACATTTAAGACCCAGCTAGACAAAGCCTTGGCTGAGTTGATGTAGTTGGGGCTGGTCCTACTTTGTGCAGGGGGTCAGACTAGATGTGACCTCCTGAGGTCCCTTCAACCCTCATTTTCTATGAGTCTAAGTTTAGCCTTCACTATTCTGCCTAATTATCTCTCTGTTAGCTACTGGTACCAGTCTCTGCTGGGATGGTTGACGTGCAGCAGTCCCCTGGCTGAGCATAGGGATCTCTGTCTTGCTGAAAGCCCTTCTTGTACCCTAGGACCATCAAGTTTTATCCTTGGCAAATGTAAATGTTTAAGGGCATTTGCTTTTTGATTTTCAGTGCAGAGGAGACTGTTGTGATCATGTGGGCTGGTGTATCTCCAACACGTCTGTAGCAAGGATGCTCTTCTATGATCTCCCCTCGCATCAAGCTAGAACGTAGCTGGGGCATTCTTTGTAGCTACCTAAGAAGGATGGGGTGGTTGAATCCTGTGAATCCCATGGCACCACTTGTCCATGTTTGCAACCTCCAGTTTAAGAATCTATAGGCTTTGTAATATCATTCCCTAAATCCTTCCTCAGCCCCAAGTACCTGCTTGTTTTAAATCCCTGTAGTAAACTCATCTGTTGGGGGCTTAGTTTGAAACCTTGATCCTGAAAATACTTACATGTGTGAGTAATGGGAATTCAACCCAACTGCTCCCAGGCATGAGAGAGTTTGCAGAACTGGGCACTTCATGCTGAGAACAGATTCATCAACAGCTTGATGTAAAGCCTGGTCAAGAGGTAGTTCTCCACCAGAGCCATGTAAATGTTCTAGATTGCTGTGAATTGCATTTAGCAAGGAGTGAAACTTGGGAAGAACGAGAGGAGGGTCTGATTCATTCAAGCCAAAAGTGGATGCAAGGGCTGTATGTGTGATGTGCACCAGAGAATACATTTTAATTCAATTATTCAATTCATTGCAACCCTCAAATCCTGCACCTCTCTGGTGATGACATGACATAAAGTGTGGAACCTAACTGGGCAGGCTTGGGCGTTTCATGCTTAGTGCCTAGAAGCACAGGAGCCCTTTGCCTTCATTTAGACCAGGTGTTCAGTGTTTGAGCTTGTATTAGGCACCAGAGTTGATCTCAGCATTATCAGAAGCATGTTAGAAGCCAGCTCCTTGAAACAGGGGTTGAGCTCTTGTGAAAATCTGCTCCTGGGTGGCACTTTCATGCACCAAACCCTATGTGAGGAACCACTCCGTTTAGGACAAAAGCAGCAACGTGCTGCAGCTTGAAGTGTCCCAAGACACTCCCCTGAAGTTCTTTAACTCAAAGCTTAGCTCTTATTAAAGAGGGGAAGATTCAAGGGGCAACACCAATCAAAAGAGAAGGCTAACCAGCTTGAAGACAGCTCTGTCTCGAACATGACGCTCGGCAGCTCTGGAGCACAGCCCCCTCGGCTTCAGGAAGAGGTTAGCGCTCTGAACGCAGAGCTGGGATTTAGGATCTCCCGTGTGCTAACCCCAGCTCTGAGAGCAGCTGTGCCTTTGGCCTCGGATAAGTCGCTTCGTATCTCGGCTCTGATTTTGCTGTGGGCGCCTAGGGGATAACGGGGCTCTACCCAGGAAGTTATTGGGAGAATGAATTGGATAACATTGTGGTGCACGTCGTTGCATGCCAAAGCTGAAGCAGTAGTTGCAACAATGCATCATCACCTTTTATTCTTCCCAGTCACTTGAGACAATAGGAGTGTAGCAATGCGTCTGAAGGGCACCTCAATCTGTGCGTCTGCTCCATGAGATTAGCATGACTTATTTATAGTGCAGCAATGCTCAATTGGGAGCTAGGCCCCTGTGGCGCTAGGGGCTGTACAAAAGCAGACCCAAAAGGTGGCCCCTGCCCCCCAAAGACTTTAAATGAACCTTTCTTCTTTTTTATTGCTGGTTTGCAAGATTCAGCAAAGAACCCACCTAGCGCTGTTGAAGACAAAAGAACGTAGTTCTGCATCGTGAGGTAACAAATTGGCACTCATTGGAACACAGAAAGGAGTCGGTGCTCTCTCTAGACCATTACCCTGCCTGCAGACAGGACCAAAATATACGATGCTGCAGGAGTTAGAAAAAAACATAATGCACCTAGAAATATAAGAACATGTTGCAACCCTGCGAGAAGAGGGATGCTTCTCCCAGCCCGCTGCAAAAACACTATTAAACTTGGAAGATGAAACCAGCCTGGCCAATTTAATTAGAATGATTATTAAGTCTATTGCAATAACACCTACCAAGATTGGGGCCCCATTGTGCTAGGTGCTGTACAATACGCACGGTCAGAGGCAGCTGCAGTGAGTTTGCCGATTAGATAGAGAGGAGGCTGGCAGGGGAGATGAAGGGACTTGACCAGGGTCCTACAGCAGGTCAGTGGTGGATCCAGGCATCGAATGCAGGTATCTGAGTGCCAGTCCCTAGTATCAGTGTGATTATGGGTTTGCTTAAGCACCGGTGGGGTTTATTTGTATAAACCTAAATCCTGAGCCTAATTAACCTAGTATCTGTGACCTTTTCTGAGCTTGATACGAAGGCAACATTTCTCTCTGGCTTTATGGCCACTGCATAAATCACAGAGCTGGTCATTGGCTTTGAAATACTATGACGGTTCTCTTGGCCTGAGCTTTTTTTTTTTTTTTTGGTCAAATAGGGAGCCAGTGTCCTGCAACACCCAGTGCTGCCAGAGGTTTGCAGTCTTCACTTGCAGACCAAGAGCAATGATCAGGCAAAGGGAGCACTTCCAGCCCCTCTCTTCCTTCTGGAGGTCGTGGGCCCTCCTATGCTGGCTTGAGCAGTGCTTGTGACTTAGCTTTTGGAGAGCTGCAGTGATGGCACTGGAATAGGCTGCTGGGGAGAAGATCGCCAAGTCATCTCAGTGCTGAGAAGCAAGCGAGCCTTCTGCAGCAAGGGAAGGATAAGGTTGCAGACGGGAAGGAGCGCTGTCAGGTGCAAGGCGCACAAGACAGGAGCAGACCTAGCTTGGCTGAGTGTTGGTAGCACAGCAATCATCTTACTATCTCGGCACGGTGCTTAGGCTCCGTCCTCGGCTCTGACGTGGCCTAAGTGTGTGACCTTGAGCAAATTGCCCAGCCACTCTGTGAGACTGAAGATGTGATGTGCAGAACAATCGTGTTTAACCCTTTTAGGCTGCAAACCAGCAATGCACCGAGGTGCCTAAATGAAGGGTATGCTTGAGGCCCAGGTGGGCTCTGCTGGGCATCTTCCAGTCCCTTCAGAGCCAGCCACTGGTACCCATTACTCTGCCAACAGGCAGGTGCCACCAGCAGCCAAAGCTGCTTATCATCTCGCCTGCAGTATCCCAGCCACAGTGATGGATGAGGCTGGATGGAGTCAGGCAAGGAACAGCGATGGTTTCTTCTTAATTAGAGATTAGCCCAATTGAAGTCCTGGACATGGGATCGTGTCACCATCCTGACCTTTCTCCTGTTCCAGACTAAGTCTAACAGGCTGGGCTCTGCCAGCCTCTCCTAGCTTCCCTCTTTGCCTATGTGCAGTGATGCTCTTGCGCTCGTTGTGGGCTCCTGCTGGTCAGCCGGCTCACTGGAAGCTCTGCTTGCTGCTGCTCCATGCTTTGCTGCAGCCCGTGCCCTGCCTTGCATATGGGGCATTGCCATGCACTGTGCCCTGAAGAGAGTGCGAGGCGAGCGGATTGCAGCTGGGGGCTGGAACACTTCCCTCTTCTCTGGAGGCTTGCTAGCAGTCATTGCCTGTTTGTAAGCAGCTGGAGACTCCACCTGGAAAGGCGACAGGCTTGTTCCCCTCTTAAGAGGCCAATTTAGTCCACAAATGAAGAGACAAATGAGACACAAATTGCAATGGACAAGCTTACATGAGGCGGCAAAGTGTCGGCATCGACACAGGGGGGCCTGTCCGGCAGCTCCTGCTCCCCGTGGCTGAGGAAGGATCGGAGAGAGTCTCCCTGAAATGAGCCAGTGCTGCATTTTCGTTGCTCTCTTCTGTGCACAGAACACGGCGGTGCAAAAAGGCATGGGGACGAGGGGAGAAAGGGCTCGCTAGGGAGGAGGTAGCAGGCTGCAAAGCAAAGCATCCCCCCCTCCCATGAATGGGCCCCCATTAAGCTGCATCAACAGGTGACTGTCAGCCTTTCGACCCTGACTTCACTAAGTCCAATGTGACTCTCCCGAGTGCCTGCCCTGGCTTCTCGTTGGTGTCCCAGCACCTCTCAAAGGAACAGGGCAGAGACCTCGTCTGCTCTGTGGGCTTTGTCCTGGTTTCTGTGAAGCTGCATTGGTGCCGCACAAGTGAGAGCAGGGCAGGGCCACTGCTAATCACACAGGTGCCCTCTCTGCAGCTGGATTTTCCACTGGAGTCGTGTGCATGGGACAGCAAGTGCAACCATGTCTTTAAATGCTTCTCCCCAGCCAGACTCAGAGCCCTCTGCCAGGGTGTCTATGGCATCGGTGGAAAAGTGTGTTCAGTGAGTGAACACGGCAGGACCCGGCTGGCTTTGCTCCCTGTCCTCGCATGGAGGGCATGGCGTACCCTTCCAGCACTTGCTGGTGAGTGTCTGGGGAGACTCCCCTTGCAGAAGGTCTCTGTCCCCAGTTTCCCCTGTCAGAATGGACCCCGTGTCTCTGTGCCATGTGGGCAGATGCTGCAGAGATGACCTGCTGATCCTTAAATGCATATTCCCCCCCCGACAGCAAATCCTCCGCTGACAGCAGGGCAGTACCAGGGAGCTACCTCCTGAATCATGCCTATTTGCCCAGCATTGTCTTTGCGACCATCCTTGCCTGAGCTATGCTGCTTAGCTCAGAAAATAGTGTTTCCAACAACACACGTCCCTGGAGAAATAATAGGAGATGTTCCAGCGAGGCTTCGATTGTAATTACACCCAGGGATTATATATTTTTGGGGCTTTGTTTAATAACCTATTCCTCCCCCATCTGTCCTCCACCTCCCCACGCAGAAAACGTGTAAAGAGCCTTGATGTGTTCATCACAAAGGATTGACATGGAGGCATCACGGTGTCAGAACACGCCTGCCTGAAATACCGCAGGGTGGGAGGCAGGAGCATTGTCTGTTGGGTACTGCACGGGGGCAGAGCGGGTGCTAGGACTCCTTGCTGCTATTCCTGGCTCTCCGAGTGACATGGCATGTGACCTTGGGCAACTGTCAACAGCCACACTTTCAAAGGAGGCCTCCGTGGTCCTGATCCTGCAAAGCTTTCTGTCTTCACTTTGTGCAGTTGCTCTGCATAAGACCCCAGCGAGGGGAAGAAGCAGCTAAATCCAAGGAAATCCTGGTGTTTAGAGAGCTTGGGGGTCCTGTTAAGCTCCATCTGTCTGGCCTGGTGCGACAGGGCTCAGAAGAGCCACGCTGCTGCATGCTCTGGCCTTGCCCCTGACATGCCTCTACGGCCCCAGCTCACCCTCTACCCTAGGGCTTAAAGGGGCCCTGGGAAGGCAGCTGAGGGCTCTCAGCCCCAGTGGTTGCACTGGCAGGAGGAGGGGGAAATAGCAGAAAGCCTAAGTAAGGGGGAAGGTGGAAACTCCCCCCAGGCAGCCTGGTAGTCAGCATTGCTACACCGCATGCCTGGAGATTTTTGCAGCTGTTACTCATCTTGGTAAAGACTGGGGTAGCCCTTTCCAGAAAAGACAGGGTCCAGGGCTTTTAGGTGCCATCGTTTGCCAGTGTTATGTACCCATCCAAGGCACGGTATTAGAGGGGAAGTAATGCCTTGTTCTGGAGGTATCTTTCCTTGACTCAGCAGGAGGAGATGGAAGTGACTCTCCCTTGGTCTTGCCCTCATCTCCATCCTCTTTTAATCCCTAGTCTCTTCACCTTGCTGCTGCTGAGTGGGATGCAGGAAGCCACCTCCCCAGGCCAGCTTTGACCTTGCCTGGAGCTCCCTCTTATGCAGGCCTTTCCTGGCTCCAATGTCTATCTCTTTCCTTGACCTTGTGAGGGGAAAAGCTCCCCAAGATAACCAGTCTCTGAGAGTCCCAGCATCTCTGCTGCTTGCCTGCTGGGCTGGGTATCGATCATTCCTGTTTCCACACCAATTAGAAAGGCTTGCTGGGGAAAAGTCACCAGAGCTGATGCAGCACGAACAGTATCTGCAGTGATGTTTCCCAAGATAAACATCACATTGGCCATCAGTCTTCTTGCTTTGGGGCATGAACATGCTCAGCAGCTGGAGACGGGGAGGGAGCCTGTCATCACAACGTGGTGCAGCCTCACACAATTAAGCACTTTGTGGGGTGGGGGCAAAGAGACTCAAATCTTCCTCTAAGGCAGCCAAGCATCAGGATACCAGACTCAATGGATAGTCTCTTCCAATGCTCTCTATATCTCCAGGCAATGGATGATGCAAACAGCTGGTGGCTCCATGCTGATGTGCTGGGGATAGAATTCACTGTCATTTGTTTGATCAGGTGATATGAAGAAATAAATGCAGGCGGCAGGTAACAAAGGAGGCCTTGATTTCATCCGGGTTCCAGATATCAGCGGCCAGATTTTCTGAAGCCCTTGCCATCCAGGAGATTGAAATCCAGCCGCTTTATTTAGGTGCTTAAAATGTGAGGTCTAGTCTCAACTGGTTAATTTAGTTCTTGCTCTTTTCTGCAGGCTGCCAGAGTGTGGAAGGAGCCTATTTCCCTTAAAAGCACCTTACCAGTCAATAGGATGATCTCTGTATTTGCCATCTATACGTGACCTATATAATATAGGCACATTTCATGTAACAAAATTATACGAGTCACAATTCCTTGGTAGATAAATGCCTACACAAAATGCGTGCTTATGGTGGGTGTCAAGTTTCCTGGTACATACATACAGAGTTAGTATGGCTGTCACATTGTCACAGCTTCTACAGACACACGCAGCCACATCACGGTCTAATACTGACTTTATGGCTGAAGCCTGAGTAAACCTCCCCCCCTTTGCTATTTGCAAAGTATGCGGGCAATTGGTTTTAGAGCCAGCAAAGCATTTGTGTCTCGTATCATGTAGGAATGAGAAGGAAAACTAATTTGCACACAGGGCTGGGATACAGAGCATTACCATGCACTCCGGAGGGTGGCAGAGCAGACAACATCTGCATCTGGATTAGGTTTGGATCGGGGTTCTTGGGAGCTGGGGTAGGTTAAATTCGGGATGGAAGCTTAGGTCGGTCAGGGCAGAAATCTTAACAGCCAGCCTCAAATGGAGGATGTTTCCCAAGATTGACCATGTGAGGGTTCATCATGCAGGGGGCCAAATTGTCAGCTGGTGCAAATCAGTGAGTCTCCTTAGCAGGCCATTCACACCTGCAGATATTCTGGTCCCTGAATTGGACTCATGCTACAACCTGTTTTGGGTTTTGGATCTGCTTCAGTATCTAAGCAGCTGAGATGGATTCAGTCTGGGCATTTAAGCTGGAATTCTCCCCGCATTTGGGATGCTGTTCAAATTTAACACTTTTCTATTTAAAGCATCCCACTTATCTACTCACTGTTCTCAGCACAGCCTTCACAGCCAGGTACAGGTGAAACGAGGCCCCGTTACTTTAGACGGAGCCAGTTTTCATCGAGGTTCTGTTATGCACAAGGCGGAATAAAATACCCGTGTCTCTAGCTGGCCATGTGTGCAACTCGCAGATCGCATTGGTTCTGGGAAGTATTTTGGTTGCAGGGCATGAAACACCAGCCCTCAATGTTATTATATCAAATACAGGAGGGAAATCAGGGAGCTCCGTCACAGAGTGCTGGGAAAGCGCGCTTGAGCCTCACAACTGATTAGCAAGCAGGAAAGAGTTGGGGAGACCTCAAGGGTATGCGTATGCTGGAGGACATTGCACGTTTCCACTGACAGCTGTATTCTGCTTGGAACGGGAGCAGCCCAAAGACGGGATGTGGAGCATGTAACACCTAGGGTTCCTGTCTATTTGGGTCAGAGGGTGAATGGCCCAAGGCTCCCCAGACCCCCCGCTATGAATGGAAATAAAAATAAAATTAGCCTTTGGCTACAAGCAGCAGAATGACAAGGCATAAGTGTTGGGTGGCCCAACACCAGTAGCAATGGCAAGACTGGGTAGCCACAGCGAACTGCTGGAAAAGGTCCCCTGCGTGCTGGGACTCCAGCTCGGAGCTGGGAACAAAACGAGCAGCTCCTTTCCAGGGCCTGAGCCAGACACGTGGCCACGCTGCGGCGGAGCGGCCTGCTCCTCCCGCTCGTTTTTCAGACGCGACACTTTTCAAAGATGTGCTGAGAAAAGGCCCAGAGAAATTTTTTCCCCTAATAATTGTTTTACTAATTAAAGATGTCAAGAAAAATTACTCCTGCTGCTCTTTTCTTGGGGGATTGCCAGCACCCGTGGCAGCAGCAGCGGCAGTGGAGGAGAACAGCGATTCCTGGCCAGTTTTCCTTGCTGTGGTACAGTCCCCAAGAGGCATGGCCGTGGCAGCCCTTGGAGACGGGGAGGGTGCAGGGAGGCAGAGCTGGGGTGGAAAAAACCTGAGACCTCCCCCCCTGCCATCAGCATTTGCACTCTTAAGGCCACATCCAGATGAGCGTGGATGTTTGGTTCCCCCGACACCTTGTGCTACTGCTAGTTTTCCCCAGGGAGCACCCATGCCATGCACCGTGTGGCGTGCAGCGGGTTACCCCGAGTGGGGTGGGGTGGGGTAGGGGAGGCTGGGGCCACCAACTGTGCTGTGTGCTGGCCCCAGCAGCCTTACCTGGGGTCCTGGGGGCCAGGGAATCTGCAGCCGCAGTGCTCCTGCAGCAGGAGTATGGCTCCAGCTGGCCAGGCTCTGGTTTGCAGCAGGATGCGCTGCCTCCACGTGTGCCACCCTGCCTTTTTTCTGCATGGGTTCTTTGACCCTAGGATTTCCTGGGGTCAAAAAATCCCCCCAAACCCCGCTCTGCAAGGTAGCAGTGTGGGAAATGCCTGAATGTGTGCTTTATGGTGCGGCAGACGAGTCTGCGGTGCCACATACCGCATGACCGCGCCCATCTGGATGTGGCCTAAGGCTTGTAGTAGCTGAGAGGAGGAATGGCCTTCATTTCAATCATCCATGCCCATGAATTGGTGAATACTGAGGTGCTCCACTGTATCCTGCCTGTTGCAAGCACAACTTTTGCATCCATGTGCCATAGGCTCTATACAGAAAAGCTTATAAAGGGTCTCCGTCAGCTCCTGCTGAGAAAAGCCCGTGCTTTTGGAGCAAGAAGGCCTGAATGGTATCCTTGTTCTTTCTGGGAGCTTCCAAGCACCCATGGCATGAGGTGCAGTGGCAACTAGGAGCCACTCTGCCTGCTTATTCATCTCTGCTTTTGCCCTTTTGCTGTGGTTTTCCCTCTGGGAGCTCACAGCACTTGACAACCCCTGTTTCATTCAGTTATCTGATAGATAAGCTGAGGCTCAAGTAGGAGGAGTGACTTGCTTGAGGTCCCAGAATCAACGTATGGCAGAATCGGAGTCAACTCCAACCCCCTCTCAGCACTGACCACTGGACCACAAGACCTCCCAAGCTCTTAAGAAGCAACATATCCAGTCCGGGGGTGGAAGGCACAGTTCCCCAGTTCATGTTTCACTGGGGGAGGCGTTTCTGACCTGGTGCCTGCAGGACACAGGTGTGTGGGAATAAAATCCAGAATCCCATTCAGCCTCTGGGCCAAGGAGCTCCATAGACTCATAGAAAATGAAGGTTGGAAGGGAATTTGGGAGGTGACATCTAGTCCAACCCCCTGCTCAAAGCACGACCAGCCCCATTTAGATGATCTCCATTTTAGAGCCTGATCCTAAATCTACTCCTGGCTTTGGATCAGGCCCTACACATCAGAAAACAATGAGCTTGAAGCCTCTGCTCAGCAGAGTATGGGTATGGTTAGGGAACACGGCAGAGCCCGGGAAACTCAGCAAATGTTTGTGTGAGACATCGGTATTGCGGCGGAAACGTAGGCCTCAGAAGCTGAAGGTCTTCATTTTCTCTGAAATCTGCCACCCTCCTTCTCTTTGACAGCTCAATTAAGCATTGTAATGATATCATGGTGCGAGCCTAACACCCTTTCCTCCCAACCCCCTGCAGACGCAGGGCAAGGAAGCTGCTCTGGCAGGGTCAGTGTGATTGATGGACTCCTGCTCACGGGCTTGACACATCGCCCCTCCGTTCTGTCCTGACGGAGGAGCCGCAACACCTGCTTGTGCTTCCAAGCCGTGCAGCTGCCCAAGGAGGAAGGCAGTTTTCCCAGTCCCCATCCAGCCCCTTTTGCGTAGTGGGTGAGCGAGTAAATCGGAGGGCAAATGCATCATGCTGCCTTTCCTGGGCAAGCACGGTGGGTGTTTCTATTGCACCTTGATGCCTCTCAGGCCTTCATTGAAGGCAAGGAGAATGGGCACTTGGGGGCTGTGAATGCATTGTCAGACAAGTGACTGTAAAAATACATATTCATTCTCTTGCAGTAATGACTACCCTACTTTGCAAAGCGCTACTGGTTTCTGACCTATGAGCCAGGCAAATGGTGCCTTCCATTATTTTAGCAATGAGTCGGTAAATGAATGCTTTTGCTCTCACACGTTTGCTCCACGTGTTGCGGGGACTTTTCATGTGAAGTAGCAGGGGGCACACATGTTCTGTCTCGCACGAGGGTTTCAAAGCTCTTGGCAAACACAGCCCTGGTTCTGAGCCCAGGCGGGAGAGGCAAGGATAGAGCCCTGGACAAATGAGCGAGCCTCTAGCATTTGAACTAAAAGACCCAGCTCTGCTCATTCAAAGGTAATACAGACTGAGTCATGAGCCACTCTCTGTAGGCTTCTGCGAGCCTAGCGCACACGGGGATAAGGTAATTCAGCAGTTCTCAGCCAAGGTGCCACAGCTCCCTGGGGTACCACAAGGTCCTTTTAAAGGTGCCGCAGGGTCCCACGCAATATTGGCCCTGGTAGGTGTGCAAACACAGACAAGCAATTCCCAAAATAAACCCAGGGATTTCAACTAAGGACCCATAATGTCAAAAAGCAGTTTGACCTGTGGTAGTTATTCAAAGCTTTTTGCAAGCAAAAGATTGCTCTACTAGGTATTTTTTCATAGACAAAAACCAAGAGAAAACAAAGACCGGGAATTTTCTTATAAGAGGTGCCCTGAGTCTAATGAGTGGGTCTTGAGTCTAAAAAGGTTGAGAGCCATGGAGGTAATGAATCCCCACGGCAAAGCAGAGCAATAACATCATTAAAACTCATGGAAAAATGCCGGTTATTTTTAGTGGGATATTTCTAAAAGAAAGAAATCGTAGTTTGTTTTACAATATTTCTCATTACAAAACAAGGAAAAAGCCCCGCAAGCAAAAATTGAGAGAGGCTGGAAAACTGCTTTGGGGGAAATCTTGACAAAAAAAGAAATAAAACCTGAATATATTTCTCAAACGTGTGTGTATGTGTGTGTAGGGGGAATTGAAGCAACACCTGCCTTTTTTTTTCGTACCAAGTTTTATTTTTTTTTGTCCCAAAAGCTTGAAATTTTTAAACAAAATGAACATTTGCTGCCAACTCTTGGATGGGCTGAAATGTCATTTGTAAAAATTGGTTTAATAAGAAGAATATACTCAGCCAGATCTAATTGTCAGTGTCGTTTTGCAGCTGGAAAACCTGAGAGGAAGGAGGCAAGCGGGTTGAAGAGTGGGGAAAGATGGTCTGAAGGTGAAGACAGTAGCTTCAAAATTAGAAAAGGGGAGTTTAGAGCTTTGCTCTGCTACAGAGATCTTGTGGGATGCCGGGCAAGTCACTTATTTTCTCTGTGCCGCCCTGTACAAAATGGAGATGAGAGCCCTTCCTCCTTCCCTGCACAGGGACACTTTGTGACGTGTCCCATCTTCAAACAGGGACCTGGCCAGGGGCAGAGCCCCTGGATCCTGCTGGGGTGCAGCCCCCCGGTGAACCCGCAGAAGGGAGCTCGCTCCCCAGCCTGCCTGGTTAACTAAGCCAGGCCCTGGCTGCTCTCCAAGGTGCTTCATTCCCTTGTGCCGGGTGGAAGGAGCCTGCACAGTTTTTGCTCGGAGTAGTTTAATTTCCTCGGCAGGGTTGAAAGCCAATCCACCTGGGATTGTGCGCAATTAATTTCCCCAATCTGCAGAACGATCAGCTTCTGAGGGAAACAATTAGCCGGTCACAAACTGTAATTGTCATCTCACTTCTGATTTTAATTTGGACTAATGATGGCTAAGTGATTCCATCTCATTCCCCCCCGGACCCCCTGTGACCAGCTCCCCCCCAGTCCTCACCTGCCGCAGTGATGCCATCAGCAGAATTTAACAGTGGGAGACGCGTGCCTTGATGCTTTCCTCCCCGGGGGACAGAATATGCAGGGCCAGGCCGGTGGAAATCATTAATCCCCATTGTAGGCTGCTTGTTTTCAGATATCATTGCCAATAAAAGTTTTATTTAAGGGAATTGACTGCCTGTGTCCATGCGTTCTGGTTTGTCACAGTTTGTTAGCTCTCCCCACTCGCCCTTTCAATCGGGGAAGAGTCATTTAATCTTCATTCAAAATAATATCCTGATGGGTTTTTTTTTTCTCTCTCTCTCTTCCAACTTCAGCTCACTCCAGCTTACCCATCTCTGTCGGGAGCTTTGTCCCCCTTTTTCTCCCTCTCCTCTTTATTTCCATCCACATCACCGTTTAGATCCAGCCATGTTTTCTAATGAATTCATGGTCTCGCCCTAAATTGCCTTTCACTTTAGTGCTTAATTTAGATTGAAGAAGGCTGTTCCCGGACATCGAATACCAAATGACTCTCCGATGTAAAGTCGCTTGGGAGATGAGCTATGTCTGTATAAGAAGGGATGGGCAGAGCCAGCAAATTGCTCAGACTGTTTTTGAGGTCTCGGGAACTTTCCAGCTGGTAACCTGAACTGGGCTGCCACGCCTGTCTCATGGCTTGAGCCTCTCCTGCCATGCAGAGATTCAGGCCGGTGCAGGATACTTCCAGATCGGAAAGAAGATGCTTTGCATACATCTGCACTGATGTAACTATCTAAAGGCGATTCACCCCCCACAAAGTGCTCTGCAGATTCACCAAAGTGATACAAACCCCAGGAACAGGGAGACTTGCCTCTACCACTGACATGCAACCACTTCTAGGTGTGAAATGCAAAAACTGTTGAATAGTGCACAGTGCAGGAGGCCATGGGATCCAGATGTAATCTCCTAAATTAGAATGGGGCCAGGGCACTGGAGTCGCACCCTGCTTCTAAAGAGAAAAGCAGCCCTCGTTGACCCCACATCAACAAGGTCCCGGTGTCCAGAGCTTATCCAGGTAATAAGCACTGCACCGGGGCCTTGGCTCAGTATTGCCTCGTGGAGGCCGACTGCAGCCGCGAGCGGAGACTGGGCTTTTAAAAACAGCAGCTGGTGAAGCTAAGTTAGAGGGGGGAAAAACATGAGCATATTAGTGTGATGAAGATGAAATGACAACTGCATAATAAGATCTCTTAGGGAGAAGTGCCATCTCCACTTTGTTTTTTGCAACAAACTTGTGATGAAGATGAAATATCTTTCAGGATCACTTAAAATAGCCCACATCATTTCCTGCTCATCAAGTTTCCCGAGCAGGATGGGAGATAGTCAGTGTCATTATTGTGTGACTGAAACTCCGTGCATTACCCGCCAATTTGCTGTCTTGTGATGCTCCCTTGCTAGCCCAGACGACCTTTTTATTTCACCGTTACCAGATTAATCTGGGATGCTGCTTTTCCCCTACTGACCATTAAGGAGTTGAAAGTGACTGTTCCACAGCTGTGCCCCATCACCCGTTTCCCCGGTCCCTGACCTAAATGACTGCAAATGGGCAATATAGACACCTTGGGCTCCATTACTGCTGATTTGGTGAATGTTTCTCATACTTCAGTTCAAAGCCCGTCTTGTTCAAAGCTAGAACTAATCGATATCATTCCTGAAAAGCCTGGACCTTTTAAATATGGATCCAGTCAATTCAGTTTGGTCTTTTCTCTTAAAGAGGGGGTGAAGATTTGATTGCCCCTCTACCGCCAAAATTCTTCCCCTATACATAGCATTCAGGCTGCCCCTTCTTTTCCCCTTATGACCCAGCAGCATCGATAGATAGTGATTACTGCCACTCCTCAATGCTACTGCCCAGTTCACAAGCTCCTGGTCAACTGTCTTGACTTATTACTCTAGCTCTACTCTACTACTCTCTACTCTACTACTAGCTCTACTCTAGCTATATCAATAGGCTTGCAGTTGCATGGGTCTGGAGTAGATGACCTCATGAGGTCCCTTCCAGCCCTACTTTCCTATGACCCTATGAATCAGGGAATCTACTGGGTCCAGATATACTGACACAAGGGGCAAGTATGGCCCCATCGTAGAGATGCTAGTCTGAAACCTGGGAGATGCAGGTTTACTTCCATGCCCTATCACTGATGTTCTTGAGCAAGGTGGTCTGTCCTCCTCTGTTGCTTCCTCTGGAGGAAGTGTGCTCAGAGTGGTTTCCATGCGGTTACTTGTAATCTGCAGTCGCTTGGCCCGCATGATGGACGCAGCGGAAATGAGTCCCTGGGGTTCTCAGCCGTAGGCCTGACTCCCTCTTGCCAATAGTACAATGCTTGTAATTCTGTTGCCACTTCAGTGGCATCGCTTCTGATTTACACCAGTGGACATGCAAGCAAAATCAGGCCCCCGGTCCTTTTATCACAGTTGTGGCCTATGGTGCAGGGAGGGGAGCCACACTCCAAGTACAGAGCCAGCCCTCCCCCTGGCTTGGAAGTGCTGGGTTTCAGGCACCGCTCCAGTCTCATCTCATAGGATGATGATTTACCTATGGGGTCACCAGCACCATCCGGAGACAATGGGCAAAGATAGGCATGCACGCTAGTGGGCCTGGATTGACCCCACAACAGGTGCTGGCGTCCCATGCTTGCTCTCTGTCAGGGGTGTCAGCACACTTACTTTAAATTGACCAAATCAGAGCTGCGTTGTTTCCCGCAGTGCAGCCGTCGCCTCCGCCATGGGTGTCACTGGCAGCGGGCTCCTTCCTTAGCGCTCTGCCTGCCATTTGGATAATGATCATCCACTCCCAGAGTTGTGACTCAGAGAGTTGTGTGGGATTTGAAGTCTCCAGCTGGCCGTTGTTGCAATCACATAATCATGGTGCCTCATCAGGGTCCAGTCAGACCCACCCCTGGGCTCTGTGATCACTTGCCCAGATGCTAAACTCCGTGGTTGTGTGGTGACACTGCTGCTGCAGGGCGGTGCTTTGGGGGTGGTAGGCTCAGGATTGGCATCTAGGGCCATAGCCAGTCACTAACCTAAGGTCACAGGGGCCAAGTCCCAAACCTGTTCGAGTCTCATTGACTTCAGTGGGCTTCGGAACAAGCCCAAGGTCCTTCCATCCACTTTTGAGGGAGACACATTGGAGTGGATTGATTAAGAGGGGCCTGGAAAATAATGAAGAGCATTTGGGGCTTAAAACCTCCTTATATGTTATTTCACTGCACCCATTTGATGTCAAAGAATCATAGAAAGTTAGGGTTGGACCGGACCACAGGAGGTCCCATCTAGTCCAACCCCCTGCTCCAAGCAGGACCAGCCCCAACTAGATCATCTCAGCCAAGGCTTTGTCTACTCACGTCTTCAAAACCTCCAAGGATGGAGCCTCCACAAACTCTTGGGGTACCCTGTTCCAGTGTTTCACTATTTTCCTCATGAGCAAGTTTTTCCTAATATCTCACCTCAACTTCCCTGTACCCTGTAGCCCCACCACTGTAGTTTCTGAGCTCCTCACATGCACTAATGCATTTGTCACTCTCATGTGCCTGTGAGAAAAGGAAGGGCCGTAACCCCAGAAGGGGTTGCTGCATTTAATGAGAGTAGCGGTGAGCTCCATAGAGTTCAGTTATTGCAGTTGGGTCAGAACAGGAACGGGCTTGTGTGCTGTCTGCAAGTGGGGTTGCCAGCCTAGATGTGGAGTGGCAGCAGAAGAAGATTGGGTGTCTAATGCTCAGATTTTAAAAGCTCTTTGAAAACTCTTTGGACTATTACTGTTTATCCTGTACAACAGGCCCCCCGACTTGATTGCAGCCTGTGGGAACTAGCTGAAAATAATAATAAATAAATAATAAAGAAATAATAGTCATTTTGCTCTGCTGCAGGCATCTCTTTATGGAGGGTGGACATTAGCTTCAGAATCAAGGACTGGTTTAAGTCATTGTAGAAAGGTGCCAGCCCTGAAAGGGCATGAATGGGCCTAACTCTGACTTCAGTAGAGCCATTTTAACCCACCCAACACCCAGCCCCAGATCCATCCGCTCCATGCCGCAGTTTTGAACTCTTTTTGGTCTTCTCCCCATGGTTTGCGTTAATGTGCTGGAGGCAGCAGCACAAAGCGGGGCTTTAGAAAGGGAAATCTGATATTTTATTCTGCTCTATGAAGAAGAATAACTTAGCATGTCATTTCCACGGTGGATTTTTGTCCTGAATATGGCTCTTTGAATTTCCATTCTTTATCTTCTCTCATGCTTTTTTTGTTAAATTACTTTTAGGGGGGGTGTGCGTGTGTGGGGGGGGGAGATTACAGCTTTTCATATCCATAATGACACATCTAAAAGCTCCTCTAAAGACAGTGACTTTCCCTTTTGTTTCTCACATGGATGGGTGAATATCTCTTCACTGCTCATTCAGCCCAAAAGTGATTTTCAGTGTCTTAGAAAATAATATTTTGTCAAGATCCACTAAGAGGTCTAGTTCCAGGCGTGTTTTTCCCCCCCTGTGCATTTACCTGGCCATATAGACACAGGCAGACTGAGGGGGGGAAGCCAGAGTGAATCCTTTTTGAAGGGTTGGAGTAGTATTAGGGACATGACATTTGCATGCTCTGCTTGCCTCTCACAGATTGATCTTCTGCCTCATTAGCAGGGATCCTGGTTTTCTCTGAAAACCCATATCCCACAATTTCTGATTTAAAAAAGTAATCCACAATCCACATTTTCCTGTGATTAAAGTGAAACACCACAAATTATATATGTGTGCGTGTGTGTGTGTATGTATACATAGACACATATATACATACACTATATATAGTGTGTGTATGTGTGTGTGTGTATATATGTAGTGTGTGTGTATATATGTGTATGTGTGCATGTTTGTGTGTATGTATGTAACATACATATATAATATATGTGTGTGTGTCTATATACACACATACGCATCTATATGTGTATGTATATATATGTATACATATTGCATATAATGTGTGTGTGTGTGTGTGTGTGTGTGTATAGACACACACACTGTAGGTATATGTGTGTGTATAGTGGTGTTTCATTTTAATCTCAGGAAAATGCGGATTTTGGGTTACTTTTTTAAATCAGAAAATTTGGGATTTTTTTCTCAGATAAAAACAGGAACCGTGCTCATTAGAATCATAAAAATAGCACAAGAAGGGACCTCATGAGGTTTTCTAATTCAACCCCCTGCTCAAGACAGGATCATCCGCATCCAACCTGGGCCAGACAAATGTATTACGGTAGTGCCTGAGGACCCACCCACTGGACCAGGTGATGTACAAACAAAAGTAGCCCACAGCCTGAGGACGAAAAAATGCACAGTCTAGACAGCAGAGTCCCATCCCTGTAGTCTGCCATTTCGCACACAGTGATTAGGCTGGCACACCCCCTGGTATGCCTAGAGCCAGGCGGGTACATTTCTATTTGCACTCGAGATATAACTTTGCTTTAACCATGCATCTGAAACACAGCAATGCCTTGGGCCCAGACTTCAGCGTATTTGGGGAAAGCAGCTAACACTTCCCATCACCGCTACAAAATGGAACCATGTTGGAACCTGGTCCCTTGACAGAGGTGAAACTACAGTGTGGACAGGGACTATAGGCTGTGGTCCTACTGAAACAGAAAGCTTGAGCCTGGTGGTGTGAAAAAGCTAGGCCACGTATATGCCAGGCAAGACATACTCAGTCCACTCTCCCTTTTAGCATCTGCCCTTTGCCATTGCGAGACTCAGGGTTCTGGGCAAGATGGACCGATGGTCTGACCCCGTAAAGGGCAGGTCTTACGTTCTTACAACACTCTGCTGAGAGACCCACCTTTAATGCTCTTCATCTTAACAGTGAAATGGCTATGCATGTCAGCCCAGCAGCAAATGAGTTAATTAGAGACATTTGTTCTAATGAATGACAATTTCTGTCAATAAGGGCAACAGCAAATGGAGTGAGTGAGAGCATATCCTGTGTCCAGGGCCTTACCTCACCCCATCCACAGTTTCCAGGGCCTGGGTGGAACTAGATTCCACTAAGCATCTCCTTGCCATGCTGTGTTGGGTGGGGAGCGTAATATATACCTCCCTTCCTCCCTCTCTCAGCCTGGCCCTGCCCCCTGCATTCTGGAAAGAGCCTTGGTGACAGGCCCATCAACGATGAATTGATGGGTAGAGACAAGATCTTGGCTGGTCTCCATAGAAACATGGACTTAGCTCCCCGAAGAGAAACGACGTGAAAATAAGAGAATTCTTTGTATGAATGAATCATTTTGAAGCAGTAAATCACACCGTCTGCGAGGGTTCATTTATGCTGAACGCTTTCAGGAAATAGCACGCTGGAAACCACCAAGCAGACACGGGACTTTCCTTCAGGTTCGCTGTGGGCAGGTCTTATCTCAGCAGAGACCTTTCAAAGATAGGCACTTCGAGAAAGGAGGCAAAATGTTACCTAGCGCATGGCCGGAAAGGATGGCATCCAGGCTCTCAAACGCCACTGGTGCCAGATGGGCTCTAAGTTTTTTCTTCAAAGCAGGAAGGAGAGAGCAGAGGAAGGAAAAGGAGAGAAATCCCAGCCTACAGCTTGCTCAGAAAGACTAACAACTTAAGAGTCTAATCCTGTGGCTCAAGGATCAGATGCTTAAGTCACCTCAAGACCCACCAATGAACCATGTTCGAGATCATCCTCGAATTGAGGGATTGGCGCTGATGAAGTCTTTTTCTACACTGTGGTTTCCAGTCATAGAAATAGCTGCCAATTTAGCTTAGTGCAGTCCTCAGGGACCAGTGATTAATTCACCAGTCGTGGTGGCTTTGTTCGTCTTAGGACAGGACACTTGTCTTCATCCCTTGGAAACTCCTCTGTAGCAGGAGGTGCCTTCAGCCAAGAGCGCGCATGGAATATAGGGTCCCCGTGAAGAGTGCACCCAACAGGGAGCAGTGCACTGGGAATGGATCAAATGGAAGAGGCAATATGATGTGAAAAAGCATCCGTGCATGCGCGTGTGCGCTCTGCCTTCCTCTCTCAATGCTTGGCTTTTGCCCTTTATTTGCTGCTGGCTTCAACCCAGAGGCTAATGCATCATTGTCTACAGCCCATGTCTGCTATGTAGCTTGCAGTTGCGTGCAGGGAGCACATAGGGGCTTTACAGATTGGTAACCAAGTGTTAGATTTTAGTTCCTGAGAATCCCAGATGCTCAAAAGGGAGCTTTGCCTAAAATGTACTGTGCGCCTGGCTGCTGCAGCATACCTGCAAGCTGCGGTGGGCCTAGCTTAGCACAAATGAAGGAGTCAATTAGGAAACAGATGCAGTGACACACATCCATGCGGTCGAGGGCTGTATGTACAAACAGCCACTGCCTGATAAATTATAGATTAGCTGTGTCATTCCTGAATGCACCCTTTCTACAACGTGGCATCCCAGCTCAGTAGCTCAGCCCAGCTCCCTGAAATAAGGACCCAGGGTAGAGCTTGATTTGAGCGGTAAGAAATTCTCGATTTGCCAAAAACAAAATAAAATGAACTCTCCAGGTGGCTATATTACACCCAGGCTACAGGGAGAAACCAGGAAGAATTGTCTCAAAAGTTATCCCAAGCTTTGTCCAATCTCTCACACTGGACAATGTCCTGAGCCCTGGCTGTCTCATTGAATCTCTGGCGTTCCCACGTTCAGGGGGGAGGCAGAGATGCCATGAGATTAGACCCGGGGTGAGTTTCTCCCTAATTGAACTGGTGATAGCAGCTCTCTGGCTCCAGGCCTCAAGTGGTTAATCCTCAAATAGTAGAATAAACAGCGTTTACTGGCATTTGGACTAGCTGGGTAATGGGCCTGCTTAAATCAGTGAGAGCTCCAGCAAGCCAGAGAGGGCAGAACAATTAGCAGCTGGAGCGCTGCCTTCCAGTTCCTGGAGTGTCAGCGTTGGGAGGGGACCCATCCCAGGTGGCTCACTTAAGCATGCCTCTCCCCGAGGGCGCACTCATTAGTCACCTCCAGGAGGCACTCGGCAAAGCCAAGAGGAGCAGGAGAGGCCACTAGGCCAGGAAGCTCCCTGTGGGTTTGGCTTGTGCTCCTTGTGCAGCTGGGCGAGGGGAGGACAGTGTCAGTAAAGGCAGTGCCGGGGGGCAGAGAAGGAGAGAGGCTGGAGAGGAGCCGGAGCACCATAGATGGGCACCCACCAGGCCCGGGGCTCTGTGGCATCCATTCAACCCGCTGCAGCTGGCTGCAAGGACCTGGCTTGTGAGACCTCCCTGCAAGCTCAGGGCTGCCTCAGCCGCAGGGTTTGGGCTCTGGTTTATGCTGCTAATGGCATCCGCACTGGGGGAGGGAAGGGCTCCGCTCCACTGTTTCTCCGTTTCGGCCACGGAGCAGACACCCAGGGCCAGGCCCTGCCGCTGTTCCCTCATACTAATTAGCCCCTTTGCTCAGCGAGCTGTCCCATCCACTTCAAGGAGGCTTTCCAGGCAGCGAGGCATGTCAGCCTGAATGAGTCTATCAGCATCTGGCCATGAGGCATCTGTTGCCTTCGCCTCATTCACAGTTTCCAGGATCTGCTTTGCCTGATCTTTTTGTGGGATCAGTTATCTCTTCCCTGCTAGCTGCTGCCTGGGACTCTTGCTAATCGTGCTCACAATGTGCAGGGCTGAGAGGCTCCCCCAGCAGAAGAGCTGTCATTTTGTCCCACTAAAGACACTCTCAGCCCCAGAGAGCAAAGTGGGATTTTGCTGCTTGAATTCGGGCAGTGTCCTAGATTTCTGAGATGAAATCCTGACTTCCACATTCCTGTCCTCTCTCAGAGCGATGCATTAGGATGATATTTTTCAGTTGAAAAGATTCATTTGGAGATGCATCACTGCAGCAGAAATCACGGGAAAAGATGCACTGAGCCATGATGACGCTTAACCCTTCCAGCCAGGGGTCATCATTATTTTGCAAGTGCTAATGGACCTCTCTTGATGGCATCCCCTTTGCCAGGCCGTTCCTATAGCTGGTGATGCACCAACTCAGTGTCGGGTGGCAAGGACCCCTAAAAGCCCTTGATCCCAGACCATTTCTCTAACTGAAACATAATTTCCCACATTCAAAACTCAGTGCCTGCAACCCTTATTATGCCCTAGGACCCGGTCCTGAACCTGAATACTGCCTCTGTGCCTGTGTGGACATCTGTGCCTCTTTGCACTGACTCAGGGTGATGGGCTCCCAGAGCCCACTGAAGGCTCAGGGCTCTGGGATGAGTCTCCTGCTGGTGTGTTCGCTACCTAAACTGTACTGCAGGCTGTCTCTCAGTGGGAGGGCATGGCCCATTGCTGTTTTAGCTGTGGTGCTTCAAGGCAGCAAGGGCTGCTTGCTCTATGCTTGGTGGGGGCTGCCGGTGCTATGGTAAGGTCTATACACAGTCATGGTGACTGCCACCAGCACCACGTAACAGCCAGTCCTGCCTGTCCCGGTAAAAGAAAGGACTCTGGACTTCAGCTGCATCTTAACACAGACTCTGTGTATGCATCTCCCCTCCCATCCCTCAGCCGGGGGTGTACCAAATCACCTTGTTGTCAAGCCAGGAACTCTTAACTAGGTGAGACAAAGGTGACAGATGTTTTCCATTTACATTCCAGTTCCTATCTGGGCATTTTTTTATTATTATTATTTTATTTTGGAGCCCCTTTGAGTGACATCTCTATCAAAACAGCTCATTTGGAAATGTCAGGTCCATTCTTGATAAGTCATCAGTCATCGTGATTGGTGCTGACAGCTGCCCTGTAACAGTGCAGTGGTATCTAATATACTGTGCTGCCGCCTTTTGTAATATCACGTTATTTTATTTATTCAGCGTGGCATGAAATCCCTCCTGCAGGAACAGGGAGGATAAGCATTAACCCGTGCCGTGTCCTTTTCATTCCCTCTTCCTTTGGACAGTCTCTTTTAGGAAAGCATCACTATTTAGGACAGGACTCCCCCACCTGCTTAATTTCAAACACCCATTTGAAGTCCATGGGATTTAGGCACTTGCTTAAAATTAAGCACCTGCTTGAAGTCAAGTTCCTGAATCAGGGCCGCTTCTTTATTCGTTTCCTCTCACCTCCCTCCCGCTCCTCCCTGCTTTCTATTATCTTTTCCTCTGTTTGCTTCACTGGCTCTCATCATTTCTGTTTCTCTATCACTCTTTTTCTGGCTTCCTTCTTGTCTGATAGGGGGCATTCATAAGCCGTGTTATCGCTGGCAGGTGGACAGATTTTGCTGTTGGATGGAAACTGCTCTATGAAAACAATACCCAATCTTCCCCTTTGTCCTACAATGCATTTGGGAAGCATCACTCACACTGAGCGAACTCAGGGCTCTGGTCTTATTAAGTGGATTGGAGGAAAAGCATTATGGATTTAGCCAAGGCGGGGAAAGAGAATCTTCTCCGAGGCCCTAGTTCAACAGGATGTTCTAATCTAACCATGCACCAAAAATATTAAATACATATTTATTTTGAATAGTTTGAAAGCCCCCAGAACAATCCTTTCCAACTTGAAATAGATAAAAAGGAAAGGTTTGTCTCTAACCAATAATAGCAACAACAATTATCATAATAAATAATATAATGTTAACGCTTCATTCATAATACTAGGCTCCAGTTTGGGGAAATGAACAGGTTTTCCATCTTGGCAAAGCAAGGTTCTGGCTGCAAAAGCTCTTGGAAGGCAGCAGAGTTTTGGAGGATTTCCATGGCCTTAAGAAAAACTACCTGAACTGAGCAAGCATTTTGAAGTGCAGTGTGGGGCGAATCCCACTCCCCCAACTTGGTTCTGTTTTTCAAGCTGTTGCTCTGCAGTTTTACTGATTTAAAAAAAAAATATATATATATATATATATATATATATATATATTTTTTTTATTTTTTTATTTTTTTTTTTAATGTTGGGTTGATTCAGAAAAATTGAGGTACAGCATGGAAACACTGGAGGCTCAAGGTGTTTAGTTGTGACTATTCAGCACAGCCGTAGACTGATTGGTTAATCTTAGAAAGTAGTGATTTTCAGCCAGGGTGCCGCAGCAATGTTAGCACTGCCAGGTATGTAATCATGATAAACCCAGAGATTTCAAACAGGAATTTAGTATTAAAACCATTTTGGCCTGACGTGGTCTCTCCTCTCAGAGCGCTTTGCAAGAGAAGACTCACTCCAGTATTTTTCTGTACTCAAAAATGAGTGAAAATTAAGAAGTGGCATTTTCCAGGGGGGAGTTTTGAGTCATTGGTCACCGAGTCAGATGCAGCTTCAAACTTTGCCTGAGTCTGGAAACATATGAATCTAGAAATTTTGGTTCTGACCTCATCGCCTTTGAGACCAAGCACCTTTCTGAAATGTGTGGTCATTCTTGCAGTCATGAGGTTAAAAGAAGGACAAGCAGAGTTCATCTCTCACACACTTTTGGGTAATAGCAGGCCGGACTCAGAATACAATTATCTTGCTTTTACTTCACCGCGCATTTGTCTTGTTGTATTACAGAGAGTGCTTTGTCCTAGCTGGGTTTTTTCTGTCTGTCAAGCTCTTCTTCCATGCATCAGGAATTAGGCGGGATGCCAGATTTCAAGGTGTCCCCATGCTAGATTTCACCCATGCGGTGTCAGGAGTCCTGTTCTCCTGGACATTCATGACAGACCTGACCCTTTGCTCCTTTGCACTCAGTATAAAGTGCTGCTGTGTAGATCTTGGATCATGGTGATGCTTATGTGGCCTGGATGAAAGTAACACTGGTAGTGTCTACACATTCATTAGTGCACCTCAGCTACTGCACATTTAGTTTAGTACTTGTTTCAAAAAGCACTAACTAAATGCGCAGCAACTAGAGTTACTGCACAGTAGTGGCAGCACACTTTTTTTGTGACGCTTACTGTGCATTAGCTTAACAACACTGCTCAGTAGGCGAATAGCACAGTTTTTAACCACCACGCGACTGTGCAGTGTTATTGGGCTAATGCGCAGTAAGTGTCTCGTGTAGACGCGCCCACTGTGAGATGCAGGGAGTTCAAGTGCAACCACACGAAGGTGGCTTATTTTGAAGTGCTGCTTGCTTTAAAATGGCTTCTTTGCCCATGAAGTGCAGTGCACCGTGATGTCTGAGAACGCCGGCTTGGCACGCGGTCAGTGCAAAACTCCTTTCCTACCCTGCGGGGAGCGCTGCAGGTCAGCCACGACCCTCACACTCTGCCCTTGGGGGGACCTGCCGCTCCCGCTCTGCCTTTCCAAGGCTGCAAAAGAGAAATAAAATGTGTAAATGGAGCTGCTGGAAGGGAGAGCTCTGCAGGCACCGTGCCAGCTTCATAATTAGAAGCTGGGTCCCCAGGGGATGGCTGGGGAAGTTGATGGGGCCTTTTCATCGTGGGCTCGGCTGGGTCTGAAATACCAATCCTGGCACGCTCGCATGTTGCTGCGTTGGCGGGGGGGGCCGAGGCCCCGGCACTGCTGGCCGGGCTGTGCTTCGAATGGACGAGCAGAACCTGGGTGCTCGGCCCCTGCCTGGCTGCGGGGCAGGTGCCCCCACGAGGGCGCAGGAATGAAACCTCGTCCCCTTCCTCTGCTCCGTGTATTGTGAATGCCTGTCCCACCTGCCTCCTGGTCTCATCGGTCTGAGCAGAGCGATTTGCTCTGTCACGGAGATGACACGAGGTGATGAATCTCATCAGGGTTGTAGCTTCATCTGTCAGCCCTGACGGTGACAGACAACACACTTCAGACCCAAAGTGGCCGGCCACTCTCCCAGTTCAGCTGAACCTTGGCCTTCGTAGCCATTTCTCGATGATTCAAAATCTATTGAAAAGCTGGCAGCTCTGGGGCTGATGGATCATTCCCTTTTCACCCCCTCTCAAATGCATGTGGGAAAACTATCATTCCTCAACTTCCTGCCCATCATCGCATCCCTTCACTCTTCACCCTTGGAGCTTCGGTGAAAGGTCGGAGGGGAACTGTTTGTATTATTGAACTGTATAGTCCCAACCATTGATTTCCTAAGAAGCACTCTACCTTTCCAATAATGCACATGGTATCTCTCCATTTCAGTCATGGCTGCGATAGCTCGGGTATGTCTGCATCACAAGGCAATGTTCATCTAGCTACGGTGCATATCAGTGACCATAGAGTCATAGAGAATTAGGGTTGAAGGGACCTCAGGAGGTCACATCTAGTCCACCCCCCTGCTCAAAGCAGGACCAGCCCCAACTAGATCATCCTAGCAAGGCTTTGTCTAGCCAGGGCTTGAAAACCTCCAAGGATGGAGATCCCACCACCTCTCTGGGTAACCTGTTCCAGTGTTTTACTACCCTCCCTCCATGGAGCCCAGTTCAGACACAAAAATGACTAAAACCTCAGTAAATACTGGGGTAGTTTCCCTGCATAGAGCTCAATGTTGCCCTGGGGCCCTGAATGAGTTGGTTTACAGCTGGCTCAGGTTAATCCACATCACACTGCAGTCCCAACAGTGGTTGCAGTGGTGGTGTACCCAGAGTGGAGGGAGGACTGATTCTGGGGTCTGTTGTCTCCAGATCCCAGGGATGTTAGGAAGGGGATGGGGGGACAGATAATGTTGAGCCTTTAATGGTTGCAGAAGAATAATTAAGATGGAGCAGCAGCAAGTGCAAGAAACATCTGCCCACGTCTCAGCAACAGGGATGCACAGTCTCTGGGTTGAAGGGCTAGGATGCAGGAATGACTGAAATGGGCTCTTCTGGATGGTGCTTGCCACTGACCTGGAGCCACATCCGGTCTCTCAGTGTCACACTCCCGGGGTCAGAGCAAGAGGGTCTGACTGTTACCTCCAAGGTGCTCTCATGTGCATCCCTGGAGGCTATGTCATTAAAGTGAGAGGGCTTTAGCCTTCTGTAATGAAAGGCATCTGTCCTGGGAGCTGCTTTTCTGCAGGCCCTAATCTGCATCTGGGAGGCTTTGTTTGCTCTCATTAAAACGTCTGCAAAGTGCCTGATGTGTGAAATATCCTTTTTATTAGCCGGAATTGACAGGTCCATCTGGGACTCACGTCTGCTCTACTTTCCCAGGCTGGGTCTCTAAATGAGCCCGTGTTCATCTTGTTCACTCTCTAATGTGCTAAGGGCTGAATGTTTAGCACTTGCTATTGTACTGGTCCTTTCCTGCAGAGAGAGAGAGGGAGAGGGACGGGAAGGGATCCTAGGTGTCTCCCACTTGTAGTTTTCTCCGAGGATCATTTGGTGGTCAAGTGGGAGACACCTTACTGAAGCATCCACTTTCAAAGATGAGAAGGAGCAGTGGTACCTAGTGATTAGAGCCAGGATTCCTGGGTTCTTTTCCTGGTTCGGTAAAGGAACATGGTCAGAGCAGGCGAGGAGTCAACAGTCATCAGTCCTCTTCTCATCTCTGCCACAGGATTTCTGTCTGGCTTTGGGTCGGTCACTTCAGCTCTCAGAGCCTCCGTTTTCCATCTCTAAGATGGACTTACCATTGGTCCCCAACATTGAGTCCTTGCAATGAGAGGAACCTCCAGGCTGGCAGCAGTGCAATGTACTTCATTAGTTAAAAGAAGCCAGGAGAGACATTTCATGTAGAACGTAAGTCATGGCTTTCTGGCCTACATTCAAACCCAGCCTGAATCTTTCCTGAGCTTCAAGAAAATCTGATGAAACACGTTTCCATTTCCCCATGCCTCCACTTTTCAGCAGCTCTGGGGCCAGGAACAGATCTATCAGAGCCAAAACAACACAGCAAAGGCTTTTTTTTCAGAGGCATGCTCAGTCAGTAGTGCAGGTCCAGCCATAATCCTTGGGTAGTTATCGAAAGCTGGGATAGGTCAAGCCTATGTCTGCAGTTAGCCCAAACAGGACAGCACATCTCTGCTTCCCATATCATTACCAGATGGTTCTGTAGGGACCCAAACCACTCCACCCAAAACCTCCATTCCTGCTACAGTCTGTGGGGCCAGCGTTGGACAACACTGGTAGATTTTCCCCTGGAAGATCAAGGTAGCTACAAGTCTAAATCCAATACCTTAACCTCCATCTTTTAGCTCAGGGCACTGCAGGCAAGGCCAGCAGAGACCATAATAGCTGTGTGTGTACCTTCAGGCTCTGCTTGTTCTCTTCACCCATCTTCATTGTTAACATGTATTTGTATTGCTTTAGCACTTAGAGGTCATGGCTGAGATCAGGGAACAACTGGGCCAGGTATTGTTCAGATGCATCACAAGAGGCATCTCCTGTTCCAAAGACCTTCCAGTTTAAATAGATAAGACCGCCACAGGACCCTTCCTTATTATCCACACTTTACAGGCAGGGAGGTGAGGGCAACACTGACAAAAAGGACATAACTTATTTAGTTGCCTAAATCCTACTTAATTGTCAATGGGAGATTAATGCTAGGCTTTCCAATGTGCACGGCTCCTTTTTAAAAAGCAACATTTACCTGTCTACAGGAATCATAGAATCACAGAAAATTAGGGTTGGACAGCACCTCAGGAAATCGCATCTAATCCAGCTGCCTGCTCAAAATAGGATCAGCCCCCAGCTGGGTCATCCCAGCCAAGGCTTTGTCAAGCCGGGTCTTAAACACCTCCAAAGATGAAGATTACACCACTTCTCTGGGGAGCCTGTTCCAGTGCTTTACTACCCTTCTAGCGAGAAAGATTTTCCTAATATCCAACCTAAACTTCCCTTGCTACAACTTGAGCCCATTGCTCCTTGTTCTGTCATCTGTCACCACTGCGCAAGGACACCCTGTTGGCTTATATTCCGGTTATTCAGGAGCATGGCAGCTTCCAGAAGTATGACCCTAAATGATTCAGTAGAAGGTCACACGGAAGGCTTGGGCAGATATGATCTGATCCCAAATCTCCTGAGCCCAGCCCAGCGCCCTCACTACAAGAACGGCCTTTCCCACTCTCTTTCTCGTTCCCATTTCATGTCTCATGCTCCATTCTTTCCTCCCCAGAGTCTGGCAGCATCAGCATCAAATGCAACTGAAAGGCAGAAGGGAGGCAAGAGGCTTCCAGTCATATCTTTGCAAACTCAATCCCCTTGCAAAAGGCAGATTCATGAACATTAAATCTTGGTAACTGGCTTAGTAATTATTAAATCTTCTCTCTGATGGACAAGCTTCTTCCGAACAAGGCGCATTCTTTGGCTAGTCCCCCATCACGCCTGCCACCCACCCACATGCTTCTTCCCCCCACCCCCCTGTTGCTTCCCATCCTGATAGCTCTTGAGGTCCCTGGGGGAATTCGCATCACATCAGCGCAGTGTCTGTCATCAAAGGCTGTCACAGAGAACCAGAAAATGACAGGAAATGGCAGATAAAGGGCCATGATAATGGAACGAATGACATTACCGCGCTATCACTCACCACCGGCTGTACTGAGGCTGGCTGGCTCAGCGGTCTTGCTTCTGGTGGCAAGGCTCCATCAGTGTTGAATTCTTCCTTCTCCCCGCGTTGTGCGGCCTGCGCAGCCAGAAGGCATCAAGCACATGCAGTATCAGAAGCACAACTTTCTTGGCAGCATGAAGGGCAGGGTGGAGTGGCAGGTGTTGAAGACGAATAGAAAAGAGCTACTGGATCAGTGATGGGGCCAAGGCCCTTGGGGTTGTTAGAAGGAGGTAGATGGGGAGTCATTGGAAGCTACCTTGACACAAGAAGCATATACAGAGGTTGCAAGGGGAAGACAAAAGAGTCTGGCATGGAGATGAGCTGGAGGACTAGTCCCTTGGAGGGGCGAGGGAGAAAGCTGAAGCATTTTGGTGGCGAGCAGGGAGGGAAATTCTCCCAGCGTGTCCTGGTGTGGAGCCTACAGGCTGCCACGTTGCCCCAAGCCACCAGCTGTGATGGAGGAATCAGCCCAGAGGAGCCTGGAGCTGGGGGAGCGGGGAAGACTTGCTTTCTCAGTGGGGTGAGAGGTGGCTCCACTCCCCCAGGTATGAAATTTGGTCTTGTGTAGAGTGCTAGCGCCAGGTCTGTGCCTCACTTCTTCCCTCAAAACCAGGGGCTGAGTGCACGGTGCTGTCAAACAAACCTCTGCGGGGTCTGTATGAGCATGGCTAGGTCTGTCACACAGACAGCACCCGCAACACTCCCCTGTCCCCAAGCTCCCAAAATCCTGGGAAAAAAGGCCCAGGTTTAGCACTTGGAGTTACCCGTGTTTCATTGCACTGCTCTTTCTCTGGCCTCATGGCTCCCAGTTTCCTGCTTGAGCCTGCCCAGACTGCAGGAGGATATGGAAGGAGAAAGGAGGGTGGGAGAGAGCTAGGGCCTGATTTTCAGAGGTGCTGAGCACCCACAGATCACATCAGTTTCAAAGGGAGCTGGTGAAATTTGTCTCTGAAAATCACACCCAGGGGGTCCAACCCCATGCCCTTTTGGAGCCATTCCCGGCGGGCACTGCCAGGTGCTGCCTTCTCTGTCTAGTGGGGTGGGGTATATATAAGCACGTTCTGGTCCTGTTCATTGCTGGGTGGGGGGCAACATAGATGGTTTATCCAGTCTCATAGCTCACAAGGCATAAGGAGTGGGGCTTCAGGGTTGAAACACTACAGGAAGAAACCATGGTTCATCTTTTTCTCCCCTAGTCACACTGCCGTGCCCTCATGCAACCCCTCCGCCTCCATTGCCAAAGGCATGCGCTTTCTCTCTCTTTTTAACTAGACCAGCCTAATCTCTTGTTTAAACTCAACATTTGGTGCATAATGACTCCTGGCTGCTTGCAGAAAGCTCTCTGCAATCTACTGCTGGGACCAGCCGCCTGACCCCTCTCCGCCTTTGGCTATTAATAACCTAACGCAGGCAGTCACCTGTGGAGGAGAGGGGAAATGGAAAGAGCCCACCAGGTGTCAGCTACAATTATGCAGGAAGTAAATATTTCTGGAGCGATAATCCCAAGCTGAAAGAAACCAAAGGAACCTGCCAGGCGTGATGGAAACACCCGCCCGCCCTCCCTGCCCGCACTCCAGCATCCATTTGATGCTGAGTGCTGAATAAGCGGCACGGGGCAGTCCATGGAGACATGTTCATCCAGAGGGGTCTAGCAAGCAGCCTTCTCCTAATGGAAGATTTAGGGCAAGCCTGCCAATATAGCTCAACCAACAACGCCTCCTCCTGCAAGCCCTGTAAGAGCAGGGGGATAAAAGCCTCTCAAAGAGCTCGGGACGTGGCCTGAGCTACTGTAGTTTCAAGTGGTGACCCTGCATGAGTTTCTACCAAAATGTTGGACAGAAAGAAGCATCCATGAAGACCTGGATTCCCCTGCCTTGTTTTGGGGGAGATACAGACTTCCTTCACACACTTTCCAATGGCAGCAGCTGAAATCCCCCAGCTTTCTCCTTCATCTTGTTTCATTCAGTCCTGCCAGCTATCCAGCAGGTACGGCACCCCTGTTTCACAGCTGGGCTGGGCCTGTGGCTGCCCTGTGCACGATGCCCCGTCCTGTGCCAGTGCTCCCTTCGCCAGCCTCCTCCTCTGCTTGCTACCACCTCCAGCTCTGCACCTCCAGTGCTCCAGGGAGCATTCCCATGGGGAGCTGATCGTGAGCAAGGCTGGTACCCATCCTGCTGACAGAGGGATGCTCTGGTAAGGCCACTGGCACGGGTTAAGCCGGTGAGATCCTTCCACAGCCAGGTGTATTTGAAAGTAGCCCCACAGCATGCAGGTCCAAGGAGCCGCTTTCTTATAAGAGGGTGCCCGTTTGTTCTCCTCCTTTGAAGAAGGCTCCCACGTCTCTCAGAAGCATTGTCCCCAGCTGCGCTACATGTGTTTGGAGAAGCGTTTGAGTTCACCTGCAGTCAAGTCCCCAGCCGTTCCCTCTCTTCACTGGCCTTGGATGGCTGGTCCATAGCGAGCTCATTAGGAAGGACCTGGAGGTATTTTCTAGGCAGTTCAGGATCTCACCTGAATTATTTAGAGCATTGCAGTACATCACGGCATGCGGGAAGAACAGAGGAATCTCATTAAAGGGCCCAGAATGTTTGTCTCCATCTGATAGGCCTGGCCACAGCATGGTGATAACAAGGAGAGAAATGTGTATGCAGCAAGACTTCTTATTACCTCACAAGTGGGAGGCCTGGAAAACTGTTTGCTGGGAGGAAAGCCATGCATGCTGATTTAGAAGCAAATCTGTTTGGAGCAGGACCTCTGGTTGGTGTTGCCCACAGGGTGTTTGTCCACATCTCAAACCCACTGCTCATGTGGCTTAGTTTTCTGGGAGCAAACACTGGGCTGGGGGTGCCGCAGGCCCCATGGACGTGCTTTGGCAGGGCTCTGAGTGTGGATAACCTAAGCCTGAAAGAGCAGGGCAAGGACTGGGCTGGAAGTCAGAGCAGAGGCTCTGTGTCCGAGCTGCGTGTAGGGGTGCAAGGTTTGAAGAGCGAGGGAAGCCAGGTCTACATTGAGGCACACCTGAGCAGCCACTTGCTGTGATGAAGAGTGCTTGCATATGCAAAAGATGCACCACCGTGGGGTATGGTGGTGGGGTGAGGCTGAGCAGAGTTGGGGGATACCCAGGGGAGGACAGACAGGGCACGAATGGCCAGGAGTGAGGAGCACAGAAACCCACAGCACTTGTATCCTCCTCCTCACAGTGATACCTGAGCACCTCCACTGCCCTCCCTGCCACTAACCCTACCCACAGTGTTAGCCCAGGAGGGCAGGGCATGCCAGCCCCACCATCCAGGCTCCAAATCCTGGCGGATACCCATGCCTAAGCTGCGACTAGTGGCAGCATGTGGCCCGTTACGCTCTCGGCAGCCTGCCCTGGCCACCCAGCTGCAGGGAGCCAACCCACGGGTTGCCACAAGCTTCCCCTTCTTGGGGACCCCCCAGCCAGCGCTGCGATTAATGAGCACGCCGGAGGGCAGGCTGCAGAGCAATGTAGCCTCTGTCCTCAGCTGGAGGAGCGTAAACTGGCCTGTTTCCATAGCTACAGCAGCGGAGCCAGAGGCACTCGGAGAGCAGCGTTGCAGGATTCGTGCCTAATCGTGGCAAGGGCCCGCTGGTTGTGGTGGGAAGGGAAGGGGCAGAATAAGGCAGAGGACACAGGACAGGAGGTGGCAACCCGTTTTCTATGGCACGCCCATACCAACAGATCTCTGGCATTAGCCCCCCCAACCCTGTGCGGTAGGGAAGGATTATTACCCACATCTGAGGCAGCAAGGGGCTAAGTGTCTTGCCCAAGCTCATCCAGGCAGCCTGTGGCAGAATGTCGGGGTCCCGCCCTGACACCAGAGCCGTGAGACGTTCTCCCTCTCTGAACGGCGACAGTCCCATTCAAAGTGTCTTGGAGATTGCTTCAGAGCCATCTTCGCCCTTCCACGTGCTGGATAGCTTAAGTCAGCTTGAAACAGGCATGTTTCCCATAGGGGGAAAATGCCACTTCCCAAACATCCCTAAAGATCACATGCAAATTCCAGCGGCACCCTCTGCATGCCGGAGCTGCGACAGGGCCTCTTAGATGCAGCACCTTACTGCTGCCCTGGGTCCTGACAACCACATGGTGTTCAAGAGCTGCTAGGTTTCTCCCTGGATAAGGCCTTGTCCTTTTCTGGTACAGGTGCTTTTCATTGTATTGGGTTTTCTTTTAAATAAAGAGGTATTTGATGCAAGCGAGATGGTAGTGGGATGCTTACAGAGATGAGCCCCTTCTGCTCCCGAATACCAAGCAGCCGCTGGCTATGATGAAGAGTGCTTGCATATGCAAAGGATGGGGCGCTAGGAATAAACTGCTGCTGTCGCCAGGGTGGTTAGCTGCGGAGGGCCACTGCGGAAAGCTCCAGGGCTCCCGGGCAGCCAGCTGGAGTGATGGCCCCAGCCCTTTGCAATGGCCAGAACCACGATTCTGGAACCAGCTTTGGCTGAACGTGGGCAGGTTTCTGATGTGGTTGAGTGCCTCATTCAGATTCTCGTCCGAATGCAGCAGGCCTAGGTCTTCTCCCCTTCCTGTCCATTTTACACCACTAGCTGTACTGACTTCATGAGAAGCTACCCCGATTTATCCTAGTGCACAAGCCCAACCCAGCGGCCCTGTTTTCCACTCTGCTTTCACACACAAACTGTCCTTCCCTAAAGGGTTTACAGGGCTGAAAAACTATAAGGAGGCAGAGTTTTCAAAGTTGGGGGTCTCACATCATTTCCAAATCCTATAGCTGAAGGCTCAGATCAGCATTTAGCCAATAAGTGGTCAACTACACAAATGATTCCCCTCTATTGATCTTAATGGAATGTGGTCAGCATGGGATTTGGCACAGCAATGGTCACTTTGCTTGGATACAATCCAAGCTGACCATCTCAATCCAGCTGTCAACATCATCTATTATTCACTATACACATTAAGGTAGCCCCCGAAGACCCCAGCGGGGATCATGGTGTTAGGTGCTGCACAAACGCAGAAGAGAGGCTATGTCTGCCTCCAGGGGCTTACACTTCTTAGGGCTTTTCTCTATTTCCAAGTTGTGCCATATACTTCTTAGGGCTTTCCTATGTTTCCACGTTGTGCCTGCAGGGTTGAAAGCTCTTATTTAGACTGTGAGTTTCTCAGGGCAGGGATCATCCTTATGTGCTGTGTATGTATAGCACCGAGCACAGCAGGACTGTGGTCATTAGGGGTTATGATCATATTAATAGTGACAATAAAAAGGTGAGACTAGGGAGAGAGAAATTGAGAGGTATGAGAGAGAGGGGGAAAGACAGAGATATTTCTAGAGGCAATATGAAAACAGAGGGGGATGAGGAGCTTATTCAAAAAGCAGGAGCTCAGGAAGGGGGCTTGTTCCCCAGTGCAGTGAAGGACAGACAGACATTGCCAGAGGTGTGAGGGGAGCAGAGGAAGAGAAATGAAGTGTAGGAGGTGTTTCCCCTACTCTTATCAAATCAGGGAAAAGCTACTGCCAGTGAAATGGCCAGAGGGACACATTTCCTGCAGAACACGAGCTAGGGACAGACATTCAAAAAGCCAGAGCCTGGATTGATTCAATCTTTGCAGGTTAATTTAACCTGCCTAGGTTGAACCAGTTTGTAACAGTACAGACATTCCCTCTGGACTGAGAAACTGTGGGTGCATGCCAGCTTAGTTACTTAGCTGCCTGGTTCCCTCAGTTTTAATTTTTGGGCCTGGCTCACTGGCAAGTCCTGGGGCTGGAGTGGCTAATTTGTCTCTGTATCTCCCCCCTCAGCATTTGGCTTTCTGGCAGCCCATCCTTATCTGTCTGCTGCCACTTGTGTCCGTCTGGGGACCGAGGATAGCCCAGACCACGCTAGGAGATGGGTCTTTCTGTCGTTTCTCTGCATCCCTTATGCGAAGCCAGTTGGAGTTTCTAAGAGAGGAGAGGATTTGCTCTGCCTGACAAATGTGTGGGGAGTTTTAATCCACCACCCATGCAAGCAGGAGACTGTCAAACCTCTCTTGGTTTTACTGCCTCCATTATCATAAACAGTGCCCTGTGCCTATTATCAGGTCAGAGGGGTTTTTTTGTCACGTCACACTGTCCTGGAGCTTGAGCTGACAGCTTAGCACTACTGATGTGACCCACAGTCCATTAAAATCCCTGGTAGAGGCACCCATTGCCTTCGGTGAGTTTGTGCCCCCACCCTTCCCCCGGGGCTGGAGGTTTGCTGATGATGCCCCTAGTCTTTCTTCTAACCTGTGGTTTTTAGTCATGTCTATAAATGTCTGAAGCAGCATGGGAGAAATGGGTTCGGAGAACAGCATATTGAATTGTCCTCTGTAGATGCAGCTGAAGTACGTGGTACTACGAGTTCAGTTCCAATGAGGGCTGAACAGTATCTGCTAGTCGTTTGCGAAGCCCCCCAAAATGCAATGTGATGTAGTCCAATGCAGCATGAATTCTGTTAAATGAAGCACATTCTTATAGAGCAAAGAACAATTCATCTACAAGCTGTGAATAAGAATCCATCTTCCCCGGCTTTTTATTTATTCAGGCGCGCCAAAGCAGAGATCTATCCCATTCTTTAGGTTTGCTTGTGCACAACATATAGAAATGCAGAAGTTAACTGTATGACCTATAAACTAGCCCTGTGATTCTCGGGGATAAAATGAGATGGCCTCAGGGTTCCCCTCGCTAAAAAGAGAGAGCTTCGGGCCTGCTTATCCATGTGTAATGATTTGAGGCTTCCCACATACTCAAACAGCCCGGTTGCTTGCAGGCAGCATGGGTAATAGGACGTGCAGTTTTCAGAACCAACAAACACTGGGCTCCCGGTACCACTTGGAGCTAAGGGAGATTCACTACTAGCAGTATGGGGCCAATGACACATATCTAAGCAGTGCTCATTCTGGTTAGTAGGGGTGGCAGTCACAAATGTACATATGTAAACGTGCGCGCGCACGCACACGCGCACACACACACACACACACACACACACACACACACACGAGTCTTTCCTGGTTTCCCTATAGTAAATATTACAAAGTGATAACCATTTCACTAAGACAGCCCATCCAGACAGCATTGTGCAGTTGCCGTGCTCTTGTCCTTTCCTCTTCATCCTTCCTTCTCTGCTCCCTGTCGGAGGATTTCTGACCGATCTCCCATTCCTGCTTCTCTTCAGTTTCTCTCTCTCCTCCACTCTCCTAGCTCCATCTCTCTGCATGGACACACTTCTGAGGGGTGCTTTAACTCCTGTTTGTCCAGGGAAAGAGGCCCGTTTCCTACTATGGCTCTCTCTGACTAAAAACTGCCATGCTAGGCTGGCTGAGACATGGCACACCTGGGGTTAATCCTTGGCTATTCCTGGCCACACTGGCTGACAGTGGGGCATTACACAGACGTCCCCATGCTACCTCATTATCAGTGCTCCCCAGCTTGTGTGCAGGTGCTGCTCTTATCCTTCCACCCCGAGCCAGCCTCTTTGACCTACTCCTTCTGCTTCGGGGGTTTGCAGCTCTGGTGATGGCTGGTGTCCAAGCTCAACTGGAGTATGGCAGGGGCATTGCTCCCATTGGGAGAGTCGTCATTCAGACCCCACCATTTCCTTGGCATCTGCATTAGGTGTAGTAAGAGATCCTCCCTACATCTGTATTAGCCAGTGTTGCTGGTTCCCATTTTACAGAAGGGAATGTCGACCACTGGGATTTGCCCATGGTCTCACAGAGGGTCTAACATGGATCTGAATTCAGATTACCCAAATTCTAAGTCACTGCCATACACATGAAGCCGACTTCCCCTGAAAAACTCATCTCAGATCCGTTCCATCCTCCTTGCAGTTGTTCCAGAGGTGTGTGGGACGTCCTCCAGACCCAGCAGCGCCCCAGACCCACTTTCAAGAGCCCCAGATCCAAGGGGGAAAAAGAAGACATGACACATTTTACAGCCCTTCTCATTAAAACCACACAAAGCAGAGAGAGAAAATCAGGAGAACTGGGCACAGTTCCTACCCGTCGGCTCTGGGAGGATTCAGAGAGATAACAAGGTGCAGCCAGCCGAGGCTGTTTATTTAACACACTCGCACAGCAGCTTTTTATCTCCCGGCTTCCTCCTAGACAAACAGAATTAGTGCTATCGCCCTCCCTACCAGGAGATAGGCGGGAGAAGGCCTGAGAAGAGCTTCTCAGCATCTTGCCACACAAAATACAGGAGTGCTTGGAGTAAATAAGACACTGTAATAAGAAACACGTAAATACAGGCTTTGAAACGGTTTATTCTGCACCCCCTCCCTTTATGTCAGTGCTGGCGCAGTGGGGCCTCTGCCACCAATATGCTGCCCCCCAACTTGGAGAAAGCAAGAAATAAAGGGTAGAGTCCAACGGATGCATCTCCCCCCTTAATTCAGCCTGCCACTCACTGCTCCACGCGGAGCAGCTGCTACTGGGCCTGACGGCGCCTGTTCCAGGAGGGAGCTTCAAAGCAGCGGCAGGAATCTGTGCAATGAATGGCTCAGTAGCAGCCACTGAGCATAGAGAGACGCTTTCAAAGAGGCTGGTAATGAAAGATCAGGGCTGTGATGCATTGCCACATGGCCCTGCTGGATTTTTTTTGAGATCTGCGGCCTGGGGGACAGGGCAAAAACATCGAGATGCCGCATTGCCAGCTTTCGGGGTGTTCTTTTCTGCTCTCCAGCCTTACGCCCCCAAACCTTCCTCCCCTGCCTGCGTGCATAGCCAGGCAGACAACCCTCTGCTGGACAATAAACTTTAGACACGTGCTTTTACGCGTGCCTAAACTTAATGCGCATTAGCCTAATGCAGATTAAGGCGATTTAGGCACACAGCTACACGTGCACACACTAATGCGCATTAATCTGGGTGTGCAGACTGATTTGGGACTAAAGTTAGCCCTAAGTCAATGGACACACTCTGCATTAATGTGCATTAGTGCGTCTGCACGTTTAGTAATGTGATTTAGCTGTTCGCACATAAATTTGATGCCTGTTTTACGCAGGCATCAAATTTAGGCTTGAATAGCCTTAAATCGCCATTTTTAAGGTGCTCGTGTGTAGCCTTAAATCAGGCTAACGCGCATTAAATGCGCACATGTAGACGTGCCCTTAGAGGCCTAAGTGCACTTCTTTTCTGCCATGTTCACACCCCAGAAAAATCTATTGATGGAGCTCCTTTTGTAACGTGCTGTGATCTGACCGAGGCACAAAAAAGCGGCAGGGAAGAGGAAGAACCACCCACCTTTTGCATGAGCAGAGTTTCAGGGACTCGAGCAGGGGGCAATGAAATCACACCTAGGCATCTAAATCTGTTTACATACCTACCGGGTGGAGCAGGATCCAGCCTCTAGTGTCTACATACAGATGTGGTGCCTAACTTTGGGCAGCCCAGATCTGCTCCCCACAGATCTTGGATAACCTCTTGTCGATAGGGGTATGGTTTTTGACTGAAATAGATGCACTGGTGGAACGCCCAGTTTGGACTCAATTATACTGGGGTAAAGATGCCTTATGCCAACAGAGCTTATTGCACTTCCTTTATCAGAATGCATTATGTGTCATGGTCGATAGGGGCTGCACCTCTTTACTGACCCCTGTGTAGTCAAAGCAGCACAATACTGGCCTGCAGACAGGTTAGAAATGCAGGAGTAAAGTAGCCCCTCCTGCATTGTGTGAATGCTTTACAGATATTGAGCTAAATTATCCCTCCTGGAACCAATGTTGTGATGCTGGGCGAGTATTTAGCCCATCCATTAATAATTAGTTACCACTTCCCATATCCCATTAGAGAAAGGATGTGGACAAATTGGAGACGGTCCACCAGAGGACAATGGAAATTGTTTAGGGGCAGGCTGCGTGACTTGTGAGGAGAGGCTGAGGGAACTGGGCTTACTGAGTCTGCAGAAGAGAAGACTGAGGGGGGATTTAGTAGCAGCCTTCAAGTCCCTGCAAGGGGATCCAAAGAGGACGGAGCTGGGCTGTTCTCAGTGGTGGCAGATGACAGAGCAAGGAGCAACTGTCTCAAGTGGCAGCAAGGGAAGTTTAGGTTGGATATTAGGAAAAACTCTTTCACTAGGAGTGTGGTGAAGCACTGAAATAGGTTATCCAGAGAGGTGGTGGGATCTCCATCCTTCGAGGTTTTTAAGACCTGGCTGGACAAAACCGTGGCTGGGCTGATCTAGTTGGGGCTGGTCCTGCTTGGAGCAGGGGGTTGGACTAGATGTGACCTCCTGAGGTCCCTTCCACCCTCTTCTTCCATGATTCTAGGATTATCCCTAAGTAATATCCCTACCTCACTTGGAGCAGAGGTGAGGTGGAGAAAGGTGAAGCGACTTGCCCAAGGTCCCACAGTGACTCAGTGTCGGGGCTGAGGGCTTGCTCTTGTCACTACAGCACGCCATGGTCTCTGGCTGGCTGGTGGAAGGGGAGATGCTCCCACGCCTCGCAGGGGAGACATCTTTGCTGACTCTGGGCTGCCAGAACAAAGAGCCGTGTGTCTCGTATGTCCTAATGCGGTGAGGAGGGAGCGGGGAAGCTGCTTGGAACAGCCTTTCTGAGCCAAGCCAGCCTGGAAATAATGCTACCGAGGGGATATTGCACTGACCAGGCATGGGGGGGGGCACTTCTTTTCCTCTTCCCCCATCTTGTCTCCTTTGTTTTGCTGCATTTGACACAGCAGAGAAGGTGGAGAGGCCCGTTCGCAGCTCTCTAAGCAGACAAGGAAGACGCAGCGCCGCATAATACAATGGAATTTAATAAAGCGCTTCTAACTGACAAAGTTTTTCCTTTGCCAGCTGCTTAATTAAATTGCCTAATGCTGCTCGCGATCACAGCACAAACTCCTGTGTTTAAAGAGCACGGTGTTGCCATGGTGCTAACCCAGTGGATGGCGCGAGGCTGTGACAAAGCATACAGATGAGGAAGGCGAGTGTCGCGGCAGGAGGATCGGTTGCCACGTTACAGGGGAGGCCCTGCAGATTGTGCTAGGCGAGGGCGAAGGCACCGCTGGGCTCTGTGGCAGGGCCCTGCTTTGATCTGAGCAACGCTGCGTCCGCCTGCACCTTCTGCCCGAGGGTCCCCAAGCCTCTCGCTCTGTGAGTGATGCCTTACAACGCGGGTGCTGAAATAGCCTGATATCTGTCTTTCAGACAGGTGATGGGTCTGCTGGCAAAGCAAAACACGGCTCACATGATGGAATAGCTGGCGGGGTAGGTGCTGAGCAGCTCCGAAACTCAAGCCTGGAGGAGCTTGCCAAGGTCACTGAGTGACTCAGGTGGGAACAGACCCCAGGAGTCCTGACTCCTTGCTTGACTGCTTTGATTAATCAGTCAGTAGAGGACAACCCTCTCTTCAATCAAGGTGGGAGGTGAATCGTAAGACTAAGATACAAGAGAGCCTGAGTTAATTAGCCCGCTCTGCCACAGACCCCTTGGGCAAGTCACTTAGTCTCTCTGTGCCTCAGTTCCACAGCTGTGAAATGGGCATGATAGCCTTTCTCTAAGTGATATTCCAAGGCTACATTTGCGCCCAGGGAGTTACATCCGCACGCGGCTCCCATCGATTCCAGCCACCGCTGAGCGCTTGTCTTGACCTCCGCCGTTTAATTGAGACTTAATAACACAGTTATTGCATGTTAAATAACAGTGGGTCATTAAAAACATTTATCCAAGATTAACAGCTATGTAACAGACACTATTAGCCTCGCAGTTGTGTAAGTGGCTCATCCACAATGCAGGCAACTTAATGATCCCTGGGGGTTTATTTACCATGCAGTAACTGTCATTTGAAATCTAAGGTCCGGGGCCCCTGATGTGCCTTTACCCTGCTCCTTGTGCCATCATTTACAGCTGTGTCAGCGGGAATTAAATGCTGCTTTTCCCATCTGGTAGTGGTTTAAACCCACTGGTGAATATGTGGGCCCAAAGGTACAAGGCAGAGGAGAACCAGACCCGATAGACAGTCCAGTCTGGATTAGTCCAGGGTTATCAGCTATAGCAACAATCCGTCTTAGTGCGGATGCATCGTCTCCTGGCAAAAATGGGCTAGTTTATATCAGTTCTCCACAAAGAAAGGGCTTTTAGGCCAGCATCTGTGCATCTGTGCTGAGGGCAAAGACATTATTATCCTTTCTTAATCCTTCTCCCACCAAATTGCCAGCCTGATTTTGTGCACCGCAGGGAACACCCAAGTGCCATGTTGCCAGCTCTCCCCACTGTAGCTGGATCCTTGTGAAGCTGGCTGATTTTCGCAGAGCTCCAGCTCCTGGAATCACGTGATCACTTCCAAATCGCAGCCTCCATGTCTTGTTTATTGTAAGAGAGTCCCTTGGTTCGATAGAGCAGAGAAAAACCCCTCGGCTCAGAAACCAGGAGGCCAACGAAGAGAACCCACAAACCAGCATTAAAAAAACAACTTGCAGTTTTAAAGCTGATTGGAGGCAAGGGCCCGACTCTTGACTTTTGACTATTTAGGGCCGACAGTCTTGTGGATTGCCCCATTCTCAATGCAGCTGCATCTGCTGAGAACGGGAGGTCCAAAATCCCCGCCCAGGAATCCATCCCCCTAGCCCAGATCTTTCCCAGTATGCCTGTCACTGGGGTCCTGCTTGCTGCTGCTCCTCTCTGGTCTCCAGGTAGAGAGCGCGAGCTGCTTCTTTTGGCACTTGCAGATGTCAAGCCTTAATGGAGAAGGCTCCAACTACACGAGCAGAGTTCGTTGCCTGCCCCCGCTGCCGTGTTTGTTGACCCCATTTTATTTTTTACCCATGCTTCATTCCCGCTGTCAATTCTTATTGTGCACTTGTGTGTGGATGCACTCTGCCCTTGAAAAGCACAGGCGGGGAGAGCTCCCTTCCCAGAAACCGGTCATGTTGCTAGGGACAGCGGAGTCTCAGAGCCTTGCCTCGGGTTGCCTTAATGAACACTTAGCTTGCAGCGAAGGGGCTAAGAGAAGAGAGTAGCCTGACCCGCTGTGCATGGCCGAACTGAACCGCACGGGGGGGCCTGTGTCAGAGCAGGGAGTCAGCATCGCCCACCCCAAATCCTCAAATTATGAGACTGGCTGGGAAACCCAGGCGGTTGGCTTAACTATTGTGAGGTCTTTTTGTTCTTTTAAATAACTCCTGGCCTCAGGTGTCGGAGCCTTTTACAATGCACTTGGGTCCTATCTTCAAGCTTTTCTCCTCAACCGTGAGATATTAGGATTTTCATAATTATCCTGAATCATAGAATAGTAGACCTAAAAGACCCTTAGGAGATCACATCTAGTCCAACCTCTCGCTGAAGGCAGGATTGTCCCTGTTTCAATCACTCCAGATCAGTGGCTGTCTAATCTGCTCTTACCTCCAAGGATGGAGATCCTGCAGCCTCCCTGGGTAGCCTGTTCCAGTGTGTAACCCCTCGCAAGGTGAAGTTTTAGCCTAAATTTCCCTTGCTGCAATTTAAAACTGTGGCTCCTTGTCCTGTCCTCCATGGCCACAGAGAATATGTGGATGGACTGAGATTTTCACATGAGCCCTGGACTCCAGCCGTGAGGACTATACCCAAGAAAACACCCAGACCCTGCCCGTGTGTAGACACCTAGATCTCAGTGGAGATCTGCATCCGGGTGTCATGAAACTCAAGAGCTGGCACCTGTGGAGATTGGACAACTCTGCTGCCTTTAATTCTTAGTCATGTCCCAGGCCTTACCCTGTGTACAGCCCAGTGCATGAGCATAGGGTCCCTCAGCAGGTTTGCTGGAGGGGGTGCTGCCCTAAGGGGCTATTGAAGAATATGGTTTCCCCTAGAAGAGTCTAATGGCCCCACTGCTCAGATTCATGCAAGCTGGCATGAAAGCTGGACCTGAACAAAGCTCGCTGTACCCCACTGATATGCTCCCCAAGGCCTAAGTGGACCTTAACACGCTTTAGAGCACCCTCAAGGCTGCTCTAAATTGCACCCCCCTCTCCCCACGGTGCTACTGCAACAAGGGATGGCTGGAGACAGGTACTCTGAACATAACCTGTACCCGCTCACTGGGGACTGGAGGGCAGGACAACAGTGACTGGTGCTGGGTCCAGCCCTGCAATAGTTAGGGATGTCTCCATGCCAGGAGTGGTTCAAAACCCTGAGATGTGGCCGCAGGGGTGTCCAGAAGGAGAGCATGTCAAGACCTCCACTAGCAGAAGCAGCTATAGCTTCACTGATTCCTCTGAAAGCTTTGGGCTGGAGGACCAGGCTGTCCCAGCTCCTTTCAAGACCCGCCTCTGCCAGCCCTGTTCACTTTGGTTTCTCTGGTCCTTCCCCAAAAACTGGGTTATACTGAGAGCCTGTATCCATGCCCAGGGATATTTCAGTTCTTCCTCCTCCTTCCAAGAGAGAAAATCATCCTGGTTCAATCATAATTAGTTTAATTTCATGTCTCTGAAGATTATTGACTTAACTAAGAGCCACTGGCACCTGCAGTGGATGAATTACATTCCCCTGCGGGTTCAGAGGCAGCTCCTATTGACCTCAGCCTGAATCCTGATTTCAGAGTGTCCCTGCCAGCCTTTCACCGGGGCTGCCCAGCGCAATGCTGTTAGCCCCAGGAGCAAATCCCAGAGGAGGCCAGACTCGTGCAAGGGTCTTTTACATGGAGCCTAAGCAAGGCACTTTAATGCACAGGCTCTGGGGCAATGGTGCTCTCCCCAAGCAGACCTCAGTTGTCTCCGGTCCGCTACGACATTTCAGTCTCCTGCCTCCATAGAGAAGGGTGTGGCTGATGGATCCCTCTTAGCTGCAGGTCCACCCATCAGATGTCCCCCTTCTTCCCTGCCCCTTTCCCAGGAGTCATAGCAACTTGATCTCCCATGCAGCAAGGCAGGGATAGGCATAAGAGGTGGGAAACCTGCACCCCCAGCTCCCTTCCATCCTGGGAGATGGGGGAACAGAAGGAACATTGATGCCCTAAGCTCCAAGGGTTTGGGAACTGGCTAATCTCCAGCTTGGGTCTTTGCAGAGCAGAGAGAAGAAATAAGGAAAAGGTGTGGATGGGAAACTCACCTGGACTCTCCAGGGCATTTTGTGTGGTGGTTCAGAGGGGGCAGGCTAGGAGGGGTTAATCCTATATTCCATAGGAGCTGGACACTGCTCTCTGCCCCCATGATCCCATGCGAGCACTATTATTAGGAGAAAGAAAGCTCCACTTCCCAGAAACATTTCCTGATCGAGAGACAGGGGAGGAGGGGAGGCAGAGACAGAGCCTGTCGAAGAGCAGGTCCAAGTAATCCAATCCTCTCAAGACCTGGGGACCAGGAAGAACTTCATTAACCAGCTTCATTAACCTGGGGCTCATCTGGAGACTGAACAAATCATTAGTGACTGATTCCACTGGGGCTTCCTCAGGGTCAAGCACTAGCAATCACTGCACACCAGGCCCAAACGTGGGGCTGCTGCTTTTGCCTTGAGTCCAGAGCAAAGCCAAATGGGTCATTGTTAATTAGAGCCCAGCTTTTCCTCTTCATTAATATCTGCCCCCAGTCTTTGGAAAGGGGATCTTTTGGTATTGATTCTGAATCTCATTTCATCACCATTTTGATTATTCATGCGATCGGGGAGAAGATTTGCTGGTGTGGGTAAGGACTGGCTGGAGTCTCTTTTTATGCTCATTTACTAAGTGATGTGGGTCACAAACAGGCATATAGCGAGAGGGAGAAGTGTGTATCTGTCTACACGTTTCTCAAGATCTGTCTCTCTGTGCATTAATGCTTACCTCTTCTCCGTGCTTTTCATCAGTGGATGTAAAAGCCCTTAAGTCGGGGTGGGCAGTTATTTCAGGTGGAGGGCCACTTACTGAGTTTTGGCAAGCCATCGAGGGCTGCATGAAGGCACCCAGGGGTAGATAAATATTAATTTTCAAAAAATTTTAGGGGCCCCGTGGGCCGGATAGAGTGGCCTGGCAGGCCGCATTTGGCCTGTGGGCCACATTTTGCCCACCCCTGCCTTAAGTCAACATGCTTATTTCCATTTTGCAGGTGAGAAAAGTGAGGCACAAAGGGAGGTTATGTCTAGCAAGAGACAGATGAATGCCCTGTGGCAGACCTGGGTGTCCAGCCTCCCTAGCCCACATGGGGAACTTTGCACAAAGCAGATCGTGGGCGTGTGGGAAGAGTCTGGTCTATCTGCTGTGCCTGGGGCCAGCTAGGATGTGTTTACGGGAGTGCTGGGAGGTTGTCATCCCCACTGGAACAGTTCTGGCCATGGGGCACTCTTTGGGCTGCAATCTGGAAGCACCTCCAGAGGCTTGAACTCATGACTAAGGTCACGCCTCTTGACCCAGCTGGGGATGGCACCTCGCCATTGGGGATGGCACCTCGCCATTGGGGATGGAGAGGCAGAGGCAGCTGAATGCAATGCTGACTGTATCACTGCCTCATGTTGTTGGCTTCAAACACTGGCCTGCCCCAGCCATGCCAGCGAGGCTGGGGTGCTGCGAGGCTCAGGTGATGCTTTGACCCTCGTGGTGTGTAGTGGCTGTACCAGACACGGGAAGTGGATATGTGGGGTCCAGGTGATGAACAGGCTTATCCAAACCTAAACTTCCCTTGCTGCAACTTGAGCCCATTGCTCCTTGTCCTGTCGTCTGCCACCGCTGAGATCAGTCCAGCTCCATCCTCTGTGCATTCACCCTACAGGGAGGTGAAGGCACAGCAACGGTCCAAATGCCCACACTCTGCCACAGTGAAACAGCTGTGCTTGGACCAAGGTGGCAGTGCATCTGGGCTGCTCATAGTCAGACCTGAGGTCCCTTTTTTGCCCGCTTATTTTGCCTGGGTGTGAATTTGGTCCTGATGGAGAGGGAGAGGCTGTAGCTGGAATGGGCCAACACAGTTTGGGGGTCCCTCCTCGCTGCCTCCAGTAAAGCCAGACCCCAAAAAGCATGCTTATAGTGCAACAACACATGGAGCACTCTGGTTAAATTGGGCTTGTGGCACTCAGACAGAACCAAAGTCCAGACTAGCCTTGTCTCTCCGAGCTCAGGCTCCTCCAACGTGCCAGACTTCAAAGCTGCCAGCTCCCAGGAGCAGCATCTCTCCCCTGAGCTGGCATCAGCAGTTGCAAGTGGCAACACCGAACGGCACACGAAGCTGAGATGAGAGGGCGGTGGGGGGAGATTTCTCCTGCAGCAGCTGACTGCCACTTCCAGTCGGAGCGTACCCACACGCTGGCAGTGCTGCCGACAGGGCTTTGCAGGCTCAGTGACTGCAGAGAATGACCAGAAAGCTTCAAGAGAGACATCTGGGTTGCAGGCACCGGGGTGTATACTAGGGATGTCCAGAAAGACAAGGCCTGGGTGGGAATTAGCATGCACCTGGGGAAGAGGAGCCTGTCCCTAGTAGTTTATTGCACTGTTTCTCTCTCTCTCCACATCATGGAGACCCAAGATAATTAGGAAACGCTGCCAGGAGGGTGGGGCTGACTCTGGGCAATTCTCCCTCCCATGCGGCTGCACTGGAGCGTGTGAAGCTGGCCAGTGCACAGGGGATATTTCATTAGCCTGTCTCTAAGGAAGTGCCGTCCAGCTGCTCATCAGCACTGCTGGGGTGGTGCACACACATGGTCTTGTGTGCTGTTGCTGTGACCCACGGCTAGGCTGAGTTCTGGGGGAGGGCACTGCACAGCTGATGACCACCAGGAGAGTACGTGCGCCTGCCTGCCTTGGCCTCTGCACTTCCCCTGAGCTGGCTCAGCTGTCCCAGGCCTCACAGCCCCACATGGAGATACCCAGAGCCCAGCCCAGCACCACCCCAAAGATCCCGAGCGGCTCTGGCGGGCTAGGAAGCCAGGGCAGAGTAGGGAGTGCAGAGCAGCTGACAGCCTCTGGGCCAAATTCAGATAAGGTGCAAGCGGGATGGGATATCAGCACGCTTGTGCCTGCTTACGTTGGGGTGAAATCTCATCCATTCTCCATCTCTTTCCTTGTTGTTCCCCAAGCATCAGCCGTCCACTGCAAAGCCACCCATAGCCCCATGCGACAGAGGAGCAGACGCCCTCCCCATTCTCTACAGGCCTTATCAGGGCTGCTTCTGCCCTCCTGCCATCCGCTCCCTGCGCCCGCCCAGCGAGGCAATGACAGACCCTTCTCACTGCAGCAAGGGAGAGGGGGAAAAAAGAGTGGGACTCAGCTGCAGCCATTTATCTCCCAATGCTGGGCTATTAGACAGATGACAGAGGGGGAGAGGCAGGCAGTGCCGGCACCGAGACCCAAGCTCCTTCCACGCCGTGATTTATCTCCCAGCTTCATCTGGCAAACTTGCTGATGAAAGGACTCTTCCCTTCTCTGTGCCTCATCAATTCTCATTCTCGTGTCATTGCTTTTCCCAGGCTTTCTAGTTTCTTTTCATTTAACGGCTTGTCCTCTTGTACCCCTCTCATTCTCCCTCCTGCCTCCTTGCTCTCCTGATCTCTCATTTCCTTTTCCTCTTCCTCTCAGTCGCTGTCCTTTTTCTTTCTCCCTCATTATCTCCAGTCCTTTCTCATTCGCTCTATCTCATTGTCTGCGTCTCGTTCCTTCTTGTCCTTTCTCTTTCCGTCTATCACTCTCTCTCTGCTTTGTTCTCTTGCTCTCCTCGTATCTGGCTGGAATGGAGAAGGATGCGCCTGATCCCTTAAGCTGCGCACGCATGGACGGCACTGAAAGCAGCGTCTTGGAGCTGGATGAAATCCCAGCCAGGAAGCTCCAAGCTGATGTTTGCACTGTGATTCTCCGCTCCCCCATACTGCCTGCGCTTCCCCTGTCCCACCTTGGCCCTCTCACCCCTGCCCTCCATCACCACTGGAGTTGCAATCAGGCATCCAAAATGGCACAGGTATAATTGTGCCTTCAGTTTTGGCCTCTTCTCTGCTCCTAATGCAAGCTTCCCTCAAAAAAAAAAATAAATATATATATATATATATTTTTTTTTTTTTTCAAAAATCTAGTTGTTTTAATAAAAGCTATCACCTCTGCCATGAACCCTGATTCCTTTTGCTTCTAGACCAATACGGCTACAACCTGGATACCTGACAGCTCCCCTCATGGCACTGGAGGCCTCACACCCCAGAAAGACCTGAGTTTAGCTGAAATAGTTTTAGCTCAGCACTTCACCCAGCACTCAGTTGCCTTTGGGGAGGTCCACAATTATCCAGATCCTTCTTTTCTTTCAAGGCTTTCATTTAAAGGTGCCAGAAGGGAGGACCAGGTGGATCTAGCACTAGGCTGGGACTTGAGAGATGTGGGTGTGATGCTGGGCTTTGCTCTGGGCAAATCTCTTGATCCATGCAGTGTCTCTTTTCCCTTGTAAATGGGAGAAATCCTTCCAAACAGTGGCTGAAAGACCCATCAGTGCTTGTGAGGTGATGATGAGGAAAGCTTTGTAAGCAACTCCTTAATAGAAATGCATCAGAGAGCACCTGCTGACTTGATTTCCCCTTCCATTCAGACAAGGTGGGGAGAAGCAACCAGGCAGGGGATGCGTTTATGCAGTGTGATCCTCCCAGTCTTTTCTGGTTCACACATTTCTAGTTTAACACCACCTTATCATGAGCAGCTGGCACTGCTTCCTGCAATACCTCAGACCTGCTTCTGCCCCCAAACCTGACTTCTCACTGCTTCCCACCTCATTAGCACCCTGGCAGAAAGGGTGTCACTACTAGGGATGGGGCCAGGGGTGGAGACTTCCAGCCTGCACTCTCATAGCTTTGTGGGGCAGGGCGTCAGTGAAAATCTCCGCTTTTATTTTGCAACTTTTAATGGGATTCAAATTATCTTTTTTTTCCCCGGCGCTACATCTTTATGGCCGCCAATCAGTCCTCGGGGACTTGCAAAAGAGTTCTGTTGCAAATTTCCGCGCCCAGGCTGCGAGCTCATTAACTCGTGCAAGAATCATCATTCACGGCAATATATTTATCAGCAAATTATCTATCTAATGGCTGGTAGGTTTAAGGCCTGACTATCATTTTGGTATATCTGTCACCCCATAGCGGCTGCAGCTCACAGCGATGATCCAGGAAGGCTGTTTGGAGGGTGGTCCAGACGAACTGTTATACTAGTCGTGTGGGGGGCTCTTTCTGTTCTGTGTCTGTACAGCACCTAGCACAACAGGGTTCTGGGTCATAGCCAGGTGTTATAGGTGGCATGATGATGATAACAGTAATAATAATATCATTGTTATTAATAATTCTTTGTTATTATAATTAACAATACTAATGATAATAGTGGTAGTGGTAATAATAGTAATATTATTAATCATTAATAGCAATAATAACGATACCACCACCACTCCTACTACTACTACTAATAATAATAATAATATGCAGTTATTTAGATTTGGCCCCAAAATGCTGCTACTCCTCCTGTGGGAGGACACTCGCCTTCCACGCCAAATGTAGGCTGTGATTGTTCGGGTCCGTGCACGCCCATGGAGTCAAAGCGTGACTGACCTCTGTAAGACCTCTGCAGTCCCTGCCTCCCCCCACCACAATCTTCCCTGGAGAAGCAGTTTCTCTACTTCTCTGCCAGCATTGCATTCAAGGTCAAGGAAAGGGATTCGCATATCTTTTGGCGAATGGAGCAGTAACAGAGGCCAGGTGGTGCTTGTAATGAGTGGCAGAGGGGAGGTACAAAGCAGATCAGGTCTGCAGTGTGGGCCCAGGGATTAGCCTGATTATTTCCTTTTTCCTTTTAAAATAGCTACTCCTGCCATCTCCAACAATATAATTAGGCAAGTCTCCCCTCCTCCTCTGTCTCTCTGAAGGACTTTGGGAGCAGGGAGGTTTCCTGGAAGCGTGGCCTGACACACATTCCCTCCTCCGGCATGGCTCGGAAGGGCTCCCCATCTCCTTGCAATGCGGACAGGCAGTGCAGAAGCCGCAGTCCTGCATGCTGCACAAAGGCAGGAGCAGATTGCGATGGCTGCGTAGCGCTGCCAGTCGTCCCCAGCGTATGGGCCGCCAGCCTAGCCGGCCTTCTGCACGCGCAACACTTGCTTGGCTGTGACCCCCACAATCTGCACGTTCCCTCGCCCTGCCTGGAGGACTCCAGCTTCCCTGCTGCACCAATTCATCCAGTCTCAGAGCCCCGTTGTTTTAACCATATGGTGTTTTGCAATGAAGACAAGCTGTATATTCGTACGCTGGGTTGTTCTACCTAAATATGATTTGGGAAGGCCTAGCATCACTAGTGGGGATGAGTGCACCAAAGAGCTGGCTCAGCATTGCAGATACCTTTATAAACCAACTCAGCATCCTAGGAGAACAGGGGTGGTTGTGAGCAGGACTTGAGCGGCAGGGGGTTGTGGGCCTGGTCACTGAGCTGTGCAAGTGACTGATTTTTTCAGGTCACCAACCTGGAAAATGTTTATATCCAGGCAGGCCGGAACGAACAGTTTGCTTTTCTTCAGGTGAACCCAAGCGTTTTAAAACAATGGTTTGAGGTCAGATGAAACATTTTATTCCACCCACCCCGAGACATTCTGTGTTTAAGCTTTTCACACTTTTAAAAAAGTGAATATTTCAGACCTAAACAGCAAAACATTTCACCTTGCTTCCATTTTTTTCTCCCTTTTTGGCTGATCTGTTTTGACAAGCTCCACGCAAAATTGGCAGCGCGGTTTGGTCCGTCGGCATCTTCGGTTTCCAAAGAAAATACATTTCAACCCAAGCAATTTCCACTCAGCTTTGGGTGGTGGTGGTGGCAGGGGAGTTGATAGGTTGGCAGTCCCTGCTGGGGAACAGCCTGAAACAGCAGACAGGGCTGCAGGTCAGGATGGAGACACCTTGCTAGTGCAGTCGTGGGGAGAGAAGGTAAGAGTGGAATAGCAAAGGAGAGGTTTGCAAGTCTGAGCTGAAGCATCCATGCCATTGTCTGGGGTATGCTTATTTATGCATGAGCCTGCTAGCTGCTTCTCCCTTCCAGAAGAACCACATGCATCTGATCCAGCATTGATTATACAGTGGGAGAAACGGGAACATGACCACTTTTCCCTTCGAGCACTGATTCTATTGACTTTTAAAAATAGGTCAGGGTGCTGACCATGGCCCATTATTTAGCTTTATGGAAAGTCTTCCCTCCTCCAGCTGTGCCTGGCTGTCAGGAAACCAGCTGGATCAGTCTGCCTTACAGCGGAGATGAAAGTTGGGCTCTTTTGGGAAGTACAAATGACCCCACCAGCCTCCGCAACTGCCATGGCTTAACCTGTCTATTTGTCAGGCTGTCAAAATCTTGTCTCCTGCAGCTCTAAAGGGTTGTTTTGTGCCCTGAGCTCTGCTGAGAGGGTTAGCAGGAGGCCGTCTCCCCAGCATGGTCAGGGGCACCCACCCTTGAGCACTCCCCACCTATCCCTGGGGGGTCTCTCTTCTATAGCCCTCCCTTTCCCAGCCAGGTATGGGCTACAGAAAAGGGGCTTCTACCTGCACAAACCCTGATGCTCAAGCATCTCCACAGCGCTGTCCTCCCCCCGGCATAGGCTGCATCTCAGCTGCCACTCGCTGAAGGCAGCAAGGGCTTGAATAATGAGTTGCCAAGTCCTGGCTGGCTCCTTGGCTGGTGACTCGTGGCTGTGGCAGGGCTGTGCAGCTCGAGCGGGTGTCACACGCTTCCTCCATTGAAACCCTAGTCACATAGGAAGCGCTCGTCTCTGTCCCAGCCTCCAGCACGCAGCGCTGCGGGGTGAGGCTTTCGAACCACAGATGATGATAATAAAAACATCTCTTAAAACCCAGAATCAGAGCCTACAACCCCCTGGAAACAGGGAAGAGTGGAGTACCGGCAGCCTGCAGGGAGCCCTGCTCTTCCCCAGAGCTAAGGAGGCAGCGCCTTCTCCACTTAGGCCTAAGCTTGGTGCATCTCCATTGAATTTCCTGAGAGCTGCCTCAAAAGCCATCTCCCAGGTTTCTTTCAACTCAAAGCACCTGGCTGCTTCAAAAGCATCATCTGGGCTTGCAGTTGCAGCCATTTCTGGGGAGGAAACAGAACAGGCTGAAGACTGCACCCAGCGAAGACGGCAGAAGGGAGGTGGGTTTATTCTGTCTGGAGCCACCGATCAGTACGAATCCAGCCAGAATGGCAAGATTAACAAGCTCTTGTCGGGGAAAAAATCCTTGGGATCTTCAGTAGGAGCAGATGGCAATGCCAGACTGCCTCAGACCTGCTGCCAGCCGGGTCCTATCTCCGGTCGGCCAAGAGCAGCCTTGCAGTGGGGAGCCGGGAGGTGAAGTGAAGCCTTTGGTTCACCCACCGGACTGGCAGCTCAGCTGGGTCTGGAGCCATAGCACTGCAAACACTGTACAAGTTGGCCAGGGCCCCTGTCACCTTCTGGGTACGTGGTCCATGCATGGCCTTGAGTGGAAATCCCAGTGGCTGACCCCCTAGAAGGCAAGGCTGCAACACTGCCATAACTGCACCTCAGTTACTCTAGGAGACAGGGCTGCCATAGGCATAGGGAGGATTCCTGACTGGGTCTCGGACAGGCCCTGTGGTTTCTCCTGGCTCCCAGCCCAGCTAACAGCCTGAGCTGGATTGCACAGTCATGCAGGCAGGCAGCAGGATGCATAATCCCATCTCCAGCAAGAGATTAATACCACTCCCCCCAGCTCCATAGAGGGCTTGGAGATCCTCAAGTGGGAAAAGGACTGCCCATCTCGCATCCCAGAAGAGACCTCTTTTCACAGCGCCATCCCAGCGCCAGCATCTCACCCGGCACTCCCCACACCGGAGAAGCTCCCCCGTCCCCCCCGCAGCCACTTTTTGGTGCAGTGCAATAAAACACTAAATGACTTTGCATGCTACCTACAGGCATCTTCGGTTCCTAATTAAGAAATAATGAGGCAGACTTCATTCCAGGTTGCGTAACTAATAAATGACGACCAACAGGCTCCTTACCACCCGCCGCAGTTTTATTTCAGCTAAGGAATTAATCCTGCCACTCTCCCAGGCCGCTTTTTATGGAGCAGAGTGTGTAAACAAGAGAGGGGTCTCCATTTGAACCAAGGGCAGTGGGGCTAGAATGGAAACCTTGCTCGTCTGGTGCTCTAGGCAGAGACCATCATGGCAGCGTCTGTTAAACCAAGAGTTTCTCTAATCCCATCTTGTTCTGGAGGCACTTGCTGCCGCTCTGGAGCTCTTGCACTGCTGTGCTTTGGCCTAACGTGCCAGTCAAGAGAGGTTTCACTGAGGGCAACAGAAATGGTTTGGGGCCTGGGGCACATGATGTATGACGAGAGGTGGAGGGAAGTGGGTTTATTTAGTCTGGAGAAGAAAAGACTGAGCGGGAATTTGATAGCATCCTTCAACTCCCTGCAGGGGGTTGCAAAGAGGATGGAGCTGGACTGTTCTCAGCGGTGGCAGATGACAGAACAAGGAGCAATGGGCTCAAGCTGCAGCAAGGGGAAGTTGAGCTGAGATATTAGGAAAAACTTTCTCACTAGGAGAGCAGTAAAGCACTGGAATGGGTTACCTAGAGAGGTTGTGAAGTCTTCATCCTTGGAGGTTTTTAAGACCTGGCTAGAAAAAGCTTTGGCTGGGATGGTGTAGTTGGGGCTGGTCCTGCTTTGAGCAGGGGGTTGGACTAGATGGGACCTCCTGAGGTCCCTTCAGCCCTCATTTTCTATGAGTCTATGGGGGCTGTGGGTGTTTACCACCTCAACACAGAGGACCGTGGTCAGGTGGAGTAGATTGAATCAGGACCATCACACATGGCTCTTCAGGGACTCTGGGCCCAATGGCTGCTGTAAGTTAAAGTGATTGAGGGCTGATCCATCTTACACCCAGGCTATTGCAGCTCATCTAGTCCCCCTGAATCTGGAGGGTGGGCTGATGGGCTTAGTGTTGCCTTCACCTGCCATAGCCCATCTGCATTGGGTGGCCTGGAAATTCAGGACAGGACTGGTCCCTTGCCCCAGGAGCTGCTTCCTGTGCAGATGTGTCTTTGACAGGGGGACACAATTGTGTTGAAAGCTGCTAAGCCGGGTGCTGGGGCTGGGCTGACCGTAGAAACAGCCCCAGGATCAACTGCCCGTCATCAGCCTGCCGTCTCCACTGCCCAGTGGATGCAGCACCAGCTACGGGCACGTCCCTTCTTGTCACACCTTCTATCACTCTTCTCTCTCCTGCCTCCCACATCCTCCCAAACCAACCTGGGATCCTTGCTGGCCTCTCCCGCGATCCCTGCACACTCTCTACCCACCCTGCTCCAAGCACCACAGAGGCAGAGCCCCTTCGCAGCTGCCGGCTCGTTTGCAGGCAGCGGTGATGGAATAGAGAGGGCTAGAAAAAAAAGCACCTGGCAATTTAATAGGCTCAGGGTAAAATATCAGGCTTCGTACAGCCCAGCAGGAGCCCTTTAAGGAGTATTTGTCACCCGGAGAGCAAGTGCTCTGTGTGCAACTTGCCGGGTGCGTGCTCCTGATCGCTCCCTCCCCCCTCCCTCTCTCGCCTTTCCTCATTGCTGCGGTTTATCTCCCCACCAAGAGATTGGAGTTTATCAAAGTTAAACTCGATTACTCCGGCCATATGTTTGCGACGCCTCAGCCCAACACAAAGGCTGTCGCAGTCAGCACAACGCGGGCCGGGGGTGATCCATCACTGCTCACAGCTGGAGTATGACTGTCGCCCTGCTGGGTTTCTGCAGCATAAGCCAAGCCTCTTTGGGGAGGGGTAGCGGGGCGTCAGCAGGTTTCTGCCCGTTTCCTTCCTGGCACCTTGTTCCCTGTGGCCTTGATCCTTGGGGGTAACCTTGCCCTTTCTTTCTACCTAAGGCATCGCTCTCCCAGCCTCCTAGATCCCACGCCTTGTCAGGCCAGTGCAGCAGAGGGCTGCTGATGTGTTGTACAGCCATGGAGGCCTAGAAGGGGTGGAAAGCTAATGCCAAAAGCACACATACCCCCGTTTGACCCTTCGTGGGCACAGACTCCTCCACGTAGGCCAGGAGATTGCAGTAGGCCTTGCAAAACAGCCTGAGGGACTGGGCAATGAGAACCCTGCTCTGTAGCCAGGCTCCCTGCCCCAGGCTCTGCTGCCATACAGGGAGGGGTGAGAGCACAGTGGGTACCACCTACACTGCACCACGGCACCGCGCTGCATCCCCAGGGCCGTGCCCGCAGTGGGGGCAGCTCTGGGAGACCCAGCCGGCAGTCTCTTATTCAGACAGACCTGTCTTCAGCCCACCCAGAGCCTCCCAAATGGCCTTAAGAGCAAGAGGCAGCTCATGGCAGGAGCCCGGGGTGGACAGAGCCTTCCCTGAGGGAGACTCAGGTCCTCAGACTGCTGCATTGTGGGGGGAGAGAGCAGCATCTGCCCCTGCTTTGCTACAGACCAAGCTGCACTGATATGAATGCGAGATGAGAGACCGGGTGAAGCTGCGACCTCAGGAGCTGAGCTCTGTCTCATGGCAGAGAAAGGAATAGCAACCTCCTGCACTGCCCTCCTCCAGCCTTGTACCCAAGGCCTCTCCTCTTGACCCAGCTGCAGGCAGGCTCCCAGGTTTGGGGAGCCCAGCACGCCTGGGCATGATGCTGGCTGCATCGCTTCCCAATGGTCTGTTCGCTACAGACACAGAGCACCTCCAGCACATGGCTCCGGTGGGCTGTCCAGACCTGGGACGGACCTTGAACTTGGACTGTCATGATTGTGCCCTCCTGGAGGTGCCCATCCCTGTGGGGCCTGGTCACACTCGTCTTGGCTTAAATCAGTGCTCATCCCACAAGATCCCAGCGTGCAAAAGCTGCAGACAGTATGTGGGTGCTTTGGCAGCGCTGGCACACGGGGAGATAAGTACGAGCACAATGTGTACAGACTACACAGGAGTGAACAGGACTGCTCTCCTCCTTTCCATGCAGCACGTTCAGGGGGCCTGCCCTAGCGACCTAATACACTGCCATGTCTGCTGAACTGTGGTTCTCCTTTTCCTTCTCCTGCGACTCGGTACGAACCCCACCAAGGTCATGCCCTGTCTGCGGAAACTGGATCTCCACGGGTTTATTCAGAAGCAATACAAGTTGCACATATTGGTAGTGTAGTTCTTGTGGTTGGTCCAGAGTGACTTGAGCTTCTGCCTGGATGCCAAAGACAACCTCTGTTTAAAAACAACGCCAACTTTCACTTCCATCACTGTGGCAGCCACGTGCCCCCCCACTCCCCTGCCTTGCAAACCCAGTCCCTTTGTTGACAGCCGGAGGAAGCCCAAGAGTGAAAGGTGACATCTCATTCTGGAGAGGAGCTGATGTAGAGCAGGGAGGCTAAAGGAGCTGTCATGTTATTCAGGCAGGGTTAGCACAGAAGGAAAAGTGGTAACGAAAGAAGAACCAACCCAAGATCCAGATGTCCGTGGACTCTGGAAACAGGTTCACAATGTTAAAACCTGCCTATTGTGGAGCTGTTTTGCATGGCTGGGTGTTGCCAGCAGTACGCTGGTAAAATCCCGTGGGTGCGAGAGCGAAGGAGTCTACTTGACAGTGAAGATGTGGGTAGGAGGCAGTGCTTGTGAATGCAATGGTGTAGGTGTAACGGCACGGGCGTGAGACAGCGAGTGCCGAGGAAACAGGGACGGTACACAGAGGGTGGTGAGGGTGGGTGGCTTGCTCCATGAAGTGGGTGGGATGGAGTAGGTGTAGCCCTGCTGCCGCGATGGTGCAGGTGTAGCTGCAATGGTCTAATGCAATGGTGGTGCGAGGGCGATGGAAGAGCTGCAGTGGACTGCTACAGCTGGGCTGACCGGGCACTACAGGTGTGACCGTGCGGGTTTGAGGGGGCATGCCTGCAGTGCAGACGGTCCCTCCAGCTCAGTGACTGTATCAGCAGCATTTGCAGCGAGTCCCGAGTCTTCCTAGTTCCAGGGGCTAAAAATCTACCCACTGACTTACAGCTATGCAGCAGCAAGGGTTGAAAAGGCTGTGCTGAACTGCTGGGGCTAGGCACGAGGGATGCCAACCAGCCCTCACAGACGGGCCCACACTCCCCCTCACCCCAGCCAGCCAGCCTCTTTGACTGCAGGCCTCCCGGGATTGCTGCAGGAGCCTGTGCTGCCAGTGCCTGGGTCCTGCGCACAGAAGCTCCCTTCGCACCGCGTTGTCACAACATGGTGGTGGTAAAACCTGGCAGCTTTTCAAATGATAAAAGCCTAAGTGGCTTGTAAGCATTTCCTACCAGAGCTGCTGAACAAGTACTTATCCGATCAATTTAGGACAGGAGAGAGTGGGGGGGAGGACATGTCCTGTAGCCTAATGCTTATAATCTACGGGGAGCGCATTTGATGGAGCTTTACCTAGGGCCACCTTCTCTGTAGCTCTCTGCAAGGGAGAGCAGTGTGGTTTGGAGTGTTAACAAGCTCTCACCTGTTGGGACCTCAAAGAAGACAACGACAACGTGAGAGAACAGAGGGGGAAGGAGCTGCCTAGAGCCTCAGACACAAGGCTCCCGGTCCTCTGTGCATGCTAATAGGTAGGCAGTGCAGAGGAGCAGGAGGGAGTGAGGGACTGGGGAAAGAAGCAGGTATGGAATATCCTCACATGGCCTGTGTTGTATCCTGCCCTAGCATGACTGCATACAAGCCTCCCCCAATGCCTGCATTGGAAAGTCACCACTTTAGCTCAAGTGGGAGAGGTTCATGTTGAAAGTCAGTAGTCAAGGATGGAAGAACAGCCATACTGCTTCCAACCAAAGGACCACCTAGCCTAGGGTCCTGTTTGTAGCAGTGGCAAGTAGCAGATGCTTTGGAGAAGGGCTATAAAGAACAGGGGCCTGTGTAAGAGCCATCCATCCAGTCACCAGCAGTAGGTTACAATCCTGGCTGTTCTAGCTAACAGTCCTTGATTGATCTACCTTCCTTAGATCCGTCTAAGACTGGTGTTGGTCCATGTGCTGAAGGATATGCATATTTATATGGGTGTGTGTATTTGTGTGCATGTATGCATACATCCATGTATATGTATGTGTGTGCATTCATACACGCACATGCACAGAATAAGAGCTTGTCTGCACATGAAAATCATTCCACAAGAGAGGAAGGGTGTGAATTTAAAGCAGGATAGCTGTGATCTTAGGAAACATGGTCACAAAAGATAGGGTGTGTGTATGCGAGTGTGCGTGTGTGTGTGTGTGTGTGTGTATCAGAGGGAGAGATAGAGTAAGAGTGAGTAAGAAGTGCTATGTAAATAAAAGCTATTATCATTATCCACAGATTTCCTGGTAAAGTGTTAAACTCAATCATTTCACTGAATAAACAGGGAACGTGCTGCTAATGGCTTTAGCGAGGCTGCTAGTGCAAAGAGTTGCTCTCACCTGCTGTGGCAGATGAGATGGTGTTGCAGATTTCAGAAGACATTATGGATGAGGAGTTGTTTTTAATTAGTTTTTGATGTCAATTATTTTGCTATTGTGTGTTCCCGCTCAGCCCTGTGCAGCAGCACCTCTGCCAGTTCAGGAGGTGATGACAAGAAGGGGTGGGCAGGCAGGATCCAGACCTGTGAGCAGAGCTGGCTGCATGGAGCGAGGACAGCCTTGGGGTTGAAGTGCCTTCGCAGGCCTGAGGGAGGGAAAGGAGGCCCAGGCATGGAGCAGTGAGGAGCTGCAAGGTGGGATGGAGCTATGCTGTGAGAGTCTTGTGCCCAGGATTGCAGTAGGGATGAGGCTACGATTCAGGGTTGTGGAGCACAGACTGATCTTCACAAGCAGGGTGGTTGTGAACCCTTTGCCAAAACCCCTCCACTCCAGCCTCTGCAAGCTCTGTTCTGGTGCTCTGCTTACCATCTGAGGGCTCATCTGGCAACATGAACAAACCAACATAGGAACCTGCTCTGCTCTACAGCCACCCAACACCCCCAGCTGCGGAGCCATGCATGGGACCAGCTCCACAGACCTCCAGGCATAGTGACAGCATCGCTCCTTCAGCCTTTCCTCTGAGCCATGTCTACGCTGCAGGGAATAAAGGCTGATGTTTGCATGTGGTAGCTGGTGAAGGTAGACTCATGGGGGGCACAGGGTTTACCTTGACCTTAGCTAATACCCGTTGGAGCTATAATTTGCCTGTCTTCACCAGGACCTTAGCACCAGTTAATCAACATTTTTTCCCTAGGGAAGATAAACCCAGAGCATCCTGAGAGCAGGGGCAGACCTTCCCCAGAACTGCAGCCCCTACATCTACAAACCCTGGCCCCGCTGCAGTCAACAGCAGCTCTGGCCTTGACTTCAGCAGTCCCAGACCATCACCACCCTGTACATTAAGCAATTTCCCTTTTCCTGCTGTAAATGTCTTGCAATCCCTCCTTTCACTGGCCTCCCCAGCCTCCATTAATTGACATTAGGTAATTAATTGACATTAGCAAATGATCTGTAGTGCAACGCATTAAATAGTATGATGCCCTGAATCACTGGATGGTTAAGTAAAGGGACAGCTGGTGGCTGGCGGAGACCAAAGGGACTCTCCCATAGAGAATGGTTAGCAGGGCAGTCTTGATGGGATGCGGGGAGCATGCTGGCAAAAGGTGAAGGACAACAAAGTGGAGAGGACATTGGTTTACCTCCTCTCTAAGCACCCACAGCAAAGGGCATGTGCACACCCAGTTCTGCTCCCTCCAGCTTCTGGAAATGGTTGTGTGCAAACTCCCTGCTGCTGGTCAAAAACAGCGCTCAACAGCAGAGGTAGCAAGCAACACTTCGACCAGGGAGACACAGCGTGTGAGCCTGAGCATCTCAGTCATAGAGAAGTAGGCAGCGAATGGAGCTCTGAAGAGAAGAAATGCAAAGGTATAGAGTGGGGGCAGTCCCCAGGTATGGCTGGGAAAGAAAGAAGGTGCAGGAGGAGATAGCAGTGCACCCAGGAGTCAGCAAGGGAAGGAAAAGGGAAGCAAACAGAAGAGGGGAGACCTCAGCACCTCCCCGCCTGATCCTGCACCTCTTCACGGCATTGCAGCCAATTAGGAGGCCCCTTGGCAGCAATTACAGAGCGTACGGGTGCTGTGCGGTTTGAATGCTGATGGCCTTCATCGGCTGAGTGCTCACACACCCAACAGCATTCGCGGCACTTTGGTGCAGCACCGGCATTGCGTGCACACGTGCACATGTGGGATTGAGATGTGTAAGGGCTTGTGTGCCAGCATGGATGTGCAGGGAGCTTGAAAGAGCAGCGTGGCCCTGGTAGGACCATGTTACACCAAAGTGGGGGTAGAGGGTAGTGGCTGTGAGGATGGGGGAACTACATTGGTATTCACGATCCCCAGGGCTGCATTACAACACTGCAGCCTTTGCCTGGCTCAGCGAAGGATGCAGCGTGCTGGCCTAAACATTAGGACCATCCAGGCCACATGGCCAAACCTGGTTGACCACACTGGGCACTTGCATCCCTCTGAGGCTTGCTCTGTGTTCACGGATGACCACATCTTGGAAGGAGCTTGCGAGCACCTTGCAGGACCTGGTCCTTGCTGGTCCCCATGCCGTTACACAGATCCAGGCCTACATACTTCATGATGAGCAGTGACTCATTATGTGGTAGGTTTCAGCATTCAAGCTGTATCCCTTGGGACCCTTGAAAATCAACTTTTAGCCCAACTCTCTTTGGTAGAGAGGTTCCAGAGGCCTCGTCCGTACCACCACTTTGAGCCAAGAGCCTCCAGCACAATGGGCCCAAGCCTCAGATGGAGGCACTGCAGTAATATTAATACACAGTTGCATCAGAAACACCTGATCTGATCAGACCTTGGCTCCATCCAGTGCCACATCCTTGTTCTGACTGTGGCCAGGGACTTTAGAGGAAGGTGAAACCACACCGGTGAGATGGATGCAGGGTAAACTGTCCCATCACCCTAAGTCTCATGGAGGTTTCTAAGACTTAGAGGTTGATTTAAAGTCTGAAGCAACAACTTGAATATGCACAATATGCCCAATATTTGATACCCCCGAGCATTTGTCAGCATTTACTGTTACGGCGCGGGGGTCCATCCCTTGCTAAGCTCTTGAACTCAACAGTCTCCTGTGGCAGTGACTTCCACAGGCCAATCCCGGGGGTACGAAAAACCACGGGAAAAATAAAATAATCTAATGGCAATGCAGAGCCCAAAATGTTCTCAACAGAAAACCAGGGCTTCTGCCTCTGTCCCAAGTCTGGGTTTGAATGGCTGTTCTTTTCCTGGGCTGCTGTTCACAATCTTGGGAAATAGAAAATGCTCATCCCTGCTGGTTTTTTTGAGAGGAAAGAATTGTGTAGTATTGCAGTGGCCCCGGAGATTCACCACAGCAGACCCGCCCACACGCTTGAAAAGAAAGATGCAGGTCCATCAGGAAAGGTGCAAAAATCAATAGTGCCTGCCCCTTCCTGAGTCCTGTTTCTTCGGGAGATGGTTTAAAAGCCAGTGCCCTCACAGTGGGAAAGTGCACAGGATCGATTCAGATGGAGGGGCTGGTGTGACTCGATGCTGAATAAACCTTGCATTGGAAGACTTTTATAGGGAGAGCAGGGGAGCCATAAAACACAGACAACCCTTCCTTCCCATTCCTGTTTGCTGGTTTTTCATTTTATGGCGTGCGAGAGTCTTTTTTGAAATGGGGCAGAGCTTCAGAGGGGGAGTTGATTCCTATTTTACAGCATATATCAGAGGGGAGCTGGAAATTAAAGACCAGGGCTGGGATCAGGTCTGGCTCCTGTTTTATTTGAATCACAGCATTTGAGAGAAAAGGAGATGGCTTGATTGCTGTTGCTGGGAGCACAGCACACTAGGTACCATCCAGCTGTCTCCTGGAATTGAACCCGAGACAAAGCATTACCCTCTATGGCTGATAAACTAGGAAGGACTTGACATGGGAAAGCACTACCGATAACCCTGAAGGAACATTTCAAACCAGTAATGGAAACTGGTGCAGAATCCCACCTGGACACTTATTTGCAGCTAAGCAGCTTCTTTCAGCTAATATAAGCAGGTCCTTAAATAAATGCCAGTTGATACGAACAAGCTTTGATCCACCGTGAGAGAGTCCAGCCAGCCTTTGACTGGCCTTGCTGAATCAGGTCAGGTTAAACCGTGGAGATAAGCCGAGTTCCCTTGCCGGCTGCAGCTCCTTGGTAAATCAGCGTGTGACACATTGAACACAGTTTGTTCGGACATGGAGCAAGATGCACTCCCTGCCAACAAGGTCCTTTTCAACTCATCTCTGCTTTCAAGGTGCCAGAGGGGGAAAGGGCCTGGTTGAGGTATCTCCAGCTTCCAGCCAGCCAGATGCAGCTTAGCACAAGCTAGAGCAGCCGTGAGCCCCCCTGATCTGGGCAGGCCAGCCCCAGAATACACATGTCAAAAAAGTGGCCTCAAGCTACCTGTGCCTCCTCCCTGCTGGAGCTAGCCAAGCCAAGAGAGATGGGACTAGGTGCCATTAGATTTTCTACAGCAGCATATTAGCAAGAAAACAACTACTTTAATTTTATATAACCCCCCTGCAAAGCCATTATTCTGGATAGGGAATGAGCACTGGAGCAAGAGACAATAACCAAATCTTGTCCAGCATAGCTGGGATTCAATATTACCTGCCTTCTTTCCTGCAGGGGAGCTCTTGGGATCCAGCTCCTCAATGAGCCACACCTGGGAGCCAGGAGGTCTTATAAAGAGGCTGCTCCCAGCAGGCTATGGGGGTTTGGAGGGAAGGAGTTAGTTACACATATTTATAGAGGGGTTCTCAGGTACCCCACAGAGCAGGTATAGGAGCTTATGCTAGAGCACTTTGCAGGGAGCACAGCTGACAATATTTGGTGCCCTGGGTGCTGTAGGAATGACTATGCACTTATGTAGAGTACAGAGCGCATGCAGTCAGGCCCCTTGGCCCGAAGTGGGTTTCTCACAGAGAAGTAGATTGCAGGGCTCAGAGCTGTAGTTACATCAATGCAGTAGGGAAGGTGAGGAGAGGGGGATGGCATTGATAATGCAGTCACACACCCATGCCAAAGGCAAGCACACTTTATCTTTAGCAGACTTTCCTAGAGTCCCAGGCCAGGCACTATTCCTGTGACTCCCTATTAGGTGTAAGGAGCTAACATCCAGTTCCTGCAGTCTTGGACAGAAAAGTGAGTCTCCTCCACTGCATCTCTCCTCCCTGCAGTTCCATCCCCTGGGGAAGCCCTCACCCTGAAGCCTTGTAGGTGGAGCTCATCTATTTGCAGTGCCTACCAGTTTTTGCTGCTGTAATTGCTCAGTGCTTCAAACCAGCACCTGTGCTTCACGGAGGTGGTTGGCAAAGGGATATGGTGGCATGTAGTCAAAGGGGACCCTTGGGTTACTTCAGGAAAGCTCATACTGACAACTTCACTGCACAGGCACCAAACCCTATAGCAATCAGATCTGCAGAATGTCATCTGTCCATCACTCATTACCCATTCTCTGCCCATCATTCATTATTACTGATTCCCTGCCTGTCACTCATGATTAGCACCAGCACTGCATAGGAGCTGGTCAATTGGTGTAATGGATCTAGTAATTGCAGCTAATAGAGAAGCTAAAGAAGAGATGTGATTAGCAAAGGGCCCACAGAGAGGAGCTTGCTTCATACAGCCGCAATTTCATTATTTATTGATGGGCTCATAGCATCTCTAAAGCCCCATCCTTGATTAAGGCCCTTTTGTGTTAAATGCTGTATATACACACTCAGACACTGTCATTTCCCTAGAGACTGACTTCGCAGTCTATTGGCAATTCCCTGAGCCAGCCAGTTCCCAAAATGCTTAGTGATTTTTAGAGGTACAGAATATCGCATGTAATGGTATGTCCTGCCACACGATGAGAGGTGTAGCAGTAAGTGGCTGGTGCTTGCGGAGCCCCCTCGTGGCATTGCCATAATATTTAGTACTGGAGACAACTATTCTCAGCTGCCTTATGAGAAAGCTGGGAGTCTGTCGTGAGAGCCAAAAGTAAAGCCTGGAGGATTATTAGCATCAGACTGAAGTGCCTAGTGTTCCCTTTCTTCTTCTAAAAAAAAAAAAAAAAAAGCCTTGCCTGTGTATACAATGAAGAGGAGTTAACTAAAGCTGAGGCAATCCTAACTCAGCCTTGGGGTAGGCAATAGAAGGGAAAAACTAAGGATTGATTATATAAGCCTTCATTTAATTTTTATAAATCTGTGAACTACTTGGCTAAGTGGTATAAATGCACAGGAGGGCGTGATGGGTGCAAAGTCAATGATGGATTGAGCCCATGAGGGGCACAGAAGTCTATATGGGGGCAGAGAGAGCCTATGAACCATAACATGAATTTCAGAAACAGTGTTTTTGTGCTCATAAAAGTGACTTGTAGAGAAGCCCATGCCCCAGAGCTGCCCTGCTCTTTTGGCAAATAGAGGGGCAGGTTACAGAGTCCAGATCCTGCCCCCCTCTACTCTTGTTTCCTACAGATCTCATTTGCTTGCAGTGAGTTTAGTTACAATATACTACTTGTTTCTGCATCCATTTCTATACGGTGCTTAGCATCATGGTATCCAACAGGGGGGATAATAAGAGTTGAAAATCAAGCCCAGTTCATTGTCACCTGCTCCCACAGACACCCGAGCCCCCGGTAAAGAGGCTTGAGAGCCTCATGCTGAAACAGCCTCCTCTACTCCTCCCTGTGTCTGCCACCTGATGCCTTTCCTTCCTGGGTTTGGCCGTAAGGGAACACACCAACACAGAAACACTGAGTCCTACTGTAACCCCTCATCCCTTTCTAGCATCCTCTCCTCCCGTAGCAGCCACCCATACAAAAATTAGTGGCAAAGACTAAGCAGCATAAATTACCAAGAGGGAAAGGTATGAGAAGTAGAGCCTGGGCTCCATTATGAGAAACAGGAGCCCAAGTGATTGAGATGCATGCTCTTGGACTCCAAGGGCCTTGGTTAAAACCATGCCTTTGGACTCAACAGGGTGAGCCCGTACCGGGACACCTTGGAAGGGGAGCTGAAGAAAAGAGGCGTGCTCATGGAAGGCAATTTTCTTGGTTGGCATAAAGTTCGTGGCATATGATTTATACGCCTGTAATGTCTGTGGTTCTCACAAGTCTCCTGGGTCTGCAACGCTCCAGTTAAGCCTCCTTTCTCTGAGTCAGATGGGGGAAATGAAAGCAATCTGGAGGTTTAAGACATATAGGGGATTTTTCAATATATCCAATATCCCAACATTAGCTACCTGGCAGAGGCTGTTGTAGAGGATGGTAATTTAACCAGTTGGACAAATCCGTGGAGGACAGGTCCGTCAGTGGGAATTAAACTTGATCATTAGGCGTGTAGCCTCCATGTTAGGACTTTCCAGGCCTCTGCATGCCAGAAGCTGCAGGGGGAGAGGGGGCAGATCAGTCTGCATAGGCCCTGCTTGAATACTCTTCCCCTTAGCATCCATTCTGAGCCCCAAAGAGACATGGGCTCCAGGGATGATTAACCCATGGTCTTACCCAGTCTGGCGTGGCTTGTGTTAAGTTAAGAAGACTGGCCTGAGATCACTGAGCAAACAGTGGTTTCCCCCAGCTCTGAATGTGTCTGATCTTTTCCCCCAGAAAGATCTGCATTCTCCCCCTGTATTTCAAACAGAAAACAGCTGGTGCGTCAGAGCCCCCGCTGCACGGTTACCACTAGCAATTACCGCCTTTCCAATGGCAAGGGGCAATCACAGTCTGACTCATTCCCTGCATCTCCTTTCCACGGGGAGCCTTGCAGAACCCCACAATAATCACAGCCATGGTGATGCCACAGGGGCGGGTAATCAAGGGGCAACAAGGCTTTGCAGTCAAGATACGTCCCACCCCTCCAGGAGGCCTCTCTGATTAGAGTGCCCCCCTGGGCAGCGCCGTGCATTAGTCACACTTGACCGTGGAGCGTCTGAAGGATTGCCTGCAGACTGCTCTCTGAAAGTGTGCAAGTGATGCATTTGCCATGATCTTCCTCTTCAGCAAACGAGGCACTTCCTGAGTTTACATCTAGCTGTCCCCCCCCCCCCCCTCTTTATTTTGTCCCTCTGGATAGAGGGAATGGATGGCAGGGTTGTTTATCACTCTATGAAAGCTTTCTTCATGCTTTGGGGTCACACCAGCAGAGGTTTGCTTGGATGTAGGATTCAATCCCCATAAAATCCCCACACCTCATTGTGCCCCAGTGCTCACGCATGGCCGTCACTTGGTTCCCAGCTCAGTCCACAGATGTTGATTCTTTCAGCCCTTTATAAAGAAAGACCTGCTGGAGCTACTGGCCTGCCTGGATGTGGCCGGGGACCCAGCTGGCCTAGCAACATGCCCTTGCCCATGGTCCAGCAGCAGCTCTTTCAAAGGAAGGTGCATGAAGTTTTGCAGGGAACAGTTATGGGATAATTTCCCTTGGGGACACATTTCTCCTTGACCCAATTAGTTGGCTTATGCCTCCAAGCCAAAATCCCCTTCCAACAGCCTTGTTGTATTGTTTTTTTCCTCCAAATACCCTATTACACCACACTTGCATTCTGCCCTGACTAACCAGACTGAATCTAAGCTGCTTTCCTCTCTAGCTCTAACATTAGCCATTTAATTTAGCTGAGACGGGTCCAAGACAAGATGCCTGGTATCTAGGCCTCAACATGCCCAAAGTCCAGGGAACATGGAGATCCAGAGGCCTGGGTTGGCTAAGGGACCCGTCCCAATGCTTGGAACAGGCCCTGAGACACTAAAATCTGGAGGATGCTGATTTCCAAGGTCTTCACTCAGACTCTTCTCTGTTTTTTAATGGAGCTCAGTAAAGAAAGGGATGATCGGCATTTGTATGACAGCAGTGTCTAGAAGATGCTGTTGAGATCAGGACATCACACATTCACATAGCAAGAGATAGGCCCAGCCTCAAGGAACAGCCTGGACAGACAAGATAGACAAAGGACGGGAGAGGAGAAGTATGAATCAGACCCCTTGTATAGAAAAGAGGAGGTGCAGAAATGACACAATATTCCCAAAGTCCCACATATAGCCTGCAGCAGAGCCAAGAGCTCAGCCCTGATCTTCCCTGCTCGGTGCTTCAAGCACGACACCAGCCTTCCCCTTCTGCTCTCCGTCAGCCTTTCCCTCCATCTCGCGTGTTTGCCCTTTGCACGATTCTCCTCTCACACGCCCTTGTTTGGTCTCTTTCAGGAATGACCTTGAGGAGGAACCCCAAAAATGCAGCCACGTGCCAAAATGATTGGCTTCGGGAGGAGAAAGAGGAGAAGCTTTGACTAGAGGCCCACGCGCTGCCCAGCGTATTATGACCTCTTCCGCTGGGAAGGCCAGGCTGGGCCGCCTTCCGCGGGGACACTAGCACCCTGGGAGCACACTGTGAAGGGTAGAAGGGCCTAGTGGGGCGTGGGTTTTTTCTGCTTGCTCTGCTTCCGCCACGCCGTCTCCCCATGCCCAGTTCTGGATGTGCCCAATGAATGTTTTCATCTTGGGAGGAGCTCGGTCTTGCCCATTAAAAATGAGACACTTTCAAATGAACTTGCTTTTCCTCTGTGTGGCAACTGTTGCAGCCATCCCCATCGTGCCCTGGAAGGTCAAATGCCCGCTGCAGTGCATCTGCCAGATCAGGCCGTGGTACACCCCCCGATCCGCCTACAGGGAGGCGACCACTGTGGACTGCAATGACTTGTTCATCTCCACGGTGCCTGAGAGCTTGCCAGAGGGGACCCAGACCCTGCTCTTGCAAAGCAACAACATCGCTAGGATCGACCAGAGTGAGCTGGACTATCTGAAAAATCTCACCGAGCTGGACCTGTCGCAGAACAGCTTCTCCAGCGTCTGGGACTTCGGCCTGAAGAGCATGCCCCAGCTGCTGAGCCTCCACCTGGAAGAGAACCAGCTGGCCGAGTTGCCCGATAACAGTTTCTCTGGCCTGGCCAACCTCCAGGAGCTGTACCTGAACCACAACCAGCTGCGCAGGATTTCCCCCAGGGCCTTCTCAGGGCTCAATAACCTCCTTCGACTCCACCTGAACTCGAATCTGCTGAGGACAGTCGACAGCCGCTGGTTCCAGATGCTCCCCAGCCTAGAGATCCTCATGATCGGGGGCAACAAGGTGGATGCCATCTTGGATATGAACTTCAGGCCACTGTCGAACCTGAGGAGCTTGGTTCTGGCTGGGATGAACCTGAGGGAGATCTCGGATTATGCCCTGGAGGGCCTGAGGAGCTTGGAGAGCTTGTCCTTCTATGACAACAAGCTGATGAACGTCCCCAAACGGGCACTGCAGCAAGTCCCCGGCCTTAAATTCCTGGACCTGAATAAAAACCCGCTACAGAGGATTAAGCAGAGTGACTTCACCAACATGCTGCACCTCAAGGAGCTGGGACTGAACAACATGGAGGAGCTGGTTTCCATAGACAAGTTTGCCTTGATCAACCTCCCGGAGCTGACCAAGCTGGATGTGACCAACAACCCCAAGCTGTCTTTCATCCACCCCAGTGCTTTCCACCACCTCCCCCAAATGGAAACCCTCATGCTCAACAACAACGCCCTAAGTGCCTTGCATAAGCAGACAGTAGAGTCCCTACCCAACCTGCAGGAGATCAGCATCCACAGCAACCCCATCCGCTGCGACTGCGTCATCCGCTGGGTCAACAGCACCGAGAACCACATCCGCTTCATCGAGCCGCAGTCCACGCTGTGCGCCGAGCCCCCGGACCTGCAGAGGAGGCACATCCGGGACGTGCCCTTCCGGGAAATGACCGACCGGTGCCTACCCCTCATCTCCGCCAAGAGCCTCCCCTCCCGCGTGGAGGTGGCAGACAGCGAGAACATCTCACTGCACTGCAGGGCCCTGGCAGAACCCGAGCCGGAGATCTACTGGGTCACACCGTCGGGGGTCAAGTTGATCCCGTACTCTGAAGATGGGAGGTTCAAGGTGCACCCTGAAGGGACTCTGGAGATTCACCAGATCACTGCACGGGAGGCTGGGTTGTACACGTGCGTGGCCCACAACCTCATCGGTGCCGACACGAAGACCATCAGGCTGACAGTCAACAGCTCCTTCCCTGTCAGCGAGGACAGCCTGGAGCTCCTGGTGAAGGAAGTTCAGGCCTATCACATCCTGGTGACGTGGAAGCCGCACCTCAACACCGTCTCCTCTAACCTCACCTGGTCCAGCTTTGCTTTCAGCTCCAGCTTGGACCTCACCAACGTAGCTCGGATCCCTGCGGGCACCCACACATACAACATCACCCGGCTCCACCAGGACACTGAATACTGGGCCTGCCTTCACGTGGTATTCGTAGACTTGCAGACCAAGGTGGCCTGTGTGAATGCCAGGACTAAAGAGGCCAGCTATCGCTATAGGTACCTGGAGAGTAGGCAGAGCATCTTGACGGTGCTGGCCCTTTGCATCTTGCTGCTCTCCATCAGCCTCATAGGCCACTATGGCTTCGGTTCCTTCAGGCCACAGCCTGGGAGCCCGGAGAAGCTGCTCCCCCACTGCATACCGTGGAAGCCGGGTTCTTCCTCGGTGCGCGTGGTCTATCCTCCTTTCATCCAACCCTGGGATCAAGGGCAGCATGGGGACAAGCTTCTCGCTGTGGAAGTGCAAGCAACGCCCCTGGACTCTTGAAGGTCACCCTGCTGAAGCATGGTGGGGACAGTGTGAGGGGCGGAGGGAAGGCAGGAGAAACTGGATTTTTTTTTTTTTTTTTACCAAAAAGCGGGGAAAAAAAATTAAAAAAAAAAAAAAAAAAGACCTGACCGACAAACACAGCAGCATGGCAGACAGAGCGGGCATGGCCACCAGGGTAGGCCTTGCCATGTGCCTCTGCCCACGTGCCCCACCCAAGTCACCCCTCAGCCTTTGGCCAAACAGATTGTCTCCCTTACAGACAACTCTCTGGTGCAGAGGGAAAGGTCCACGAGCAAAGCTCCTCCAGAGATTGGGCATGGAGGGCAATGCCCAGAGCAGAAAGCCTGAGCTGGGGAGCACCTTGCTCTGCTTGTGAACAGCCATACAGTTGACCCTGCCCACGTTCTCCAGCAACCCAGCTGCCACGAGCCCAGTCGGACAGTCCCTGTCTTGGAAATACAAAAAAGGCCTTTCCCTGGGGATAGGATCTTTTTCATTTTTGCCCTCTGAGCAGCCATTAATACCCATAAATCCAACCCGCCAACCCCCTTTCTACACCTGGTTTTTGCTCACTTGCGGTCACCTTCAGGAACCTGGGGGAGGGAAAGGTGATGACTGGGGCTAGCGAAACAAAAAAAGAAACGATGATGATGATGATGATGATGATGATGCATCTCCAAATTGCCTAGCAACAACTTCCTGGATCTGGCCGAATTCTGCTGGGAAAAGCCAATTGGATGCTGTAACCCAAGAGCTTAATTTCAAGGCTATTTTGTAAACTTTTGTGGATAATGTTACAAAAAGAAAAAAAAAAAAAGTGGGGAGGGGAAAAGGAAATTCTTGCTTTTCTGTTTTTGTAAAAAAAAAAAAACCCACACAAAATCCTTTGTACACTGGTCTATAGCTAGAAGGCTTCATGCTAGAAAAACATGGCTTCAGATACAGGCAGGGGGGATGGACAGATGGGGAGAAGGGGGAGGAAACTTTGATGTGAGAGAGGTTCCAAGAACAAAGTCTCATCTTTGAGAACGGCTTCACTTTGCCCTCTGCGCACATCCCACCGCATAACTTGCAACATCTCAGGAGATGAAAGAGGACAGAGTCTTTATGGGGTGGGGAGAGAGGATGAACATTCAATTCGCCAGTGCTGTCATCGCCTCTCTTTGTCTGATAAGCAATTAAAATTGCAAATGAAACACACCAGTGGACAACGTGAGTCCCCCCTGTCTGCTTCTTATTACGCCAAACCAAAAGAGGCTGCCGTGCGTAGAACTGGAGATCGGCGAGGTTGGGGAAGCAATTTCTCTTCCCTAGCGACCTAAAGAGCGTTTCTTTTGTTGTTGTTTTAAATCCATATTTAATTTTAATATTCCAAGGTACCAGATTTAATGTTTGGGGGACCAAATAGAAAGAGAGAGATTGCAAAGATAGATGAGTTAATCAAGAGAGAAATAAACAGATGGCTGGAGAGATAGCAAGAAGCTGTCAGAAAAGGGTCAGTGGAAACTGATGCCAATCTTGTCACTGGGAAGAACAGCGCTCATGGTTGTGGATGTGGTTTTGCTTCCCAAATGCTGGGAGAGATGATAAATGCATGCTTGTCCTCAGAGGCAGGAATAAGGCTTTAGACCCACCGTCCATCAGCTGACTGACAAAGCGCTTGTTCCAAGTGAAAACGGGTGGAGGAGACAGATGGCAATTTGAACCGGGCACTTACACAGACTGATCCGAGACAGCATCACCTCTCTCTGCACCGTCTTTGTAAAGACCTACTATCAGACATGTTCTTGCGGTAGCACATTCAGACGGGGCCAAAGCCCCGTAAGGCTCCCTGTAGGCTGAGAGCAGTTGTACCCCATGAGGCAAATGCCAGCCCTAAGGAGGAATATTGGCACTGAAGCACGAGGAAGGAAGACTGAAGTCATGGCTTTGTAATATGGTCATGTGGCAGAGGTAGCACGGAGAAGAATTGGATCCCAGATCCAGTTTGTGTAGATCCACAGAAGAAAATCCCTCCCCAGTTTGGCTTGGGCACAGGTCTTTGTGCCCAGGAGCATTCCCAATTAGGAAGAGCAGGGAGTTCAGGGATGAGGTGCGCTGGCAGAGCTGTGGCTGAGGCCCAAAGACTGGGCCAGGAGACTGTCTGCATGTTGCCATCAAGGTTCATTAACAGCTACATGTGCAGGGAGCCCAGGAGGTGCAGGTCAGGATAGAAAGCCGTCTGCTTTGCAAAACAGCCACTCAGTTCTCATCCTGTTACCCGCTTCCCTGGCTAGGCTAATAAACCCTTCTCATCTGAAACAAAATGTGTCATCCCAGCAAATAAATATGATCCGCAGACCAAAGCATACGAGGCTCAACCTTGCCTCTGCGTCTGTGAAGGTGATGGCCTCTTTCCTCACTGGAAGAGGCCTGGAGTTGATTAAAGGGAAGAAGGAAAAACTATTGCAAAGTGTCCTTCACTGGCTTTTGGGAGCCCTGGCCGAGGTGACAATAGCAGACAGCTGCTTTCTGTGCCGGGTGTGCATGAAGCAAGGCTCTCATCAAAAATTAAACCGGGAGGAGAGTCCCAGCCTCAGTACTGAGCCAGCCTGGTTGCAGCGAACAGCTGGGAGAGTTCGGAAAAGTAGCTGTTGTAAATGCGTACACATGCCCTCTTCTCACTCTCCCCTCTGTACGAACGCATCTGGTGGCGGTCAGGTTAAGGGGGTGCCCAGACTTTGCTGCATGTGGGTCATGGTTCATTTGCATATACATCTGCATATATTTGCATATGCAAAACTAAGCACGTGACATAACAAAACTCTGGAGCCTTGATGACCCTTGGTGCAGGGACAGAAACTGTGTGTCCCTGCCTGTTCACCTGCAGCTAGTTGGCTTTGTCCTTGCCCTGCAGTTATGGGGGACCCTTCAGAGCGTGCTCTACAGTGCTCTGCAATGCTCCCATATTCTCCCATATTCAATGAAGCAGCCAGTCAAATGGAGATGTCAAGACACCTCCTGATGCCAAGCCTCTCGCATTGACAGTTCCCTTTGTTGCAAACCTTAGGAGAGATGCCAAGGACTGAGTAGGCCAGTAAGACTGATCTCCCCTTCTCCAGCCTGGAGAAGCCTCCTGTCCTCCTGGCTGGGAGCGAGTGTCTTGAAGGGGGGTATGTTGGTGATGCTTATGGTGTCCACTGTTGCTAGATCCCTTGCAGAGAAAGACAGACTTCCACACATGCATTGGCTCTGCTGCTCTCTCCTGGAAAACGTCCATCCCTTCTGCAGCAAGACAGCCCTCCTCTGCCACTCCTCACTGCCGCTCTGACAGCTGCACAAGCACTGCCGTCCTTTCCGGAGCCACAGCTCCCTCGGGCTGTGCACGTCACAAGCACAAGGGGCTATTTGACCTGGTGAAAGCATACCAAAGAAGTTAGGTCCTTCCCATGTGGGGTCCCAAAGCCCTGTGCCCCATGCCCTGCCTGCCCCAGGGTCTTCAGTGCAGAGAAAATCCCAACACCTCTCCCTGACCCCGAATACCGCATCGTGTGAGCACCAGGTGCCACTCCCGTGACTCAGCCCCAGCTGTGTTTTAATGCTAGGGGGGCTGTTTTCTGGACTCCTCTCTTCCACACTGAACATCAAAATAACAGATTGTCCCCACCATGCACTCAAAGCTAACAATTACTGTGTCCCCTTTCCAGCTGGGAGCTGTGGGCAGACGTCTTCCCTGCAGTCCCAGAATAGCTCTTCTCACGCTAAGCATGACCCTTCTTGGGCTGGCACCGCTGTATCGAGGTTGCCTCCTTCTAGCTGACATAAATACCGAGCCATGCAAAGAGCGGGCAGGTTTGGCCAGACCTTGACATCACACCTTAGAAGTCTCTGAAGGGAATTATCCGGCCTCATTATCACAGGGATTTAGCGCCAGGACATGGGCCCCATGAAGATATGATTTATACCAGTGCAAAATGGTGTAAGAAGGGCTTTGACAATGCCATAAAAATGAGAGGCAGTAGAGATCTATTAGAGCTCCTCCCAGCCAACGCACGATCCCAGCCCTTGCTGGTGAGACAGTCGATCGGCACAGGAGGTTTGGCTGCCTCCATTGGGAGATTCTTCTGTAAGACATTAGCTGTCAGTTCATCAAGTCATCCCCTTCCACCAAACCAGTGCTTAGGACACCGGGGAGATTTCCCATGGACTTCAACACAGCCATAATCACACGCACCCAAAAAAATGCTCATGAGTGGAAATGTAAGTGCTTGTGTTAGGTCCAAGGCTGACAATGTCCCTTCTCTTTGGCCACTTTTACACTGGGAAACATGCCAAAAAAGCCTCTTTCCCACTGGCTCAGCTGGAATCAACATTCGAATCAGCTGAGATAGACTTGCTTATAAATTTCCCCAGTGTAAATATGTCCTTAATTTAGTCCCTTTCCTCCCTGGTACATAAGCAGCTTGCTCATTAATCACTCAAGTGGTGATATTTTCTTTCCTCAGTCTCCTCCGACATTTGAAATGAGCTTGCTCCCACTTCCTGCAGAAATGTAGCCAGCCCTCAAGCAAAAGAAACGCCAAGCGCTTTAAAAGGCTGTAATTTTGTAAGTGTAGAGGAAAGGCATCTGTGATCGGTATTATCATTACTGCTAATGTTACACCAGGCCCGGAGGTGAGGGTTTGGGCAATCACCTGGCTTGTTTGTTTTTAATCTAAAAGTGATTCCTGCCAACTGGAGATTGCACTGTCCTTCCTGTAGTTCTTCAATTGCCTCTGGAGCTCCTGTGATAGCTCAAGCGCTCTGGAATCTGAATTAATGCAAAAAAACACACCCTGCGATAATTGGCAGAGCTGACACTGAATTCTTAAGTCCTTTAGGAATGAGTCTCTCCCCACCCCTTCCTTATCTTTACTCTGAGATCACAGCTGCACTAGCTACAGTACAACCACACTCACTCCAGCTGTGTTTTAAGCGGCATTGTCTAATATCTACAGCAGGGCAAGGGAGCTGGACGGCCTGTTCTGGGCTGCCACTGACATACTATATGACCTTGGGCAAGTCACTTAGCCCCAAATTCCCCAAAGTGGCGGGTGGTTTTGGACACTGGAGGTCTCAGTCGCTCAACTGGCTCCTGTCTCTCTGAAATGGGAGCACTGATTTTACTCCTCCTCTCTGAAGGGCTTTGAGATGCTCCAACAGAGAGCATTAGTTGACAACATCACAGGCTCTCCCGAGCGTAGCAGCCCTCACGGCTGGTGCGTTTTCAGGCCACGCTGGTTTCTGTAACCAGCAGCACCCAGGGGAGCAATGTGGCTAACATCAAATCCAGCTGCATTTTGATTCCCCAGACAGTGCCCAGGAGCCCCCTTACAGCGAGGTGGCCTGGTGGCATGAAGCTGGCATAGAGCTCGAGCCCATATCTCAGGAGCTATAGGAAGAGGCCACTGGCCTGTGCCAAGAGGTTAATGGAATACACTAACCCTCATCATCACCATCACAGTTTTTCCAACCAGCGCCTTTTTTTTACTGATCACTATGCTAGATAAAGTGCATCCCAGACCTTGTCCATCCAAATGTTATAGGGCTTCAGCACGGCCTAAACTCAGCCACAGTAAAAGCCTGTTCTAACCAGATTTCACTCTCCAGTATAGCATGAACTGTTATTTCATACTGGTCCATCTAGCCAAGTATCCTGCCTCTTACCAAGCTAGAACAAACCCACAACAGCCGCCCAGACGGCTGTCCCGCCTCCTACTCAAATTCAAAGGATCCATCTGCTTTGGGCTCTTCTCCGATAAGATTCAGGCCTTTGGAGATGGATAGAAAACCAGACCGTTTTGCCTTCTGCTGCAGCATCTCACACAAAGGGAGCTGGGATTCCTTCTTGCAGGTGAGAGCAATCAGGCAGGTGTAGCAATCCTAGCTCATGCACCTACAGAAGATACTTTCCCAAAGGCAGAAGTCAACTCTGAACAGCAGGGCTACCGTGAAACCTCTGCACCACGTACAGGTTCTCGAGGGGGACCTACCTGCTTTTGTGCTGTCTCTTCTGCCCTCAATTCCTCCTAACCATCTCATGTCTTATTTGGGATCCTTCCTAAGCTCTTGGCTTCAGTTGCACCACCCAGGGGCACCGATTCACATGCCTGCTACATCCATGTTCTGTTTTCACCTTGCTCATAAATGCATTTCCCTTCCACCCCTTAAAATGCCTTTGCTTTTAACTTGGCAACCTGACTTTTTTTAGAAGACAGATGGGGGGGGGGGGGGGGGGGGGTAAACAGTGTAGCCAGATGGCCTTGCTTTCCCCTGTTCAGTATTTGACAGTCTTCAGCCCTTCTTGTCTCCTTCCTGGAGCAAATTTTCCTAGTCTCTTGCAGTGACTCACCTAGGAAGGGGCAGCTTGATTTATACGTGGGAAACCTTGAATCCGATACAGGCATTGCAGTGATTGCAATGGGACAACCAAAGCTGGTGCCTGTCTGACATGGGCTGAAGCACTAGCATCCGTGTTGCATCTGAGCATGACTCCAGCCTGTTCCCTCTCAATATCTAGCACCAGCAAGATTGTAACCCTAATTAGAGCAGAAATTAGGCATCACTCACCATGCAATGGGTTCTGCCAACACACTTGAATTTTGACTCGGCACATGCTGGAGCTCCCAGCTCAGCTCTGTCCAGGCACCTCTGAATTTCCAGTCCTGGATCCCCAGACACAGCTTTCCCTAGCATTGACTTACAGTCCTCCCTGATCTTTTAGCTATGGTTCCCCCATCCTGCTCTGATGCTCCTCGTTGCTGACCTGAAGAACACGCATCAGTTCCAGCTCTGGGGTCCCTTACTGGTGACCCAGAAAACTCTTTCAAGGTGCCTCATTCATAGACTCATAGGGCAATGAGGGTGGAAGGGACCTCTAGTCCAACCCACAGCTCAGAGTAGGACCATCCCCATCTAGATCATCTCAGCCATTCCAGGGTCTCAGAGAGTCAGGAGAAGGCAGAGCTCACTCCGCTTTGGATCCCCAGCGGAGAAGGCCCATGTGTGAGCGGTGGGGGGTCTAAAAGAGCCTTTCAAGCTCAGCTGTGCACAAGAGAACCAACTGAGCATGAATCTCTGAACCTGCCATTAAAACAGCCCAGCTCTGCTGCCATGAATCACTGCCTTGGAGGTGGATGGCAATAACTTTCCTAATCAGGAAGGAAGAGTCAGAAAATGAGCCTTGCTCGGTGAATTATAACAGCTGCAAAGTTTTATAGGGCCTCGTGATGGGGACTTATGGGTTCTCAGCCCCTCATAGGCTACATCCTGCGAATGAAGCAGTAATCCAGAGGTACTGGTGGGCGGGTGGAGGGGAGGGTGTTTTCTTCACTGCCAGGCATAAGTCATGGAGAGAGTAAATGGCTTTTCAGAGCCAAGGTCACCTGCTATTCCTCAACTTCCTTTGCAAAGCCCATCAGCTCCTGAGTGAGCCCATCAGAAGGGGGATATCTAATCCAAGTCCCTTGAACTCTGGGACATGCCAGATGTTAACACTAGGACTTGGACCTGGTCTCTAAAAAATGAGCCAGGTCAGGACATTATCTCCAGTCCTGCATTTGATTCCAGGGCTTGTTTGCAACCCCCGAGCTTGGCTCTGACCCCCGTAGTGGAATCCAAGCCCCTCCTGAAAAGTAATTAAACTGGATAGAAAACCCCCACAGCCATAAGTGCTGCTTGTATTTGCCTCTTCCCTGGCCTCATGGAGCACAAAGGACTTGGACTGGCCAGCAGGGAGATCCCATACGCTCTGTCCGCTCTGTCCTCCTCATCCTGAAGCTTTTGGGAATTTCACACCTGCGGTTAAGGTCTGGGCTGGCCACGTTGGTGGGCATATGTGACCATTGCCTCAAATCAGCTTTCTTGATTTATGCCTTAGCATGGGGCTGCTGCCAGCCATTCAAAGAGGGAAAAGGTGTCTCCGGTCCTAGTTCAGCCCTGGCATGCGAATGACACCCTCTGACTCCATTTCATGATCCTTTATTTCCAATGCAAGTATCAGAAACAGCGACCCCTTCCACAAATAATGCCTATGGGAATTTAGCTTACTCTGAATCTATATGGAGGCACACATAAGCAGCAAGAAGAGACTCTATGTGGCAGCAAAACCAACTTGCTTTGGCTGATTCCCTAGATTACTCGTTTCACAAGTGACTTAGGCACTGAAATTGCTCAAGTACTTTTGAAAATGTTTCCTCTGGCCTTTCTGGGAACTCTGAGCTCTTTGGAAAGTCTGGCTCCTTGTTGAATGCCTTTCTCTACATGAAAAGTCATCCTGGCTTTTAATTAAAGGTGTGATCCAATATTGATCTTCTTACCCGGGGCAAAAACTGTACGGGTACTCTCAAGCGATGTCCGCTTGATCTATATCGACTTAGGTTGACATTGATTAGGAACGGGTGCAAATTACACTGAAGCAAGCGCCTTTTAAACCTAACCAGAAATGTCTGTACAGGATTTGACACTCAAATGGCTTAAGACCTGATTTAGCGTCGCCTGATCTACCTTCTGTGCAGCGTTGTTCTCTAGGAAACACAGGATGTGGAAGGTCCTGTGACATAGTCTGCTGTGTAATTGCGCTGGCTGTATAAATGTCCCCATTGATTTCAAGTGGACTGGTTTGCAAGTAAGTATTAATAGATCAAATTCACCCCTGTGCCTTTGCACCGTTTAACTCCTACTGAAGCCCTTCTCCCCTCTAGGGGACATCCGACAGAGCGTGACACCATCAATAAACATCAAGCTGGTATCTTTACCAATTTTCCCCACACTAACCTTATTCAGAAGCATCCAAGGAAGGAACTGATGGAGCTGCATCCCCTTCCTGGAGACAAAACTCCCCCCGCTTTTACCTGTAGGCATTTCTTATATTAACGTTATGTTAGCTGAGGTCTTATTACTAAATGCAGAGAAAAGTTTAGGCACCGCAGATTCTAATTGCATCTTAAATCCATTTCAAGGTCATTCCCTCCTGACGGGAAAGCATCCACCCATTGAAAAATAAAATGAAGCCATACTTGTTCAACAAGACTTTATCCTCCTCATTTATTTGGGGGACCAAGGATTGCAGAATGAAACTGTTACCGAAGATATTTCCAAAAAAGAGGGAGATTTGCTGAATAAGCATCTTGATACATGAGGGCTCTTTCATAAAGCACACAAAGGCATGGCAAGATGCAGACACTGGGGGATGAAGGAAAAAACTGGAAACAAGGTGCACGGTTTTCAGAGAGAGGGTAATTAACTGCTGAAATAGCTGCCAAGGGATGCGGGGGAGGTTTCCATCACTTGAAATCTTTTACGTTTGGTCTCAATGTCTTTCTAAAAGAGATCCAGTGGGGTGCAGGATTTTCTGGGTGATGCTGTCTGGCGGGTATTATCAGGAGGTGAAACTAGATGGTCTGAATGGCTACTCTTGGCTTTCGAATCCCTGAAGACAATGGGAGAAAGTCTTTGAGTCTGTCTAAGGGAGCACAGGCGGAGCAAGGAGGGAGGGGTCCATCTGTGAAAGGAGCAAGGATTTCCTATTCCACCTACAAGTTCATTGGCGAGGTACAAGGCTTGTTCGGAAACAGTTTCTCCCCCAGTCAGGCCGACCAGCTGTGCTGTGATTCCTTTCCCGGGACCCCTAAGTCCTTTGCTGCTCTTCAGGTTGATTTTATTTTTTTAAATCTCTCTTTTTAAGTCCATTTGCTTTGAGAATACCAGCGAGGCACCCGGCCCCATTTATTCTGCCCTCCTTCTCCTCTCGCTCCTTCTCAGTGTAAACAGCATTTGTGGATTCATCTGCACTCGGCTTCCCGACCAATCCAACCGAGAACATCGTGTGCCAGATTCTATTTTAAGCACCTAATAAAGCTGGTTTTGGAATGACTCCGTTGTCGTGCCACTTCTGTTGCGAGAGCCTTGCTGTTGTTTGCATTGCCGAGACCCCCCCGAGAGCTAACATGGAGATTGGGGGTCCTGTCGGCGCTGGAGGCTTTATAGGCCCCTAGTCGGAGCCCCAGCAGCTTGCAGGGTAAACACACAGAAGGGCGAAGGAAGGGCAGTGGATCAGAGGAGGTGAAAAGGGCGGTCTGTGGCAGTGTCAGGGACAGCAGCCAGGTCTCTGGCTTTCCAAGGCAGTGCCCTACCCACTGAGCCAGGCTGCCACTCGCAATAGTGATGCTTCATGAGCCAGGGGTGAGGCCTGATTCAGTACTAAGACACATTCTTCCAGTCTTGGCTTCATCAGGGCCTGGTTTTGAATCTCTCCAGGCATTAGATGATCCCCCACCTTCCTTTTTATGCATCTTGATGGTGAACTCCTGTGCGCCTAGGGGCAGCGACTCTCCCTTGCACTTGGATCTCAGCTGGGGGCTCCGTGAGTGACCCAGAGGCTGTCTGGCATAGCACAGGGGACGCTGTCATGGGACCAAGGCCTGTTTGCAAACCTGCTGTGATGGGAAGCCGTGCCATTAGCAGTGACTTACATGCACCAGTGTGCTCAGCTCTCCAGTTTAAGCTTAAAGGGCTTGAAGGGTTCAAGCTAGCCCCAAAGCACTACACAACAGGATTCCCTACAGACGAGTTTCCCAGGGGTGTTTCAGAAGCTGCCTGCCTACAGAGCCGTGAGCTGCGCTGGCACCCTGGGGTCTAAGCAGAGCGGGGTGCAGGAGGTTTACCTTGCAAGTACTGAGAGAACCGTATCCCCTCCCTGGAGACAAAACTTCCCCCTTTTTACCTGTAGGCTTTTCTCATATTGGTGTTACATTAGCTGCAGCCTATTACTAAACGCAGAGAAAAGTTTAGGCACTGCAGATTGTAACTGCCTCTTAAATTCAAAATGCTAATTGCATCCTACTGTGTAGTGCTCCGGGGTTACTTTGAACCATCCAAGCCCTTTCAGCCTAAGCGGCAGAGCTGAGCACACCGAGGCAGCTTAGTCGCAGCTAATGGCACGGCTGTGAGCCTCCCAGGATAAACGCTTGAGGAGCAGTGCTGGGGATGCAGAGACAGGCCACTGCCCACAGCTGCACCTGGGGGTAACTGTGGGCAGGCTGAGAGGCAGGGTTGCCCTTTGCAAAGAAGCCCTGTGGGTGACATTGAACCAGCTGCGGGTGGTTCATTGAACAAGCTCGGATTTGCAATGAACCACTGCGAGTGACATCGAACCAGCCATCCACTCCCCGAGGCCTCATCCAGGCCCCTCTTAGGGAGCATCCATGCAGAGTGATGATAGGCAGCACGGGGTGAGGAGAGGCCTCTCTGGGTAGCAGCCTCCCGAAGGAAGGACGACTCCTTTTTATGAGTCCAGCCTTCTACCTAATGTTAGGGGCAACAGGCTGGGATTGCAGTGTGCCCATTAAGGACTCTTCTGGATGCTGCCAGGCAGCTCGGAAAGGATGGTGGGGAAGAGGCTGGACTCTCCACTGAACTGGTGGGGCCAGGGGCCGATCCAGGGGTTACTGCCAAGAGCGCCGGTCTCAACCGGCAGATGCACATGCAGTGATATGGCAGCTGCCACCACACCCCTCTTTGCAGCGTCCTGCATCCTTCTACCTCACAGCAAAGAGGGCCCAAAGCAATGCTCCCACGGCAGACATCCCGGCCACATTTGTCCCAAAGGGCTTGACCTGGCCCCAGCCAAAACCCCAGGTCCATTAGTGCATGGAGTGGGGCTGATAGGTCAGGGCCAAGCCTTCATAGCACTTATTTACTAGGTAAAACAGAATCAGGTATAATTAAAGCACTACCCCCCCACGTCCCAGCTCTGAGCAACTTCCTGTAGTGCGATTTAAATAAAGACAGCCGATCCCTTCGTGAAACGTCCGCAGCATTATGCTTGGGTTCGATGACATGCTGGTGAAGCAGGTGCGGCTTCAAACAACCTTTGGAAGAGCCATCGATTAACTTTTGTCTCCAATGTGCTTCAGAAGCCTCACCTGATGCTCCTCTTCTGCACCTGCACGGTGATCTCCAGTTTACAGGGGGGCGTGGGGAGGCTGAAGCACAGGGGTCCAGTGACTTGCCGTGTTCACACAGCCAGTCTAGATCACCCCCGGGGCCAGAACCCAGGAGTTCATGACCTCCATCTCCCCCATCAGCTGCATCCTCAAGCCACTTAATAACCATTTCTCTAGTTTTCCATGCAGAAATTACTGAAAAAGATGTGAAATGGGAAATGAAGGGGAAATCATTTTAATGCACTTGTTTCCTTTTAGGGCTTTAAAGCTAAAATAGCATCTGTTCTCCACTGGAAGGCAGGCTTTCTCCAGCTTGTCCCAATTAAGTGGATGCTCTTGCATTTGAGTGGGTGATTTACCTTGAAATCAAGCTGCTGGAAAGCCAGGCAAGGGGCACAGGGGGAGTTGTCTGTGGCTGGGGATGACAACCCCCTCCCAAGCTCGGATTTGCAATGAACCGCTTGACACCTTTCCAACTGCACTGGTCTTGACTCTGCGAAAACCAGCCTGTCAACTCTTCTGTGTCCAGCTAACTGTGTGCCAGGCTGTTTCATGCCCAGAGGGTATCACAGCTCCCAGACTTTGCCATGCTACGTGTTTGCTCTGCGCCCCAGGGCTGAGGTTCGACATGTGGGTGAGTACCGCAGCGTGTGACATGCTTCAGCCTTTAGTACAATAGCTCTGTAGGGATGACTGCAACCACAGGCAGTCATGCAGCCAGCTCTGCAAGGGCCTTTCAGGAGAACTGCCGTGATTTTCATTTCAGTGGCACCTTACAAAGCTCCAAAGCTGGCGCAGGGCCGGGGGGCAGCATTTGGACCCATACAAAAGGTCCTGAAAAGGAAGATGCATAGATACACAGACCCCTGAGAGCTATTCAGAGGAGACAGACCATTTTCTAGCAAGAGCAAGTGCTCACAGAGCAACCTTCCAGCGAAAGGGCTTTACCGCTCACCTGTGGAGCACATGCCCCACCCCTCCAGATGCAGCCACCTCTGGGGAGGAGCATAACACCCTGCTGGCCTCCTGGCAGGAGCAGGGAAGGGGTACTTTTTACCAGGGGCAGGAGAATACAAAGCCTCCCTGGGATCTTCAGCAGAGCTGAGGTCTGAGGACATGAAAGACTCCGCACAGGGTGAGCTGCAGAGACTTCCCTCCCCTGCCTTGAAAGACAAAGGATTACGGCTACCTGTGCTGCAAGCTGCATTGCTGTTCAGGGTCCAGATACAGAGGCCATGGCTATGAGCCAGCAATGACCTTCCCACATGGAGCCCTGACAAGTGTCATGGCCCCCCAGCACTGAGATGAGGCCCTGTCTCTAGTGCAGGTGGCAACTGGAACCTGTGCATCCGTGTCACCTGTTCCCTCCTCTAGCTGGAGCAGCTCAGCT